>NW_020955369.1:2732677-2939135 GCF_003031625.1 Empidonax traillii | reverse complement strand
ACCCGTCAGAACGCCCTGGTTTGGCCTGGGCTGTGAATTTCTGAGCCATGCACCACCGAGCACTTTGGCTTTTGCAGAATCCCAGAACGGGTCAGGCTGGAAGGGACCACAGTGGGTCACCCAGTCCAAGCTCCCTGCTCAGGAGGGTCATCCCAGAGCACACGGTGATGTGTTCCAGTGCTCGGGTGGACCTTCCTGTGCATCAGCTTCTCCCGCTGCCTCTTGTCCTATGGCTCGGCACCACCGAGCAGAACCTGGTCCATCCCCTGACACCTCCCTGCAGACACCGACAGACCTTGGTGAGGTCTCCTCCCAGTCGTCTCTTCTGCAGGCTGAACAGAGACAGCTCCCTCAGCCTTTCCTCCAGTCCCTTAATCACCTTCGTCCCCTCCAGGAGCTGGACCCGTTCCAGGAGCTCCGCGTCCCTCCCGCACCGAGGAGCCCAGAACTGGACGCAACTGAACGCACCGAGCACGGCAAGCCCGTACTGCCCCGGAGAGGCAGCCCGGGGCGATACGGCGGGCAGGGAGACGCGAGAGCCCCATCGAATCCCCCACGAACCCCCCAAACGCATCCCCGCCTCACCCAGCACCGCCATCTGCCCCGCCATGGTTGCCCGCGGCCGCTGACGGCTGCTTCCGGGCCGCGCGGGGCACGCCGGGATCGGTAGTACGCGCGCCCCGCCCGCCCTTCTCACACCGCTCTACAGCGGGGAGAGAAAACCACAACTCCCAAGGTGCAGCGCGGCGCCGCCGGTTCCGGCGGGTACCGGCCAATAGGCGTCACCTGTTAGCAGGGGCGGGGCGAGCGGTGGGGGACAGCGCATGTGCATCTTCGGTGGGGCTGCTGGGAGCGGTAGTTCTGCTCCCCCGCCACCATGTTGCCCTGGCACCCTCCCGCCGGTGGGCGGCGGCAGAGACCGCGGGTGTGGCGCTGTAAACACAGCAACCCGTTAATAAACACGGCTAAAACAGGCGTTGTTATTTTCCTGACTGAAAGGGGGGGGGGGGGGGGGGGGGAAGAGGAATTTGTTCAGACCCTTCGTGTGTGATCAGTCAGTGAGTGACCGGTCCGTCCCACCCTGTCATGGGAACCCTTCACTGCATCGGCGGTGCTTCCGCTGAACTAGCGACCAGAGACCTCACCCGGGTGTCCTCACCTTTACCTACTGCCAGCACCCCTAAAGGAATCAGATTAACGTTTTATGCAATAACTGTTTATTAATGGCATTGTGACAGGTTAAGGTTCGAGCATTGCTGGTGACAGTGACTGCAAAAAACATATTCAAGGCAATATAATCCCTAAAAGTTAGCTTGAGATAACCTTTCAGCACACACAGAGCACAGTTCCTACCCAATAGGTGTCCCTATAAGGGATAAGAGAGGTTCAACTCTGTTGACTGATCTCAGAAGCTGTGATGGAGTCTTCCCTAAATTCTTCCCATTCTTAACTTACTTTTATACTATTTCTTTACGTTTAGGTGGAGGTTGAGTGACTTAAGCCATGCATTCTCAGTCAGAAATGGTTGTACATTGGGGATGGATATCTCAGTGTAGTGCCTGAGATACCCTTGGGATGGGTACATGTGTCAGTCCAAGGCGAGGGATTTTGCCACGGTTGCTGACTCAACAGCAGGACATCTTCCTTTATTTCCCTTGGTTTTCAGCTGCTGTGCAGCTTATCAGATAGAAAGTTCCCTCCTCTTCACGGGTTTTGACAGAGCCTGGCCGCGGTGTCTCCACTCTGCTCCACCCTCCAATTATTCCCCCTTGGATTGTACTGTGTGGGGGAGGTCGGGTGTGCTGACGGAGCTCCAGCCAGGGAGTTGCAAACATATTTTCCCGTATGGTTTCCAAACCATTATCTTTTTAGCCCCAGTCATCCTCCCACGCTGACATTCCTATTTCAGATCTGATTCTCAAAACTTTATATATATATACATTTAGCAAACAAAGACATCACAGGTCATTGGCTTCAAGTTACCTAGTTCTCTTATTAATTTGTATTCTACCTCCTATTGGTTAAATTATTCTCTTATTTCCTATGCTAATTAATCCACATGCAATGGTTCAACAGTGAGACAGCCATGGCAGTTTTTACTTCTTTGTGTCAATGGTGAGGGAAGATTTCCTTCTTGCCCACCTGACATTTAGACACATAAGGAGAATGCAGGTGCAACCTGCTCCTCAAATGCCTCCTGGAGGAGCAGAAGTGGTAATCACTCCAAGATGTCAAGTACAATATAGGTTTTCCTCTTGTCAGCTGCCTCTCTCCTATGCTCTGCTCTCATAAGCAGTAAAGGATTTTCAGGCTGTTCTGTATCAGGTTTCTGTTTCAGGCAGACATTAATTTAATGTAGTTTAAGATACGTGCTTTTTATTAGAAAAAAAAAGTGGCACCACTTTAACTTAACAGGGTAAAAGGTATGCATCCTCCACTTAGGGTTAACACAGTTATACTGATGTGCTTCATTCTCGGCATGAGAAGGTGGAAACTCCGTGGTAAGGGAAGAGGAGGTTAAGCCATTCAGGCTCCTTAATGACTCATGATCTGACTGTTCTCTAATTACATAGGTAACTAATTTCTATTCCATATGTAAGAGTTGGATACTCTAATCATGTTTCTTGAAGCTGAGACCATTGTAATTATGCTTATTCTCAAGTGAGGGGAAACTTGTAAACATTGTTTGCAGTATTTATTGACTCATATAACTCATGAGCAGGCACTTTGTGTTTTGTGCAACTCTCTGTGGTGATCAGAAAAAAAAGTTTAGTATAAACAGGGCATACAATCAAACTGGATTTTGCTCATAATTTTGATATTTAGTAGCAAGCTTTTTTAAGACATAGCAGGCATCTGAAATATCACATAACAGAGTGCAGAAAGGTAGGGATTTTTTTAAAAAAATACTAATACAAAGCCTCATTTCAGAGATTTCTTACTTTTCTAAAGCTTAGGGTAGGCTTTGGGTTCTGTCCTTGAGGTTAAACCTCTGAAAGACATCGGGATCACTTGATCCCAACTGAAGGACAGAATTCAAATGCCCTTTCCTATATAGTTCCATTCTGTTTCTCCAAAGGAAAGCTGCTTAATGAATTCAGCATGTCAGTCAAGGCCTCCCCACCTGACTGATTCCCTGGAGGCCTCTGGCTGTTCCCTGCAGGATTACACAGCACGGGCCACCTGCCTGGGAGTCAAATCAAGGAGAGCATCTCAGCAGGCTTTCTGCCCTGCAGCAGAAGCTTCTTCAGAAGCCACTGACTTCCCCGCATCTGTTTTGGGCTTTCATGTAGTTTGAAGGCTCAGTCCAGGATACATACCCTGTAGTCCCTTGCAGGCAACATTTGGTCTTCAGTACCTAGGCTTAGATGAATTCCAGAAGTGCCTAATTTTTTTTTTTCCCCCCACATCTTCTCAGTGACCTGTTAGGACCTGCTCATGGATGCTCCTGGACTCTACACAGAGATGTCAGACTTCTCTTGCATCTGCACAATTAGCAGAATTAATCCTAGTGAGCTTGTCCTTGTGTTCTTGGGTATTACCATAGTGTCTTCTGCGTCAGCTTCTTTTACCCACCCTCACAGAGCTTTCATTCATGAGAGTGAGACCTGTTTCTATTTTCCTCTGTTATCTGAGGGAGTGCTACACCCACCCGGGGTTGTTCAGGATCAGAAGGGAACATTCAGCGTTTCTGGAGAAAATGGCTTGATTTCGCACAGAATAATTGAATATTCATTGGTCAATAGAAGGGGAGGCTTATTTGACTGGGAGGGGAAAGCTATGGGTAGCCCCTGCCCCGCAGACTACCTCATGGGGAAAGCATAAACGTGGTTAAGGGCAGACAGTGGAAGGCTGGTCTTTTTTCCTGAAACAATGTGCTTTACCCACTTCCCTGTAACAGCAGGCAAGGCACATACAGCCATGTTGAGCATCCTCGCCTGAGGGTAGGCAGTGCAAGTTCAGACCCAAAAAAATGCTTTGAAAAAGCCAACCTCCGTGATAAAGCTGAGTGAGGGTGAGAGAGGTGCTGCAGTGATGCTGGCTGATAGTCTGAGCAGCCTCTGCTGCCTGCTGGCTTGGATACCTGGGCTGTGCCAGCTATGCCACATCCACTGGCCCTTGGCCATCACCCACCAGGCCCTCAACACTCGCCTGCCACTGGCTTGAGTGTAACGGGGGCGTGCAGCTGACTCCCTCGGAGGGTCTCAGCCAAATGCTTGTTTATCCTGCTTAGTGCATCTGTTCACTCTGGTAGTAAGCTGTTTATAACATTTCAAACGGTTTTCAGGGCTTAATTTCCTTCAAGGGGCTGTTCTTTTCCCCTGGTGCTTTGATAGGTGGAGGTAAACATGTTTTTGTCTGCAAGTAGCTTGAGGGAGAGAGTTGTTCTGACAATGCAAGAGCAGAGAGGCTGGTTTTAAAACGGTTTCCCATCAGATGTGAACTGGTGTCTGCAGGAAAAATCCTGCTACACTGGGGAGTGTTGCTCAAACTGCAGACCTGTGATGTGCTAAACACAGTTCAAGCATTCGGTGTGCGTGGAATCAAATACAGCTTGTTTTCATTTTGTAGGATGCTTTGCATCGGCTCTATCCTCACACTTGGAGGAAAGGGAATTGAGTTTGCAAAACATCCTCTTTCCTGCTGTTATACAAAACTGGACTTCCTCTTTCTAGAGTTTACTCAGTGAATGCTTTCTGCACCGTCTCAATCATCTTAAAGCCGGTGTCTAAAGTGAAACACAGGGTGCTGGGATATGGTCAAAGCACAGTGTGATCCCAGCAACCCAGTGTGATCAAACTGTGCTTTCCCACTGCAAAGGAGGAAGGGAGAGAGGGATTTGGATCCACTTTGGAGGTGGAGAGTGGAGTCAAGGTCTGATAAGGGAGGTGATTGGTGCTAGGAATTTAGAAGATGCCTAAACCTGAAACCTCATTTTCATTTTTTAACTTATGTAATAGTATGTTCTTAGCCTTAGTGCAATCACATTGTCAAAATTAAAGGGTTCACTGATAGTTTCTTTCCCTAATTAAAAAACATTGATCTTCCTTTACTGTATACTGTTGGGAAAGGGAAGGATTTCGGCTGTGCCCAGCCTTCCTCTGACAGACAGCTCAATGTCAGGCAGCTGGAAAAGGAGTATAACCTTCAATTTAGATGCAAAAGTTTCCATTTAAATTCCAGCACATAGCCTAAAGATTTCTGGCTCCCGTTGAGTGGCTGACTGGCCATTACCAGGCAGGTGTGTGCTGAATTCTTCATTAGCCAGAGACCCACTCCCCAGCAGGAGGCAGCAGGAGCAGCTTGGGGCTGTTCCCGGGATCTGCAGCCCCAGAGAGCACAAGAAGTAAGAGGAGTGTGAGAAGCTCCCAGCAGATGTCTCTGCCATGCAGCAATGCTTCTCCAGAACGCTGTAAGTGTATGAGAGATACCTGCAGATTCATATAAAGCATATTAACCTTTTGCAATAGTTATCCAAAGTCTTGTAAAGGCGTAAGTCATGAAAATGGTGCCTCATTTTTCATTACAGTTTATTTAATTGCTTTAACATACCCATTTCACTGAACCTCCATGAAATAATTTCGAGGTTAACAATGAAATTATTATTTCCCCTTTCATGAATACAGTTGCAGTGATACCAGTATAATGTAACCCAATAGGTGTCCAGGAAAAACAGTCTGGAAGAGAAATGAGATTTTCACAGGTGTCTCTACCGCTTTTCTACTTGAATTTCAGTTGGTTTGCGTGCTGATACAGATTTCTGTGGTATGAATAGTAATAATAATAATAATAACCCAGAACTTGTATTGAAGAGACAAAGCATTTTGGCACTTGCTAGCCTGGCAGCTGAGATTTTCTCTTCCTGCTTCACCACAGTGAGGTTGGGTAGGTGTTGCAAGGCCAAATGGCAGCTGTGAGATTGGCTGAATTCTCCCCAGCCACGGCAGCCTGGGTTAGTGGGGCTGAATCCTGTCTTGGCTTGGACTTGTGCTGATGTCTGGAACACATCATCCACCTTCTGCTCGTCTCGGGTGCCCTCTGTGGAATCAGGGAGAATGGTGCTGTGGGGGGTGACAGGAAAACTGATTGCTGGTACAACTGTTTGCAGCACTTCGTCGTACAAGGTGCTGCAGAGTGCAAGCTGTAGCACAAGGAGGGTGGGATGGCTGGGAGTCTCATCATCTGCACGAATCATGACAGTGATAATGATAATGAACAAGAGTCCCAGCAGTCTCCCAGGAGGCCATTTTCTCATTCCCGTTGTTGCTGTGCATATGAAATCCATACAGATGTCAGTCAGGCTTATCAATTTTGTCTGTTATAAATGACAACAAAAGGACAAACAGAAGAATGCGCTCAAATGTGGCTTCCTTAACAGCGAGCTCCCCAAGAAAAGGAGGTTTTGTGACATGTTTGGATAGAAAAAAGTCCTGCTGTTCTTTTTTTGTGGAGTACAGAGGATGAAGTATCAGAGTATGTATTTTACATTTGTCCTTTTCCTGTAGGTATCACCTACAGTACTTCAGTGGGTTTGTGCACTAGATAAGAACTTTTGGGCCTTCACGGTGAATCTTTTGACTGTCACAGAAGATCTGTTTCAGTTATCACTTCGAATTAGTCTTAGGGTACTTCAGGAGCAACTATGCTATGATTATTTTCCTAGTCTCTGGCCCAAATTATTTCTAATCCAAGTATACAGGAGAAATAATAGTTTAGAACATGTATTCCTCTTTACACAGCGTGAAGCAGAGGAACACAGAATATCAGTGACTCCAGAATAGATAACAAGCCTGGAGGGCCAATACAGTTTAAAGCAAGATGTCTCAAGCACCATTTCAGAGAGCTCACAACAGCATCAGCCTTCTTCCGTTGTTTTATGGACAGGAATCTGTATTGAGGAGGAGCAGCAAAGATCTAATGGGATAGGCGTGTCCTTATTTATAATTGCTGTTTGGGCAAAGTGGTAGTGGCATTTGCAAGTGATCTTTAGAGTACATATCTGTCCTGCAGGAACCAGAGTTGCAATTATTGTATAAATAGCCAGCATACTTCAGTTTAATGGATATGTAGTTCAAATGCAATGAAGACATGAGCAAGATCATCCAGCATTATACAAACTCATTTTAATTTCTGAGTGTGGTATATGTGAAACCAATAGCTCTTGACAGCACATCCCACCCTGCTTCTTTCATACTCTGGTCAGTCTGAAACAGGGAGAGAAATGTTGAGAACACAGAAGAAGAAAACTGTGTCATCATCAGCCTAAGTCAAGGTCCTTAGTGTTGCTTTGTACCTTCCCAGAACCTCTGGTCAATTGGCATCCACTTCACATTAGTTGTTCCCTGTGCCAAGGCTTGCAATGTACCTGGAGGGCTCTTAAACCTATTTCTGACAATATTGATGGAATCATTCCGACATTAGTCAGATTACCCTTACAAGACAAGCAAAGATGTTGGCCACAGAATGTCTTCTTTTCTCAGCATCACTCCTGCATGTACTGTCGTGTGAGTAGCAAGTGTCTGTTTCGCCTGGAGAGAAGTTTGTTGGAAGCAGATACTGTAAAGTTAGACCCATTCCAGAAGAAGTATGCACTGCTAGAGAAGATGATCCATCCACAGAAGCATAAATTAGTCTTTCTGTGCAATCACAATAAAATAAAAGCCCGATGCCAGCTTTGTCTCTCTTTCTTGAATGATTGTGCTGCGTGTAGGTCTGCTGGACTGTATCAATACCTTCGTGCAGCAAATAATTCATTGCCATGCTTTTGGCTCGGTCCTGCTGCTCAGCTATGCAAGTGCTTGAAAAATCAGCTATTGCTTATGCACAGCCCAGCACAGTTGTAGACTTTACAAGATATGTGAAATCTGCGTGCCAGCAGATTTGTGGGCACTGAGCCCTTAAGCTTCAGAATATTTTTACCGAATACAAAATACTGATAAAAATGCAACAGTATGTTTATGTCGTGGTTCTAAGAAACATTTCTGACTGTGTGCAAACAGTCTCATTGGGCAGGGCTGCTTTTTTTTTTTTTTCTTTTCATAGCACATGGCACAAAGAGCGCTGGTGCTGTTGGCATGCTGAGGTGCTCCCACAGTGCCCATAATTACAATTAAACCTCAGTGTGAGGGAGGGATTTCACAGTCTCAGAAAGACGTAGTGGAAGTATATTAATTTGTGCTGAATTTTTGGGACAGAGAATGCATCTCTTCATATGTTCTGGAGAAGCCCCAAATGTTTCCCATCTCAGTATAATAGCTCTTTTCTTGCTGTCAGTCAGGCCCAAAGTGAGCAGAGCTGACAGATGTCGATTCTTTCAGATTTCCCCTTTCCTAAGGACCTTGAGAGTGTCAGCTGCTGGAACAACAAACTCATTCCTTTTTATTTTTTTTTTCATACCTGTTTACTCTCACTGTAGCTGTCCCCTCTCTCACAAGGAGATGAAGGTTCAGTTCATATCATATAACGTCAATACTTTACCCTCACTTTGCTGAAAAGGATCCAAGGAACGATATAACATACTACCTGTCCTTCTCTGTCTGCCGTTTACTGCAGTAACCATCTTCCACGCCTTCACTTCAGAAGCAGTTGGGTATGACAGAAGAACTGTAGGATAGATACAGATGCCACACATTTACAAAGCCTGCAATATCCATCTCAGCAAAATAAAACAAAACCAAATCATGAATAAAGGTTTTTCAGTTTCAGTGTTAATGAATAAACCAAATTTAAATATGTCAGCATCCTTGTTCCTCTCACAATAATTTAAAGCAAAACAATCTTTGGATATCATATTGTGTGTGGACATGATTACTAATTTGCAGTTTTTTGAAGCTGGATTACACATTCTGGCTCAATATGTGGAAAATATGGGATGTCCAGAGAGTTCCAAGGGGTTTGTGATTGGGAGCCAAATAGTTAAACCTCTTTGGTAATTTGATTTTGTACAGTAGATCTCTCATATCATAACACTGAGTTGACTGTTATCTGCAGTCACTGAGGGCTAGTAATTTACTGCCATTATGTTTCTTCTTTCTGATTTCTGTGTATGGTTGAGAATTCTATGGAAAAGCCTCTTTCAATGTGACTTTCATATATTTTAGTTTTGAATCGCATGGCCCTAAAAGCTGACCAGGACAGACAAGTAAAGCTTTTTTTATATACATATAAGACAAAAAGCTTTATTAACCTTTCCCCACTTCTCAGAACTCATCTTTTTTTTTTTTTTTTCAGTTCAGATTGATAGATTTTTAGCTCAAATATGTGATAAACAGTTGCAGAACTCTTCCTGTAAAAGGCAGTCCTGTGAAAAATGCAGTTTAGTTTGCAGCCTGAGATAATGAGATAATTCACGGAGGGCCCGTCAGGAAAATCAGCTTGCCATCTCTATGCCATTTTTAAACAATGTGTATTATCTATCTTTTTTGCCCTCCACTTTTGACACAAACAAGAAGCTTTCTCTATCCTATACTCAAGGATGGCAATAGAAGCAGGGGGAAAAAGCACTTTTCTTTTCACACGCAACCATTGAGACTGACTTGAAGGAAGTGATTTCTGTTGGGAAACAGATCCGCATCTCTCTTCCTCCAGCTGGTGACTTCCACCCAGCTGGGTGCTTTGTAGCCTCCCTTGTACCCACGCTGTGTGGCATCACTGGCTTTTCCAGGTCAGGGAGCACCAGCAGAGCCCTACACACGGAAAATAGTGAACCACGTGTCCCTCTGGGGGAAGTGCAGAGTCCACTAATGCCATCTGGGAGCACAGTCTTTCAGCAGTTAACCAAAAAGTCAATTCCAAACCCATCTATGCAACAATATTTAGTGTTAAACAGAATTGAGAAAATTGGGACTGGGGAGAAGGCTGTTCATGGTGAAAGAAAAAGCCTGGATTTGTTGGATAGTGCTTTAAGCAGCCGAACTGGTGGGTTCAACCTGCTCTCACCACTGTTACGCCTTTTGAATGTCTATTTTCCAGCTTTTATTTTTCAATATAGAATAAATGGTTTGCCTGCAATTTCATTTAGGTTATTCTATGTGACTATAACATTCTGCTTGTCTATCTGAGCGGGCTCTGTTCCGTCTGAATGGCAAAATGGATAGAGGATCTCAGTAGTTAGAGAAGGAAAAGCCATATTAGACTGGAGTCCATCATCCTGTAAGGGTATGATATAACACTGTGCCAGAGGCAATATCAGATATTAAACTGACATAATACAGAAATGTTTTACACTGTCTTAAATTATAATGAGAGAGAGCAGCCCAGGAGCGGATTTCTTGTCGGTGCAGTAGCCGGGTTACCTTATGAGCAAGAGGTGATGTGCAGACTATGACAAGGAACAGACTGCTGGGTTAGTTCAGGGACTTAAACCTTCTCCAGCATCAGCCCTGCACATTTGGGACTGTAAGGTCCTGGGCAGTGTGCTCTTGCACTGCTGGTGCAAGCTGTGATCCCGTCAGCCCTGGCCAGCCGAGTGGAAGGGCCTGCTTCACTGCTTGGGTCTTGAAACGAAATCCATCAAAGCCGAGTGGGTTTGTGGGGTTTTTGCCTGTTGTTTTGGAGTAGGGCGAGGCCCGGCTCTGCGCATCCCCGGAGGAAGGACTCGGTGCCGCGGTAGGTGGCACTCTGTCCCCAGCCAGCCCCGCTCCCCGCAGGACGTGCTGGGCAGCTGGAGGAGGTGGGTTTGTACTCAGCATCTGAAGGCAGCCCTGGTGTCTTGCTGGGAGGATGAAAAATCCCATGGCATGCTTGCAGAAGAAGAGAGATGAACTTTCTGGCATCCTGGCTCGTCCCAAAATTAAGTGGATCTATTCCACTTAATTTCTCCCACATTTTAATTGGCTCGGCTGTAACTGGTGCCTTGCTTCTCCTAGACTGAAGCAGGCTTTGGAATAGCACTTTAAACATACATTTCCCCACCCCCTAAATGTGAAGTAAGACAGAATTTAACAGTGCTTGTTAATTTGTAGTGCACATTAATGCAGTTTTGGAAACTGGCACAGTACAAATATCCTCTCTCATAACTATTTTCTGTGGATTTTTTTTTTTTAGTAGAATATGAAATCATGAAATAGAAATGCTTTTATGCTATTCTGCTGCTGGAGATATTATTGAGAGACAAGGAATATCTTTAGTGCAGTGCTTTAAACTCTCCCAACAGTGGTTTTTTTCTCTCAAAACACTTGTAACAAAAATACATTGCACCAGGTGCCCTGGTTTCACTTCTGCGTGCTCTCAGAGGTTTCACATAACTCAGAAATGGAAAGTCAAACTACACAGCATGAATTTGCTGCTGATGGGCATATACACAGGGGTAACCTAATAAAAATACAGCATTTCTTCTCAATACAGTGTACATTTCCAGTGCTGAGTAAATACTAAATACAATGGCTGAAAGATCCTGTTACTAAGGCAACCGACTACCATGTTATCTTTAAATATATATATACATAATTCCTCTGTTACTTGAAAAGAAAAATTCTTGTCAAGATTTGGTGAACTGAATTCTTGATGAGATCTGTCATACAAAAGGCCAAATATTGTGGTGCAGTGTCAGTTTATTTCAGGATTGAAAATTAACTCAGCAGCAACACTCCAGCAGAGAGGGTGTCTGAAAGACCAGAACTTCATGGCTGACCAAAACGATCCTTGGAGGCAATCTGATTTCATGGCATGTGGTCTGTGTAGTACATATACTTCAGTGGACCTTATACTGGACAAGTTTGCAGCTTCTTACACATCACCATGTTTTCAGCGAAGTACTACAGGTGTTAATGAGGTCTATGTTCAGGGTTTAGGAGTTGCCTTTTAAAATAAAGAATATTTAAATAACTTCCACTTAGTACTTCATCCCAGCAGCTTGGGACACTAAATGAAGTTATCTATGGAGGTGTTTATCAGCCCCACATGTTTCTGAAGAGCAGGTGTAAAAGGGGTCACAGAATAAGCTTGAGGAACAGTGAAATTGTACTAGGTGAGACTTTCTCCTCCAAGTGAAGTCTTAACCCCAGTCTCTCACAGATGTAAGTTGTGAGGCAGTTCGCAATTACTTTTCCCGTCTTCTCTGTTAAGTCTAAGAATTTTTGGCCAGAGCTAGAAAAATTCACCTATGTGGCACAAAGATCTCCCACTGCTTTGCTTTCCTTTTTTTCTTAACACTGAGAGGAGCGTCTGTCCCTTCTCTCATATCATGTAATAAGGTTAGGAGGTCCTTATCCATGTCCCTCAGCTGGGTTGCTGTCTCTCCATGGCTTGAGTCCAAGTACTTTCAGCTCTTTTTGACATCTCAGAAGTGACACCATTCTGTTCCCATTTTTAGAAAATACCAGGGATATGCTGAGGCTGAGAAAAATCCTTGCTCCTAAATAAGCTGTTCTGGATGAAACTTTTCTTGTCTTCTTTTTTTTTCCCAGTCTTTTCAGAGGTTTCCCTAGTGTGGTCGTGGAGGCGGTGCTTGTAATTAGGGAGACTCATCGTTCCAAGCACAATTGACACAGTCCTTTTGTCAGTTATCCCCCAATAGGGATAATAGTATTTTATCCTTAAATCCAAAGGTTAAATGCGTTTTAACCAAAGTGCCTAAACCCGATGATGCTTAACTGCTATGTAAATGAGGTCTGCCCCATACAGTCTTCTTCCTGGCTCACCAGCAGATGCTTGAGGAATGCACCCTCCCCTTGGAGGCCTCCGTCCATCTGGAGTTCCCAAGCAGCCCTTAGGCTTCTCTTCTCCCTTTTCATCAACAATAAGCTTCTTGCTCTCAAAACCTTCAGGGAATGTGGATTACGCAGGCATGGAAATGGGATTTTTAGTAACAAGTGGCCAAATGTTCAGACATCTCCTCTAAAGACATTTGTGCTTCTAGTGAAAAAAAGAGTCTGATCCCAATAAGGAATCTATTTCTAAATTAATAATAATTTTTAAACCCCCTCAAGTCTGAGATGCATTAAAATACAAGGTGACATTTGAATATGTACTGTGGGTCAGACTCTGATGCTCTAGGGCAAATTGAGTACTGTTTTACTTGCAAGTAGTTCCATTAATTTCAGTGACCCAGTTATGGAGTAAGACACCACTCAGCAAGAGAAAAATGTTTAAAATCTGCCCACAATATTTGATGATAATTTGATTTCTGTACTGCCTTCCAGACCCAGTCACCCCGTTCCGCTTTCACCACAGTGCAGCATCTCTTTCATAGATGCTGACACCTCTAGATGGCTGTCAGCCTTTGTGATGAAGAATATTACAATAACATTGCAGCTGTGTCAATAAAGTATTCATGGAGATGGTATTTTTTGAGCGATTCTTGTTGAATTCCTTGGATTTTTCCCTTTTAAGTTGATATTCAGGTTTCTGAGACTATGGTAATTTCTGTGTATTTGCATATTGTAGGCTGTGCAGCCACAAATGGAGGTAATTGATTTTCTCCCCGAAGTAATTTGGTGCTCTTCACTTCAGAGATCATCCTTTGGATTATCGACTCCTTATTATTAGTCATTTGCAAAATTATTGCTATGGCTATGAGGTTCATAGCCCTGCCAGACTTTTGGCTTCTTTTCCTCAGGGTTTTCTTCCTGACCAGGAAGGTTTTAATCCTCTTGTATTTGAGGGGCAAAAAAAAAAAAAATAAATCCAGCTAGCTATGCTGGCACCTTCTTCCATAAGGCTGACATTTCAAATCAGTTCTTTATCAGCACATGCTTCGTTCTTGCCTTTATGATAGCCTCAAAAAATGTTACAAAGAGCTTGGTCAGGGATGATAACCTCTCCAGAGCACTGACCTACAGCAAGGAGAGGAGTGTTTCCCAATGACTACAGTATAGTAGCAATTAACTAGTTTGTGCTTGCACTTGGCTACACTGTCACCCTTTTCAGTGTTTCACAGTTGGACTAACACTTTGCTCATGATAGCTCTGCCCCATTTTTTTTTCCGTTCCGAATAAATTTATGACTTCAGCATAAACCCTCGCTCTAGGCTCAGTGGTACGTTACCATCGTCTTATGTAGTCCAAATTTTTCAAAATTATCAGAATAGCTTTTGAAGATTCAGAGTAGACCTAGCATGGGAGCCTTTTTGGTTTGGGTTGGATATTCTTTTAATGACAAAAGGTGAAATTGATGTTTTAAAAAAATTTCACCAATTGTATTGATAGTTGTTAAACTTCTGACAGTTGCTCGTATTGATTTTCAAAGCATTTAGGGCTTCCCAGAAATGGTAGGGATAACCTAAATTTAAGGTATTATTTGAGTTTCAGATACAGGTATTTCTGTTTGTACTCTATTTTCATAGCAAGAAAGTTGCATTTCTCAGGCTCTGCAGTGTTCTAAAACTGCACGTAGCAGTAGGAGTGACACAGTGCTTCAATTACTTGCGGTTCCCTGCTTGTGCCTTTGTTGTTTTCTGACTTGCAGTTAAGGTACCCATTGAGTAGGAGGGACCTGGTTTTGTTGTGCAGTTGTATCTGAACTAGGCAGCGGGGTGAAATGATGGAGCTGTCGCAGGAGCATCCATGTCAGTAGCACAGTTGTCTATCTGTGGCACATCCACATTATTCTTTTGGTTGTAAATCAGGCGCTGTGAGCTTCCTGCCAAGCTCACCATCCTCTGAGAAAACTAATGTAGAACCAGAACCCTGAAATTTATGTAAGGTTTTACTGATGTCCCAGTCATGACTGCCTTAGTGTTGGAGAAACACTGATATGGAGGCACGGTGTTTTGGGACAAAACATGGGATAAAAATAAAGACTACTTATCAGTGACTACTGATGGCATTTCTTGTGTTGCATAGTGTTAATTTCAGCAGTATTCATATACATGCACATTCATGTGTGTATACACAAACCCTTCACTTTCTGCTGAATTGGTAGCTTTCTGTTTATTAGGAGCCCTTGTTGTCTGCCTTTGAGGGGCTCAGGAACAACTCTGTGCAATGAAGAAAGGTTCTGTATTTCCTTAGTCTTAGCCTAGCCCTGATAGACGGCACTTTCGTCTCAGCCACACATTTCTCTGGTAGAGGTGATTTTGCAAACTTTACCATAAACTTGTTTCACTGCCTAAGTTTTCCAATAGTTACAACATTTACCTAATATTTAATCGAAATTCCCCCTTGCTGCATCTTAAACCCATTACTTCTTGTTCTGTCCTTGTTCTCTAATGAGAATAATTGGTCTACGTCCTCTCCATAACAGCCCTTTGTATATTTGTAGACAGTAATGCTTCCCCTCAGTCCTCTTTCCTCCAGGCTGAGCAGCCCCTGCTCTCGTAACCTTTTCTCAGAGGTCTTATTTACTAACTCTTAAATCATTTTTGTTGCTCTCCTCTGAACTCTCTCCAATTTCTCTGTCTGTTTTAAAATGCAGTGCCCCAAAATGAATGCCATTCTCCGAATGAGGCCTAGCCGGTGCTAAGTAGAGCAGAATAATTATCTTGCTTGTTTAACATGAGGTATTCCTCAGCATGGCTCTCGCCTCGTCTGCCAGAGCTCGGTCCCCTGGCCTCTTCATCCATTTGTTATCCTTTGTAACCCTGCAGAAAACAGGAGCTTTCTAATGCAACGTTTTTAGGGCAAAACCAAATGAATTAACTCCCCTTACCAAATGGGAGGCACTTCCAGCATGGTGGAGCACCGGGCAGCTGAGCTGTGAGGTCTGGGGGAGCTCCAGGAGCTCACCCACAGGTTCTCCTTGACACAAGCCACTGCACTCCAACCTTTCCCTCCCCTTCCCCACGCCTGCCCAGGGCCTGTGACCTCCCACACCTTCCCCTCACACGTGTCCCACCCGATGCCCACGGTGGCCCCCGCAGCTGGGATTCTTTCCCCATGTACCAGTAATGAAGGGAGACCACTGTGGTCATAATCCAGAGCTGCCCCCCGCCCCCAGGAGACCCTCCTTGGGGGGATAGTTCCAGCTTGACTGTCCCATTCAGGCAGGCACGAGGCTGGAAATGCCACTGCTGTCTCCCCACATGTCCACACAGTTCGATGTTGCTCTCAGGTAAAACCGAGTGCCTATCCCAGGTTGACTCCTGCAGACCCACATCACAGCACTGACAGACAACCCGCCTTTGGGTGAGATGCACTCCGGCATTTTTAGTGAGGATTCATCATTGCCCTTCTGGCCTGCTGGGAGTCAAGCTTCTCAGCTTGGTTTTCCCAGTGCACTGCTGCTCTGGAGACCTGCACAGGGAGCCTCCCATGGCTGGGAAGGATGGAGAGGTCTGGAGGGTAGTAGGTGGCTGCCAGCACGCTGGTGAAGGAAATATCAGGGTCAGAGGAGGAAGAGCACGTTAATTTTTTCAGTCACACTCAGCACATGGAGGATGTATTTATCTTAATTCAGAAACCGTTATCAAGGCAAGGGGTTTTTTTTTGGTTTTCATGCCCATACCACAAATGGTTTGCTGGAGCATCATTCCTGATGTTTTCTGGATCTTTGGTGTGAAAGGTTTGAGGGGTGAGGTTGTCCAGCAGCATGGGCAATGCAAGGGCAGCCTGGCTTCACAGCTGGTGGCTCACTGCTGGTGACAGGCAGGCATTGTTTTGAAGCTCCCTTGCAGATAGAAACTGAGAGGTTGTTTCCAAATTCTGTGCCAGCTCACACCAGTGAGAGCTGAGGTGCTGATACTCTGAGAGGTGCATGATCCAAGGAGAACGCAGGCAAACACAGGATATTTCTTGTAACATCAACCACCACAGTTTTGCTTAGGAGCCTTCAGCAAAATTTGTCTCTTTACATTACAGTTTATGTCCCTAATACAGGGACAGTGATACTTTCCAAGGAGTGCCATGTGACATACATAAAATGTTTGACAGGCTTTGGAGCTGAATCCAGAGCCCTTTCTTTCAAACACCCCCTTTGACTTTGCAGAGCTTGGTGTCAGCCCTGGAGACCCTCTGACTGGAAGAGCTCCTGCAGATGGTTACTTTTTCAGGGAGCGAGACCATACCTGCTGACACACTGTTTTGCCTGCGAAGAATTAAAACTCAGTGAATGAATTCTGCATAAAAGTTCCTGTCTCAGACTTCGAGAGAGAATGTGAGTGGTAAAAATACACCAGCATCTCAGGCTCTGTGTTCAGCAAAGGCGCTGGGCCAGAGATTCAGCTTTGCTGAGTCCACGTTTGTTGAAGCAGAGTGAGGAAACTGCTTATGACTTCCTAACTCCGTGTCTGGCTGCCAGCCCACGGCCAGACCGGGGAAGCCGGAGAGCTGCTCTGACATGTAACATCTAACAGTGTGTCCCAAGGAATACAGATGGTATAACCTGGGCACATCCCCTGCGCCCTTCTTTCCCTTTCTTGTCTCTTGCCTCCCTTGCTGACATGCCTCCTTGGAGCAAAGGTGGCCAAGGAGCAGCGGCGCACTCTGAGGGGACATTTCGGTGCTGGCAATCAGTCGTGCATGCAGGTACAGCACAGCTCCTCTCTTTCACCTCGGCACCTCTGAAGCGATGCAGGGAATGTGCCCGGGATTTACGAGGCTCGTGCTGAATGCAGCCAGCATCATTGCCTGCTACATTTTTCCAGATCGGTGCACCAGTATGCTGCTTAATAGACCTCTGGCATAATGTGCAACAGTACCAAGCTCTATACCTTAGAGCTAAAAATGAGGAGGCAGGAGGAGATGAACAGCATAGTTGTTTTTCATGCCGCTTGAAGTGAAATTACACAGGAAGTAAGTCACCTCCTGAAGAGACTAGACACAAGAGGAGTTATCTCTTTTGCTTAAATTAAAAAGAATGATTAAATGTCAGATAGTGAGAGCACATCAGGCAGATCCCACACAAGCACTTTTCTTTCTAATAAAGGAAGCCTGTAAGTTACTAACCGACTTTAAAATGAATGAGAAAGTGTAGCTGTAAAAATCACTACTGCCAATTTACCTTCTGGCAGGTGTAGGAGAGACCAGCTTTGGCTCGGAGTAGTACTTTACACAGTATTACAATACTGCAGATTGTGAAGAGTGCCTGAACATGTGAGGACATGGTGTCTGGGTTGCTCCATGCTTGACTGCTGAACTTGAATGGCCCTCACAAAAGCTTCACATATTGAGCGAAGAACTGTGAAACCCAAACCCAGCTGACAGCATAGTCTGCTGTCTCTTTTGGCTTTGCAAAGGTATGCAACACTGGATTCACATAAACTGACTGAAGGAGGGTACGTTGAACCAAGATCTCTTCAAACCTCTTCTCAAATCCAGCATCTCTTTGGCATTTCTTGTTACCCAGGGTCAATACACCTGCCAGAGGAAATCCTTTTCCTGGGGAATTTCTCGTGCTGTCTCAACACTAACCCTGTTGTGCCTCAATCACAGCAGGTAAGCCAGACCACTGTGGTCCCTCCAAAGCATTACAGGGTTTTCAGCACAGCTTACATAGCAAATATCTCTACATCAGATCTCGTACCCAAGGAAAGACATTTTTTTTTTATGTTTCTATTTTCTTCCCTTTTAATTCTCAGCAGCTAGCACATTACTCATGTTTAAAGGAAAAATATAATTCATTTTAAAGACTGTCCTACTCTGTATAAAAACCTTTCCGTTCATCTCATCAAATATTGTCAAGTTGTAAACCTAAATACTAAGGGACAGTATTCCCCATAGGGAAAGGGATTCATCCTATCTCTAAGCTCCCTGATTCTTGAGTTTAGCAATTTTCTACCTAGCAAAAATATGCCTCCACCAAGAAATGTGTGCAAGGGCTTTGTAATTGGGGCTTAATTGAAACTGATCTGTACAAAACCTTCTCCCACAACCCTAGATTTGTCATAAAGAGGAAAGAATTGCTATATTACAGCAGAATAAAATTGTCTGCACAGAGACCTGGCACAGTATTCCTGCCCCAAATGGGCTATTTCGTGCAATCAAGCCTTAAGTTAGGACCTAACACCTAAGGGCCTTTCGGCTCCCCATCAGTGGGAAATTTGGGGGAATTTCTTCATAGGCTCCTGTTCTTTCAAACTCCCAGCATTACCACAAATTCTCTGACTCAGTGGAATAGTAGTAAAAATAAAGGAGGAGGGTGTGAATTTGTCTCTCTGGTGTCCCAGGCTGGAGAGAGAAGCACAAAAACTTTATTATTAAGATCTGCTGGTTGTCTTTGGTTACTGCTCTCACTGCTCTCTGGGGGCAGCAAGGAAGGAGAACACCACAGCCTAACATTTTCAGTTCATATCAAAAGCTGACCAAGCCAACTTATCCCTTTTCTCCCCCACCCTTATAACTTTTTTGGGATAGGATATGAAGGGATCAAACAGCAGTTATTATACCTTGTTCCTTTGAAATATATACTTCCAGTTGCCTGTATCTACTTTGCTACTCAGCTCCTAACAAAGTGATTTGCTATCTGTAACCCTTTTTTAAAAATAATCTTTAAAGGATGAGTGGGACAGAAAACCCTTATATCTTTAAGAGACCAACCCTAAAAGAAGATTCCTTCTAAATCCATCTATTCCAGTTAATAGGGTTTGGCACAGCCACTATGTCTGCTATTCCAGACCTTAAAAGATAATTTATAACAGAACTTTGAATGTTTCCTGGCTCAATGCATTTTTTAATATACTGGATCATTTGCATTAGTGTCTCTGTTCACCTTATATTTCATGAGTAAGTAAATTGTGGAAGGTTAACCTTTTCTATAAAAAAATAGGCCTTTATGTGGAAGTCAATATTGGCACAGTCTGTAGAAGAACTCTGTCTCATCTGTCTGGGTGAATGTGTTGTCTGGGCTTCAATGCAATTCTTTTGGTTTTACTCGGTCTTTCTTTCTTTCCTTTTTCTTTTTTCCCCCCCTAAAGCAAAAAAAAAAAAAGAAATTTAATAAACTAATGTTAGTATCAAATCCTTTAAATTGTCGAGTCATGCTCTGGCTGGCTTTCCCCCCTCTATAGTGCTGTGCACCGTGGTTCACACATTTATGCTTACAGCACATCCCTTCTTGACTAATTTATAGCATTTAAAAGCTTAGTTGATCTTGTGGGCTGCCTGGTTGCTTGGTGCTTAAGTGGACTCTTGGCTCTGTGATTCCAGGTCTAGCAGGCAGCAGTGTGCCCCCTCAGTGTTTGATTGCTACCCTACTCATCCAAGGACATAACTAGCAGTATGAAAGATTTCTCCAAAGACTGACGCATGCAATTAACTGAATTACTTCAACAGGGTGTGGATAGGGTAGATTTAAAGTGGAACCTGTTACTGTGCCAGTGGCTGGATGAGGATCCTGCTGTGCCAGTCGAGGGGGAAGAAAATCCTTCTCTGCCAGTTCTCAGCGAAGAAGTTCTTGCTGTGACAGCAGATCTAGCTCACACGCTTGATTTAATGCCCTCAATTACCATATCTTTATAATTATCATCCATGTCTGATAAGTCTTGTGGAAACTATCAGATCTTGAGTAGAGGATCTAGGAGACTTGTAAGAATATAATGTCTTGAATTGATCTTTCTGTTTAATGTTTCATCATTCTACTACTGATTGATCATTCTTTGAATAAAATGATAGCATAGCTGTATGCCAACATTTGTGATTCATTTTCACTTAGCTAATCAAAATGTTGTTTCACAAGACCCTGATGATGTTCAGGATGCCTTTTAGGAGGTATCACCTTACACCAAGCTGGCTGACTCAGATGGTCTATTTCTTATTCTGTTACCAGACCAAACCATGATTTATGAGGTGCAAGTAGTTCTTACAGGAGTACAGATCTGTTTGATTGCAAAGTTTTTCAAGTAGTAAGAAACCATAGCAAATATTTTTTATTTTTTTCAGTTGAAGGAACTGCAGCATCTCTGCATACCCTGGATCAATACCTGCACATTTTCTGTTTTTATGTGTAACCTAAAGATTAGCAGAAGATTCTAGTCTGGTCCATACAGATCAGCCACTCATTGTTAGCTAGACAAGCCAAGCATATTGTTTTCACCCTATCTCATGCTGGAACCATAATGCTAAGATTCAGAGACTGACTTGTTTTTAGGAGGGCTTCTTTTAGCAACGTGAAAAAATGAAAAGCAAATTCTTTTTTTCTGCCTCTGTAGGCATGAACTGTGTTCATGTTTGTGGCTGAATTTTGGAAGCACATACCCATCAGCCAGGGATGTGACTCTTACCTTTTTATGGGTGCTAGTTGTTCTTTTTACTACTGCAATCCTGGTAAGTTAAACAGTGTAATGCAGTTTGATGTTTGCTAGAGCAGTGGAGTGGTAAGCAAAGATCACCTTTAGGAAGAATTAAGCACTGAAGTAGGATAAAGCAGTGAGTCAGGATAGTCTAATGTAGAAAAGAGACTGCAGTTTTCAGACTACAATTGTAAGCAAGTATTTCATAGGCCTTAGAGGCACAGGTGAATTTTACCCTGAAAACAAAGCATTTTCCTACAGGTTTATGTCTGATATAATTATGTTCTCAAGGTTTAGCTTTTTTATTTTTTCATATTCCATGAGCCTCAGCAGCAATAATGCTGGAAAAAATTGCACTGTGGCACTGAACACTGTCTGCCTGAGGCAAAGACAAAGTTCATAAAGGACACAGAAGGCACAGAACCCCTGTTAACCTTCTGAGAAGGAAGGTGTGTTAGTACACGCCGAGAACTCAATCTTTTTTTCCCCCCTAGGTCTTTGTACAGTCTCATATGTTTTCTTTTCTAAGGAGACAATACACCACTGTAGTAGTTTTGAAACTATCATCAGCTTCAAAAAGACTGTAGAAGATTCTGGCGGGGCCAGAATTGTGATTTCAACCACCCCTTTTCCCATTATTTTTTAAGAATTAAACAACCTCTTAAACACTGACAGATTGGATATAAGCCCAAATCAATGGTCAGTGTGGTCAGTGGCTAGAATGGCCACTGGAGGACGTCCTGCAAAGTGATCAATAATCCATATTGGTTCTTTGGGTTTTTGTTTGGTTTGGATTTTGGTTTGGTTTGATTTTGTGGGGTTTTTTTGTGTGTCTGTGTGTTTTTTATTAATGATGTAATGATTAGCATCTGAGAAAACAGTGTTTCCCTAAGTCCAGTGATCCACACATATTTTTGAGCATGATTGCAAATATACTAATTTAAAGTATTATGGATATGCCTTTCTCACAGACCAATATGTCAGACTTCTATCCACTTGCCTTTGCTTTCTACAACATTGATGGTCCTTTGAGTTAGTGATGCTTGTGCAATTCCAGATGAGAGCTCCCAGTGCTCACGTGGTACCACTTCTTCCTGATTAAGCAGAACAAGTGAGCACCTGATTGACTTTTACCATAAATGCTGACATTCTGCAGCCAAAGGGGAGAGGGGAAAAAAACCCTTTTGATAATGTTTAAAGCACACAGGCCATTTTCAGCAAGGATTTCCATTTCAAGAGATTTGTTAGTGTAGTCTTGGATTAGTGTATGCATCGAAAGCTTTACTTAGGAAGATTTTCATCCTTTGAGGCACACACATACCAAAGCTCTTTGTTGTTCTGAATCCATGATTATGTGCTGAATAATGAATATTTTTAAAAGCTTTATGCAGGCACACTGTGACACCTTGACAATTTCAGCCAATCTCACTGTCTTTTTTTTTTTTTTTTTTTGACATTTCCTAACATAAAACTTTTAGCAAAGACTTTTAGCAATTTAGAAGTTCTTCAGTGCCAGGCAACTGAATTGCTGAGATGCTGATTTAAAAAAAGAGAAAGGTATCTTATGCTGATTTTGTTTTAGAACAAGCTGACTAGCTGCAATTGAGGTTAATTGACCTTTATAATGGATACACAGGACAGTACTAAAGCTGTATACATAAACTGCAAGTTTATTTGATAGCAAATTGTGTTAATTGACATTCATTGTGCATCTTTCTGTTGTTTATTGCTAGTTGCTCATGTGAATAGTTTGTTGATATTATAGATAGGACAAACATTTGTTTCAGATAAATAGGATTTTCAGTTGAATAGGTTTTAATTAAATGATCCCCTGTTCTCAATTTTGAAAGTATGAAGTACTGTACAGTAGCTAAACCTGTTATCTGGGATCTTATATTGTTGAATCATGACTCACACAAATTTGTTTATTTTTGTCAAATAATGTCTAATCTCTCTGCCAGTTGGGCAAGATTCAGGTCTTTTGCTGGAGTAAAACATGAAATTTCGGTGTCGCAGAGACTATGTTTATGCAAGAACTGTAGGTGGTTGGTCTGTCTCACAGGACAATCCAGTGTTATAGCAAGCACACATTCACTGTCATGTTAAAGCTATGTCAGAGGATGTACAGCTGCTCTCGTGCACAGGTCCTGTTCTGCTGGACACTCAGCCCTCATCTTTCACAGACCTCAGTACAGACCTGTAGGGCCCGTCCCATCTGGCCACAGTCTTCATGCTTTTCACAACACACAACACTTCTAATCCCTTAACTAAGTTTTAAATATGTCCACAAATTAAATTCAAACCAGTTAATTTTCCCATTGTTTTTCTTTAATGAAATGAAGCCATAGCTGGCAAAGTCACTCTTGTGACAAAACCACTTCCACTGATGATGGCTTTTCCTCCCCTCTGAAAGCAAAATAAAAAAAGCAACCCCTCCAAAGCCCCAGATAGAAGCTCTTTCTAGGTTACAAAGCATGTTTTGCTTAACAAATTTAAAAAGAGCAAAGGTTGCTAACACATTTTGTCAAAAAAAAAAAAAAGCAGAACAAAGATAGGTAGATGTCCTTTAGGCATGTACGTAGCATTAATTGAGTGGCGCAGAGCTAATAACTAATATAGTCTTTTATGTCCTTCTGATACTTCATCGTTGTCTTTAAACAGCCACATAGCTTGAAACATTGACAAGGAAGTAAAATAAGTATTTTCTGTATATTTTTACCACAGAGAGGCTTAAAGAGGAGCTCTTTAGTAAGTTACATTTTATTTTAATGTGCTGATATAAAGAACAATGCCAGTCATTCACCTCTTGTGTTAGAGATGAGAGCAAACTTAGGAAGCAAAGCACTTAGGTAAAATACAGAGAGATTTCTTTAAAAGTATGCAAGTTCCTTGGCTTTGCTGTATTCATTTTTCTCTGAAGTGTTTTTTCACCACACGAGTGGCTTTCTCTTTCCATTTCTTATACATTTGCACTTTCTAAAGTCTAAGGTTATTGCCAATAGTATTTTAAGAAGTGCCTTCCCTGGAGGATAGCCAGCAAGGGACTGCTCTCAAATATGATGGTGATAGATGTGATATAATGTCCATCACAGGCACAAAGACTTAGTTTCTTTTCACAGAAAAGTAACAAAAGGCTGGGGCCTGATTTTTAGCTCTGTTTGAACTAACCAGCTGCAGGAGCAGCCACTGAGACCTGGCATCTGAGTGAAGCAGGTCAGTAGTGTCCAGATGAGGGTGCTTCAGAAATGAGGAGTAGTAGCAGCGCAGGCTTTCTGTCCTGATGGCAGAGCACACATTACTGTGTTCAAACCATATCCCAAGTCACTGAGCAACTCTTAACGCTTGTGTGTGTTCGTTTGCATTCAGGGGAGCTGTGATTCACACGGTTTGGTTCCTTCTACAGGAAAGCTAAGGCTTGGGAATGATTAAGGTTGAAAGTGTCCTCCCTCGGCCATATGGAATTGACTGATAGCCAGAATGTGTCAATCACCTTGTCCCAGTCTGTCAAAACCACCCTATGACCCTGTGCAGTCTTGATTTGTCTCCATGTGCTAATGCTGAGTTGCACAACCTGTCTACGCCTCTGACGTTCCACCCTAAAAACCTGTGTATGGCACACAACAGGAGAGCCCTTCCATGCTTGGGAAAGTAATGGGACAGCAGTAAGGGCTGCTCTAATCCTCACTCACTGTAAGAGTGACCTCACAGAGGACCCATGGAGAAACAGACTTTGAAACTTGAGACCCCTGAACATGGATCATTTGAGAAAGCCCAGGCTTTGCCACAGCATCAGTGAGTAGGGGGGTATTCATGTATTTGGTTGGCATGGGGAATGGGCCTTAGGAGGTGAGGACATGTGGGCTCTGCCCAAGGAACATGCACATTGTGGGACGCTGGCCAGGTTTAAATTAAGCAGCCAAGGTATGTGAACCGTTAAGGAACACCACTTGCCCTCCAGCCCTCTTGTCCCTCATTTGTGTATGAATTCTTGGCACAGGCGGATTTTCTGTGTTCTTGCTGTCAGCAGACAGTTCTCATGCCTAGCAGAGATTTCTAAGCATGTCAGAACAAATTCTGCAAAGACACAGAAAATGAAATGACCTTCTCAAACCCTCCAAGCCTATCATGGACCTCCTCCCACCTGTTTCCTCCTTCTAGAGAATATGTATTTCCCAAGAAATTCAGGTTCATTGCAATGACTGCTGTTAATTATGCATACATGATGCAACTCTGTAGATTTAACAGTTGTGTTAGTCTGAATTTATTACTGTTTCCCAGTCCCTTTTGCCATGTGCTTGTGGTGGCATTTGTTGGCCTTTCCTAGACAGGAGAAAATAGGTTTGCAACCACTTCTATTGGTCTTGTAAGGAACAGACCAGCCTTTTCCTAGGGTCAGGTTAATTGTAGAATCATAGAATTATAGATTCATTTGAATTGGAAGGGACCTTAGAAATCATTTATTCCAACCCCTCTGCTGTGGACATGGACAACTTTCACAAGACCAGGTTGCTTAGAACTCCATCCAACTTGGCCTTAAACACTCCCAGGGATGGGTTATCCACAACTTCTCTGGGCAAACTGTTCTGGAGCCTCATCAGCCTCACAGCAAAAGATCCCTTCCTAAAAGCTCATATAAACCTATTCTGATATAGTTTGAAAACATTCCCTCTTGTCCTGTCACTACAGGCTCTTTAAAATAGTCCCTCTCCATCTTTCCTGTCAGCTCCTTTCAGGTACTGGAAGGCCACAATTAGGTCACTCTGAAGCCTTCTCTTTTTCAGGCTGAACAATCCCAGTTTTCTCAGCCTCTCCTTGTAGGAGAGGTGCTCCATCCTTCTAATCAACTTGGTGCCTCCTCTGGACTCTCTCCAACAGGCCCACATTCTTTCTGTGCTGGGGACCCCAGAGCTGGATGCAATATAAGGCTTGACAAAGTCCCTGGCTGATTGTCAGCCTGCAACAAGGATTCCAGCCAGTGCTAGACCTCTGGCCAGCCCTCAGGACTTTAGGGGCAGATAAGGAGCTACAGATTTATGGGTTCCTCAAGTAAGACAAGCACTGGGGACATACAAACTGAATGCTCTACACAGATGTATTGGCTCTTCTACATCCTCCTGAGCTGTAGGCAAAAATCTGCTCATTGTCTGCCAGGGACCAAGGATCAGGGATGCAAGTGAACACCTCATGCAGGAACTCTTAGAGCAAAAGAATATGCTTATACCATCCCATGTCTTGGGTCCCTGGAACTGACCAAAGAGCACAAAGCAGTAGTACAACATACACAGCCCGCAGACCTCTGAGCGTGACACAGATAATCTCCTCAGTGGTTAACATAGCCCAAAACCTCATCCTTGAGCTGTAAAAAAGAGGCAGGGGCTTTGCCAAGCTGTTACTAGACATGTTGAAATTACTTCCCTCTGACATGAGAAAAGAGCCAGGCATCTCCGATGAATTGTGACTCAGTTGCACGACTGCCACCGAGGCTGTCTTAGGACAGATACCAAGCTGCCAGTGTGACCCAAGGCACCGAGTCACTCTGTAGGTGTGTCTATCTTCCTTTAGCTGTTGACCACAGATTTGTGTGTGTATGTATGTGTTTAGCAGTGGGCAGAAAGGACTATACTGGTCTTGAATTGATGGAACAGCTAATTTCCAGGGAAGGGGCAGGTTGTACTCATCCTGTGAACACAGTGACATCTAGAAACTGGCCTGTTTCACAGCACCCAAGGTATCCTTTCTTCTTTCAGTACTGGCCTGTTATCTCTGCACCAGCCTCTAAAGATTCTGCCAGTGTGACACAGCTCCGTGACAATGCTAGAAATTATTTGAATTGCCACTACTTGGGAGAAAGCACTGTGGTATAAAGGCACCTTTTATATCACAGCCGACAAGCTGTGGGCTTCCTCACGTCGCTGGACAGACTGGCCACTCGGTGGTAGGCTTGGTGGAGTATGGGATGGAAAGCTGGGTAGAAAATTGGCTGGACTGCTGGGCAAAGTCCAGCTGGCAGCCAGTAGTTAGTAGTTAGTCTCCTCCAGAGTTTCCATAGGTCTGCCCACTTTCCACCAAATGCTTCCTGTGCTCACTCCCACCTTTCATTTGCTTTCGGCGAAATGAAAGCAAAACCCTCCTTGTTTCAAGCCTCTGTGCTGCTGCATTTACGCACTCTGACTTTCAGAAGTTTTGTTACCAAGTCTGGAGAATGGGATGCTGACTCCTGGGATTTACAGGCCGTTCCACGTGGATCACGGGGCTGTGATCTGGCACTCAGCTCCCCTCTTTGCTGGTGGAGAAGCCCTCCTCTAACGTGGTGCAGCTGTGAACAGGGTGCTGAGCATGAGGCAGTGCTGCTAAATGTTGTGTTAGCTTTGATCAGAGGTGGTTCTCCTCTGGGGAGAGTTTTTCTGTGGGTCAACAAAGTCTTTTTGAGTTAGTGGTTTTCTGCTGTGGGCAGGCAGCAGCACACGTGTCAGCAGCCAGCCCAGCACCCCAGCCCTGGGGGAGGTTTGGTGCACCTGCAGCACAGCCTCTCTTCTGCTGGGGAAAGCCCCACTGGCCAAAGGCGAGCAGGGCTACCCTCAGTAGCTTCATCTCTGCTGTCACTGAGTGGTTCTGCATCCCTGTGTAACTGCAGGGAACAGTGGACTCTTGGTTACCTCCACGTAAGAGATTTACAAATGTTTTAGTCCTCCTTAATGGCAGAGAAAGGGTAATAAAAATGAAAAAGGACATGATATTATTAAGTAAGTGACAGAGAGGAACAAAACCTCTACTGCTTTCTTTTCTTCCCTGTGTCCGGGACATTTTTAAGATTACTCAAAAGTAGCTAAGATCTGCACCAGACTTTTCCCAACAGTTCCTAGAATTCTCTTTTATTCAGATTACCTAGCGCTAAAGCCAGTTGGAGAAATGTTGGTGCCATTACAAAGAGTTTAATCCATGATCAGTGTGATTAATGAGACTACTGAGAGGTGAAAGAAAGTTGGGTATGCTTCTTGTAGAGAACACATTTTCTTGCTTTGTGGTACGAAATTTCCTCATTCTTTTTCTCAGAATAATGTGACAGAACGGAAGTTTCTCAGTTTGAGATCTAATCTGCTCTGCCTTTGCAGGAAGCTACAAATGTCTCGAGCAAGCCTTCAGTTGATACATTTTTCTAAATAAGAAGCCCTTTGGACAAAGCCTTACTGATTAGAAACAGAAGTAAGTCTCAGCTCATGCCCTTAATTTCCAGCTAGTTAACCTCACACCTTTATACTCTTGCCATCAGCCCAAACTAGGCAGAGTTTAATTCCTGTAAAATAAATCAGCTCTTAGGTGTTTTGCTCTGTTGAAAGCTTTGCCTGTCTCACTGTAGCTAGTTAGGGAGACCTATTTTTGTTTCCAAATCTATGCAAATTAACTTTTCTCGGAGTGTTGGTATCAGGATACATCTCCGGTCCCTGGGGTTGTTAGCCCTCGACCCAGCTAACTTAGCTGTTTCTTGACAGTACTAATCATATTTAAACTCACCTCAACATGTTTTTAGAGGCTCAGCAGTTTTTCAGATGTCTAGATAGAAGCAACCTGAAGACTAAGCTACTCTGCCCCAAAAGCCAAAAGATAAGCCCCTCTTGGAGGAATTCAAGCTGACTTAGTCCTCCTCTAGAATGAGATGACAGAAGCCAACTCAAATACATTATTTCAGAAGTTAAGTCATATTAAGCTGTGTCAGTACTGCATGTCATGACGCACTACTCGCTAGAAAAGCATTAACAAATGTAGCTGCTTGACACAGGTTCTACCAATCCTCCATCCTGCCAGGGGATTCTGCATCCCCACCATGCCTGGCAGTATGGGATCATGGCTGCTAAATGATGATGTTTGCTGCCAGTGTAAAAAGTAAAGTTAAAACCAGAAACAAATCTTAGTAGCTCCCTTCCTGGCTTATTTTCCTAAACAGAGTTTATTTACTCCAAATCTTTGAATCCTAGTTAATGCCCTTTTCTAAAATTGCAATTTTTATACTACAGCCTATGATGTTTGCTGCCAGTGTAAAAAGTAAAGTTAAAACCAGAAACAAATCTTAGTAGCTCCCTTCCTGGCTTATTTTCCTAAACAGAGTTTATTTACTCCAAATCTTTGAATCCTAGTTAATGCCCTTTTCTAAAATTGCAATTTTTATACTACAGCCTTCAAAGCAGATCTGTGTATTAGGAGCCTGACAGCAGTAGTCAGCTGAGGTGTCATGAAAAGAATGGAAAGTATTTACATTGGGGAAAAAAGAAAAAAAAGAGAGAGAAAAGGTTTCCATTTGTTTATAGCTTCTTCAGAAATACTCCTTTTGAGGTGGAACTTTTTATGTTTTATCTCTTCCGAAGGTGATTTTCTTTCAAACTGTCAGCAATATGTGTGAAATTTTTTAACATAATTGCAAAATGCCTTAAATTATGAAAATTGTGTGACTAATGAGTGCGCAAAAAGTCTCTCTACTGATTTGATACACAGATTATTATGCATGCTAAAAATGCTCAGTGGAGTTGCCATTTACTGTGTTAGTCTTAGAAGAGAGCAGCCTTTGAAATGTAATGACCACATTAAAAATCAAGTAGTTTTTAAAGGGCTTAAACACATGATTCTGTTTATTATTGAAGGAAGTACTCCAAAAGAAGATATGCAGTCAAAATGTGTATTCCAGTGTGAAATATGCTGGGAAAAGACAATAAAATCTCATATGAAAGACAATCATGCACAATAACCGTGTTAGCTTCTGAGTTCTGTATACAAACAAATACTCTATTAACAAACTTCATACCACACACAAAAGGCAACAGCTGCACAGAGAAAAATATCATAAAAGCATAGCACTGGTACTGATTATTTTTTTCTCCAAGCTTGCATTCTCTGTGTAATGCTTGGGACAAATGAGAACAGGTGAAAATAACCATAACAGAATTGACACTGCATAAGCCAGTCAGGTGGCTGTGTTCTTCTAAAGGATAAGGAACACAGAGAACTAGATTCAGATTCACCCTACAGTTCTTTCATGCCTTCAAGATAAAGTACAGGAGATGATAGTCTACTTTAGAGCTCGTTTTGGAGAAGAGTGGTATAAAACAGCTTTAATATTAATGAGAATTAGCTTGGTACTTTTCAAATTAGAGTATGAATGTATCCACTTTTTATTATGATGATATATCAATGAAGGTACATTCTGTACATATATCAGCAAAACACAGCTGAAAATAGAGACAGTGTGATTAATCCACATATTTTTAAAATAAATATGTACAATATTTACATTTTGGACAGTTCCAGAAATTAACATTTCCAGATTATGAACCACAACCTAAAAATATCTCTATTATTATAGAAAATGCATTCGCTGTACAAATATTTATAAATACTTATGTATAAACTTTTTCAGTGAAAAGTCCATGAATTCATTGAAAAGAAAAATGTGAGATATTCTTATCATCAACTAACATTTAGCTATCAAGTGTCCACATATTAAACAGTCTGGAGCATCATACATCAGACAAAAGTAGATTTTTGGTGTTGAGAATATTTTGTCTCCTGCTTCTGTTCCATCATACTGCCAAATCTGATTGTCTTTTCTGAAAATCCGCAGAAAAGCAGCAGGACTGAGTCAGTTTGTCTCAGTGATTGTTATTGACTGCACCATGTCAGACAGGGCTTCTGGGTCTGCTTCTTCTTTGCCATTATCTGAATTTTCTGATGAGATGTAACAGCCAGAATCTCTTGGACAGTCGTTTAACTGTGATTTGTCAGAGTCTGGGCAAGGGTTTAAGTTCTGCGTCTCCTGACTGTCCTCACTTTTTTGCTGTTGTTCAACTAGAAAGAACAGAAAAAGAAAGAAAAAAATTATGTCAAAATAAGCATCTTGGGAAAGAGTTTGAGGTAGCAGCATGACTGATCTTGAAGAACTATAGAAACAGGGCTGGTAACACACACATGATCAGTATCTTTGGTCCATCAGAAACAGAAACCTCAGAGTCAAAGATCTAAAAATATGGTTACACGAGTATAACAACATCTGAGTTGACGTTGAGGCTGGTTTTTATCCTTCTGTGTGTGTTTCTCAGAGATGAATGCTGGAGAATTTGGCCTTGTCCTTCAGCCTGACGTCCTTTAGGCTGTCCACAGTCGCCATGTGAGGTCACCATGCCCACAGATGGCAGATACACGCCTACGTCCGTGTGTTCCAGGGTCTGCTCAGGCAATTTCATGTTTTATAACGTTGCGTTATAGATGTTGTGCCTTTTGAACGTAACCTCCAACGTTTGACATGCACTGTGTGCTTTGCAGGGAGATAAAATGCTCTGGTCTTCAGAAGTTCTCGGCATAAAGATGTGGTAACCAGGTTTTCTAAAGCACTGAACTTTTCAGTGGGAGTGGGTGGCTGATGGAAACTTCCTAAGCTTAGCTTGGTATCCAGAAGGTTTTTTTCCAAAACACAGAGACCTCAGAGAAAGCTGAGATGCCTGACTTCTGCTGTATGGTTTCTGAACTCTGTTCCAAAACTGAGTAGAAGCAAATTATCTTGCAAATAATTTATGCTTGTTTAGCTGCTGTATGACTAATCTGTTGAAACTTGAAAATGCAATTCACTGAGAGTATCAACACACCTCTCAAAAAAAGCTCAAGAAGACAGGCCATACCTGTATATCATTCATTACTCCAATTTATCTTGTTTTTAAATTGTGTATTCCTCTTTTCTGGCTTTGAGATACATGATGTTTACTCCCAGAACATTTCTTAAGAAAATAAACTATAAAATATAAAATCTTTCCCTTTTCTACTTTTTCTTTGTGTGTGTGTGCTATTATCACCCCCTCTAACTGTATTTTATTTCAAACTGTGTCTGGCTTTCCAAAGAATAGGGAACAAGTCTCAGAGGAAACAGATGGGTTTACCCCAGATTTTTAGCCCTTCAGAAAAAATGGAACCTTTTTGCTTTTGTGAAGACAGTTCCCTTATTTCACTTGATTTGTTACTCCATGGTTAAATAGTTAGCTTTGGATCTTGAGTCACATTTAAACTGTCTCAATTCAAGTTCAGGCAGAATGGAAGTCCTAATATGTAATATTTATTGTTCTGTCAAAAGCTAAATCCAGTTTAGGTCCCAAAATTTTAAGATTTCTACAAAGAAAATCCACACTGACTTTTGTTTCAATTGTTGGCAATTATAAGAGTAGGTGAAGTAGGAAAAGACTTTACATTTGACTTTTTTTTTTGTTGTTAATCTTATATTGTATAATGAAGCATAAAGTAGAAATGAAAAATTGAAATGTTTCACTTTTAAAGTGAAACAGAACAGCAGGAGAGTTTCTTCAGAGACCTTTTTCATTGTGTGAGATTCCAATGGACTTATTTAACAAACCAATGTGATATACTGAGAAACATTTTGAAGTCTTGATGGAAGTAGATTTGTTTGGCCTGATTAAGTCTGTTGAATATTTTCTAACTTTCAATTGCCTAAATAAGTTGTAAAACTAATCTGATCTTTGAAGAAAAGAATCCAAAGTCTCAACTTTCTCATTTTTGCATTAAGCCTGAGGTTATAGACATAACCTGATGTATTTAAAATAATTTTAAAAATACTTTAAATATATTGCAAGGAATAAAAGTTCCACCTTGTTCCCAAATAAATTAGTGGTTAATTGCACTTGCCTGAAAGAGGACACGTTTCAGCAGATTTAATTGATATCTGTAACTCTTTGATCTCCTTCTCACTTTACAGAAAGCAGTTTGTCATGTCAAATGTTATCTCTCTTTGCAGGGAAAATATTTGATCATGTAGGGTCCAATTGATTTCTGATTTAAGTCAGGCAGGAATTACAAAAGGCATTACACCAGCGAAGGCATTACTGCTGCTATTAGTAGCCACCGAAGTAGTTTAGCACAAAGACCAGCAGATGCCCCAGTAAAGCCCTGTCTAAACTGTGTCATGAGCTCCTCGCAGCCCCATCCCACGGGCACAGACCCCGCGGGTCCCGGGCAGCACCCGGAGCCTCCTGTGCGGCCGTGGGCAGCGATCCCTGCCCGCCTCCGCCCTAATCCCCTCATCAGCCTAATGCTGCTCCCTGGTGCTTTTATCTGCTTCCCCAGCATCATCTGCTGCCCCGGCAAGCACTGACCTAAAAAAGTGTTAATCCTGTTTACATTTTCAAGGTCAGAGAGGAGCCTCCATCCACTTTGTTTTACAGTGGGAGGACCAAGTAAGCAGTGGGTTAAAAGGAAAATGCAGTTTCAGTCAGTGCATTAGTGCCTTGTAACTAGTTGTCTAGATAATCTGAGTAGTTCCTATGTGAAAAACAAATCCTAAATTTGTTTTGTATCAATGTGTCCCTTGTGTGTTTCAGGGAAAAAGGCTAAGATAGAAGACTGGAACTAAGATTTTTTTTTTTTTTTAATTGAATTTAGATCAGTTAGGAGAAAAAGAAATGTCTATTTACAAAGCATGCAAATATGTAAAACTTCCTATAATAATTCCCTAATAGAATTTTTCTTACATGAAAAACTTACAGAATATTCAGGTTTTTGAGACAGCAAAAATACTGTATTTTCTACCTTTCACTCTGAGCAGAAAAAGTTGAAGATAAGCCCTCCCCCTCCATATTTAAGAAGAAAAGACTGAAAGCAAACTTTGGCCCTTTTTTTCTCTTTAAAGCAGCCTTAAATATCATGCAGTAAGTACTAAACCACTTGAACAGGATATTGAGTATTGTAAATACATGCAGCATGCAGTTTTAGATGTTGCTTCATTTGAAGAGCAAAAAAACTTTAGCTCTTTTTCTTTTTTTAAGCTTTTTTCTCTTATATTCAGTTGTACTTAAGTCCTTTTTTTAGCATGTATACCTTCAAGTAAAGGTAGGTTTGCTGCCTTGATCTTCTGGACATCAGAAGAAAGCTATGATGCACAAAACACAGGAATTGACAAAATTAAACTGCTGTTAGATGTTGCGGAATCATCGGAAATAACTATCTTATCAACGCATGGGAGTCCTATCATTTTTCTACAGCAAAGCAGTTTCACATAAGATAAATAGCTTTCAGTCACTGTTGTCTATGATACGGCCAGAAGAGCCCAAGATATGCATCATTTTGACACATAAATTCCAGCACCACTTTGGACGGTAGGATTATATTCAGACTTCTGAAAAAAAAAAAAATGTGAGGCCTTTAGCCTTGGTAAGAGACGTGTGACGCATACTTATCTCCCCCGCTGCTTAGATCTTTAAAATGAGGGTTTGTTACCCAGTGACATAGATGTGCATGACACACGTAGGGATAGAGTTCTTTTTTTCCTTCGACAGCTCTTTTCCCCTTCTTAATGAGGTTAAAGTCCTGATTAGGTGAGCGCTTTGAGCTTAGGTTTAAGGCAATTCGGCTCAAGAATGTACAGGGGTCACACCGACTCCTGTGTGGTTACGTCAGTTTAAACCAGATGAGTGGAACGAAGGCTTGGATTTTTTTCTTGGGCGAGAATAAGGTCACCCAGCAGCGAGCCATTCTTCATGAGTGTGCCCTCTGAGAGTTTGCCTCCATGAGTTTTGTCCAGAAGGAGAACTGGGCTAGGAGCACAGTGCTTTAGGCTGAGTCACTGGCCTGCCTTCCTGGGAGGTGCAGCGGTGATGTGCTGAGCAGCATCATGCAGTAACTAAACAGAATCACAGAATCACAGGATTGTTAGGGTTGGAAGGCCCCTCTGGATATCATCTTGCCCAACCACTCTGCCTAGGCAGGGTCACCTAGAGCAGGTTATATAGGATCATATCTGTGTGGGTTTGGAATGTCTCCAGAGAGAAGAGACTCCATGCCATCACTAGGCAAAACTCATGGAGGCAAACTCTCAATACTTTGGGCACCGAAAAAAAGAAAACCTTTTGTGGATGTACAGACATGCAACTGAAAAGATTGCTCTCCCTGCAGTCAATGGCATAGCTTTTCTGGGAGGGAAAAGTTACTGAACTGATGTGAGAGTGCATGGTGAAAACAGAAATGAGAAGCTTCTTTTTTTCTCTAAAATCTGGAAGCAAACAGATGTGCCTTTAAAAGAGGTGAAATGTACTAATACTTATGCAAGGATGAACTTCCTTGGGAAATCTGGAAATATTACGTCCAGGCCAATGAGTTGTACCAGAGTACAGAAGGAGAGATTGTCTTTGAGCACTATTTGACCTTGACAGGATACTGTGTGATCTCACGTATTTAAAGGGATTGCACAGTGTAAAATAGTACTCTTGATGCTTGATTCTCACGTCAGGAATGCAGCTGAGAACTGCAAGTCATGTCCTTAGCTAACTACTATTTTGCTGTCCAAGTACAATAAATAAGAACAAATCTTATCTGGTACTGGCATTGGAATTTAGAGTATGATCTGCACTTAAATATGAAAAGTAAGCTAAGGAAAGGATTTGGGGACATAAGCGTAAAATATTATCCCCCAAACTGCACATATTCACCTTCTTTTTTTTCCCCCATAAAATGAACTGTATGCACATATCCAATGAAGTCTAATTCTTCTTTAGCTCAGAATAGCTTCAGACTAATGTAACCCATTGGACTTTAGGGATGAACCTCTTGACTTAAATCATCTGAGTGAGAAGAGAATCAAGCCTATTATGCACACAGAAAAACGTGTGTCCTGGGAAGCGGTCAAGAAAAAAAAAAAGTTCAAAACTTCTTTTATTACTTTATTCATTAACCATCCAGCAACTGCCTCACTTTAAAAATAGCATCCTACAAAAGCACAGACATCCATCTCCTGTCTAGGAGCCATCTGGGAGAAGAATGGAAAGCTATTAAGAAATACTTTACGAAAAAGACCTTTTTTTTCCCCCCTCACAAGCAATGAATTCATGAAAACCAATCATTTTGTCCCAAATATATAGGTCTGATCAACTTATAGAAAATCTAAAAAGAGATCTGGGAAGGGAGGAAAGGTCATGAAGAGCTTACAAGACCTTGCAGTTGTAGGATAGCCTTGCACTGTTAAGTACTTGAAGATGATGAATTTGGGTCTGGACTCTCAGGAAAGGTAGAATGAAGATAGTGCAGTGCTAGGAAGCAAAATCTGCTTTAAAAACACTGTGTGGTAGCATTTGCAAAAAAAAAAAAAAAAAAAACAACAAAAAACAAACAAAAAACACCTTACTTTTTAATTCCTGGTATAAGATGGGCAAATTTTTTCATTTCAAATACATCCAGGTTTGAATCAAATGTAAGATTAAAAAATTCTCACTGACAGAAATCGTACATTTTGTATGGGTTTAAGAAGCATGTAACGTGGAAACTACTGTTGCAGGTCTTTTGGTTGGAAAATGTTTATTCTGCAAAATGAATGATATAGCCACAAGCATGTGGCATGAAGAAATCACTTACAATAAATATCAAGAAAAAGCCAAGGAGCGAAAAGGAAATTGAAAGCCCTGTAAACCCATCTGAACATCTCTAAAGATCAGATAACACATTAAAAAAATATAAAATCCTGGTTTACTGCAATTATAGTACAATCTAGTAAAATAAGGCTATGTTCCAGCATGCTTGTCTGTTCTGAATAATAGCAGACTCACGAAAACTAAGAAACCCTTGTATTTCAGCTCTGGACCATACCTGACACTCCATCCATTAATCAAACGTACTTCATGGAAGTATGAATGCAATTCAGAGACATGGAAGTCTTCCAAGGGCTATGAGAAAGATGGCCTTAGAAGAGTAAATATGGTCTATGGCCTTAGTATAGTTTTTTTCACAAAGCTTATAACAAAAGTGAACTTTTACCTGGAAAAGTGCTGAAATTCTAATTAGAATACTCTTGGCCAGTAAACAGATTACCTTGTATTTGTGGGTAATTATGCAGCTCACTTCTAAGCAATGCAGAAAATCAATTTTAATTAAAAAATCATTTATGCTGGACTGAGCCATGCCCATTTAGGAAAAAAAAAAAAATAATGACCCAGGAAAGTTCAGTTCAGATGCAGAATTCACTTTTGCAGTAGCACCCAGCTCTTTCAACCCAATTTTCCAATCTGATTGACAGAAGGACAAAGAGGTCAAATGATTGGTACAACATCAGACTCATGCTGAGCTTATCCCCAAGATCATCTTGACACCCCATCTTTCGTTATAGCAACTTAACAGATAACTTCTATCCATTTTAGTCTTTAGTATCTCTCTTTTTAGAGCAGGTTGTTAAATTCGTCCCTACCAGTCACATGACAAGTGCTATGAGCCTTTCACAACCAGGCAAAGCAAGGATTTGATCCAGTCCCGATTCCAGATTCAAACTAGTAAAGTATTTATGCATGGCTTGCCTTAAAACATACATGAGTCTTACCAAACTCCACTAGACTTAAATGAATATTTACAGCTGGCATGACATATAAAGTTGTTGTGGGTCTGGTCCCTGTGACTAATCATAAATTCTGGGGAAATTATTTTATTGAATTTGAATACTGGAAAGATTTGCTATTCCCATCTAAAGTGCATGTGAAGCAAATACTCATTTTATCTCTTGAAATAAGACTACAGTGTCATCGATGATTTTAAAGCATGGGCCACTTTATAAGATTTAATGCTATTATTTCAAGAATCATTACATGAATTTGAACTATTAGACTACCATCCAGATAACATCAGGGACACTGTTTTGCCTGGAGAACTGACTTAATCCCATGAGATGCTAATATAGGAAGAACCCCATTTGGGTAATAAAGGTAAATTTATTAATTTTCAGCATATGGGGCATGCAAAGACTTGTTAGGTTTGGTCCTTGCACAGGTGTATGTAGAACATTAGGTGTTAAGACACCTTCAGAAAAAAAACGTGGTGTTATATTCTAAAGAAGGTTCAATATCTGATGCTGCTTGCTGTGCTTTTGTTTCTCAAGGAACATAAATAGCAAACCATATCCTCACCACTGCAGAATAGTTTAACACTTGTGTGGTCTGTTAAAAACCATTATGTTTCGGTTTAGCGTTCATGCTGATGCCAAACTGCAAAATTACAATCTAGCGTTTTTCTTCATTATTTTTTGGTGTTAAATATTGAAAAAAAATATATGCAATAAAAGGTGCAGAAAGTACAGCAAGGCTTGTTGCCACAAAGCATACACTAATACATGTATAGTCAGTACACATATTTTCAGATGGTTCCCAGGTAGGTCCCTGCAAGACAGTTCTTGAAAAATATAACCCTTTTTTTCCTGGATTCACTATTTCAGTCACTGTTTCTACATAGACAGCCCGTCAAGAGTCCTTTTCTAGCCTGTCACAGAGCCATAGACCAGAAAGAACTTTTGGACCTGGAGGGCAAAAAACCCCTTTTCTAACACCTCTCCAACATGTTTGCAAGAAGCTTACCTTTCCCTGGAAGCTGAATAAGAACAGGAAAGACTGAATGTACAGAAGGGGTTCCAAAAAAGCCCAAAAATTCAGAAAAAAAGACTGGAAAGCTGCCTGTCGACTGAGGAGATAACAAGTGGATGTCTGACAATAACTGATATTTAAATATCCCAGGAAGTCATTGTTTCTCCTCTTTCTTTCAGATGCTACTCAATTGCGAGTGCACATTTGAGGAAATGACTGCTCAGCTGGGTTGAGTATGGGTGAGTATGCACAAATATTAATGGAGAAGAAAACATCTCCTGTATTGGCTGAGTGTCTAATTAAGTAGATGCTTAGCTGTAGTTTCTAAGAATTTGACATAAATTATTTAAAATTGGAAGTCAGACTGGAAACATCATTAAAATATTATGAAAATTGTTTTTTCTGTTCTGCATCCTAGCTTTTCCACTTCCCATGAAAGGAAAAAGTGAAGAAAACAAAATGGTGATCAATACACGTGCATATGCACACACTGTATGCTCAGATTTTGGAAGCTTATGGAAAAAAGTAGGTTAGATTAATTTTGAGAAAAGAATGCAGAGCAGGTATTAGTGTATATTTGGGTTTTTTTACAAAACCTTTCTACAAAAGAAAATAATTCGGATAAGTGTGGGATGAAGTGAGGAAAAAATCCATATTCTTCTGCAGAACGTTGTTTAAAAGAATTAAAGAAAATTCGTTACTGCAGCTATTTAAAACAAGCTCTGTTTTGGTTAACATACTGGGGCTGAGTTGGGGAGGTTTTATTTTCTGCTCTTGCACAGACCTTATGACTTTTGGGAAGTCACTTAAACTCTTGGAGGGTTCAGTCCCCAACCAGAGTTAGATAGGATTGTTCCTAAGCAATAATTGCTACCAGTCTCTAGCGTAGGACCTATAAATAAGAAATTTTAAGTCATTCATGTGTTACTAGTATAGTAATCATACACATATCTAGAAGTGATGTATGGCTTGCTATCTGAACAAATAAGAGAACCATCTGACTCCACGTTTCATATTTAAAAGAAAAATCATTTAAGGGAGCAGTGTGAGAACCACTATTTCTTTAAATATGTTTCAGCTTGCACAGAACTCTTAACAAAGCTTAAACACTTACTGTCACAATCCTGTAGATTTTCAATCGCTGATAACAATCTTGCCCTGTCTTCCGGGTTTGAAATATTTAATTCAATCAGGTGGTTTTCCTGTAGATCCTTTAAGTCCTCTAGAGTTTCATAGCCATTTAGCAAGAGGGTTGAGGCATATTCCTGCAAAAAGAAACAAGCAAATCCTCTCATGGAAACAAGAACTATGTAGAGAAATAGGCACAATTCCACATTTACTTTTTTGTCAGGTCGAAAAGGGCTCCATTCTCCACTCTGATTGACTCACCTTTGGCATAAAACCAAAGCTGGAGAGCAAGAGAGGACAGAGGCAGAGATGCCTGGGGGTCATCCTGGCCTTCCCAGCATCTATGCCTGAACTCTAACAGAGTCCAGCAGCAAACTGGACCAGGACAGAGCTCTGTCAAAATTATTTAGTCTGCCAATTATCTGTACTTCTGTGGGTCATTCCATGAGTGCCTTTCAAACTGAATCGAGGAGGGCCTCTGAGGAAAGGTGTGCTCTGTGTTTGCACAGAAGGAGCCCTTTGATACAAGCAAGGGTGAGAAGCTGGGGGAGCCCTCAGCCATGCTGTGTCACACATGGTCCCCCTTGAGCTGTGTGTCGACTCAGTATGAAACCCTGTACCTACTCCAGGGAAAGGAGCGTTTGCATCAGCAGCAAAGCAATTACCGTTATTAAAAATGTTACTTGTAAATCATGACCCCATTACGCTTTGATGCTCGGCTGAAAAACAGGGTTGCAGAGAGGGACAGAGGTGCAACATGAGCACAGTGCAGAAAGACTGTTGCTCCCTAAAGATCACGAGAAATTAAGAAACACGGAATCTAGATTTTGGAAGTGGAGTCAGACTGCAGTCCTGTCCCCGAGGTGTCCACAGTCACACACCTACACTTAGCACACAGCTGCAGTCAGGTTACAGTGACCTGACAAGACACCGCTGTGCCTCTTTGTGTGGAGTCTCTTAGCCTGACCAGATGAGGTGGTAAAATGCGGTTCTACAAGCCACTCATGTCAGACAAAAGACAGATATGAAGCTTTGCTGACATCAAAACTGCTGAAAGCTGCCTTTCTGCTCCTGCCCGTAAATGGCATCCGAACCCGAGCGCACAGAAATGAAACGTTTCACACAGAGCTGGGAAGCGTGCTGGCTGACCTGCAGGTGGACACATTCCAGGAGCTCTTGCAATGTTTTAGGCTTGGTCCTTTTGCTTCCTCGGTGCTGGTTTATCTTTCTGGGTGCGGCTTCCTCTTCCAAGATAATGTCCACGTAAATGAACTTGAAGTTTCCTACTTTGTTGTTCAGCATGCCTGTCCATATGCCCATGGGGGTTTTACAGATGATATCTATGATGTCTCCTTTCTAGAACAATAAAAAAAGGCACACCACTGCTTACACCTCTTGTTTGTTATATGTAGCTTTTCCTTTATGGATCAAAAGCCATCATTTTTCAAACTGCCTAGATTTAGAACCTTTGTTTTTATAAACTCCCACAAAAATAATTACAGAAAATGGAGCTAGTCCTTATCTCCAAAAGTTTGTGAAGGAAAGGTGAGCATAAGCAGCCCTGTTTCACCATTTCTGTGCTCCACTTGGATACAGTTGCATTAGCAATCAACTTTTGCCATGGACAATGGGCACAGATTTTGCAAAAGGCAAGGGATCACTGTGAGGTTATTTTCTGAATATGTGCCAAAGCATTCACACAATAATCTTATTATTCAGCCCCTAAAGGGGCTTCAAAAACCAATAGCTGAGCTATGTGAAAGGTGAACTTAACCTTTTACAGTAAAAGACACTGGCTGCATCTCTCAAAGGCAATAAAGAACATTTAACTCCCTTAATATCTTCCTATCTGTCCTTCCCAAAGGACTGACAAATTTTTCCATTATTATTATCACAACTGACAGAGAAAATAGTGGATAGGGCCTTAGCAGACAGATCCAGAGACTTCAGTTCTTCACACTTGTCCACTCACTAAGAAATATGACTGCTAAAAGGAGTGACAACACAGCTACTTCAAGAGGGCTTTTTGGTAAAGGTGTTCACAGCCACACTGTGGGAACCAAAGCCTCAGCTCAGCAAAAGAATCACTGAGTAATTCTCGTAGCAAAAAGTCTTTCTTTTAAGTCATACACCCCACACAGCTTGCTCCCAGGACCTCAAAATTGTCTCCTTGGCACGTATCACAGAACTGATGAAAATGTTGAAAGTCTTTGAAGAGTTATCCAACAAATGCCAGCTTCATTTGGCATTCTGTTACAAAGTTAGAAATCAGACACAAGTTTGTTAAAAATATGTGTTAACAACTCCAAAACTTTTAAATCTTTTCTGGTCTGATCATGAAACTGCAAGTCAAGTGGTGACACTAGTTTTGGTAGAAACCCAAGCACAAAATCGACTGTGTTCTGGTGACCTGGTTTTATTGGAATATGGAGCTCAGAGCTGCGAGCACGTTTGAAACGGAAACTAAACAAACAATTGTTTAAAGCTCTATAAGCACACATGTTGTTCTACACAATCATGCAGGCTCAGGAACTCCAGATGTGGATGCAGATCAGGATTAGGCAGTGGCTCTAAGCCAAGCTGCAGATGCACTTTGAATTCAGATTCAGGGTACTGAAATTTTGTGAAATAAGTATGGGGGTTTTCAACAGTATTAGTTTATAATTCTAAAATACACCACCCTAGTGACTAAAAAAGGAACCTATGTGAACAAGCAGATATTTGCTGGTTTACAGTTAAACTGTTTTAAAGAAATGCCCTAGATGCCAGTGGGAGTGGAGTGCAAGTGGTGAAGACTGCAAGTATCAGCAGAGCAATGGCTGTAGGTTAGGCCGGAGAGGAGGAGAGGAAGTATTCATGAGATAGAGATGGGGATTTTGACAAAAATAAGAGGCTGTGAAGAAGAAGAAAAGATGCTGAAGTGTGAATATAATCTGGATATGAAGATGCTAAAGAGATCCAGATTTACACACATGAGTAGTCAGAAGGATGATGATGTTGAATGTGTTTGTGAATAGAAGGAAAAGGGTCAGATTTTTTTTAGTAATGTTCAATTTTTTTTAGTAATGTTCAACTAGGCCAACAACTGTTGCTCTTTTTCCTCACTCACACAGCCCAGACAACCCTGCCGCGTCTGGGCCAAAGAAAGTTCATAGTTCAAAGGTAGGCTTAAAGAAAAGCTTCATGGAAAGGCAAACAGTTTCTATTAAAGACAATGGGTGCCAGTGAGCTTCTGATATATTCTAGTTGTGACTGAAAAAGATGGGGAGACAACTTCACATCCCACGAGACTTTAGTCTTACTCCAGACCTAGTATGTGAGAAGCAACATGTATTTTACTCTGAGGAAAGCTGTGGTATATAGGTAGATGCCATGATGGGGTACCTACATGGAATCTATGCCTTAAAAGGCCTTTAACAATTGGCTTTGCAGCACTGTCTGAACTAAGTCCTTACAGAAGCATTGCAAAACCAGGTGGGTCTTGCTTTCAGAGTGTTGCGTGTGTCTAACAGTTAAAAATGCATTAATAAACATATTCTTCACACATAAGAAATGCCCTCCCTGGCATTTCAGGAAAAGAAGGAGTTCTGGTGGTTGTCTTACCTTGATTTTCAGAGAGTCAGTGTCATAAGGACTTGGTGTGAAGTCGGTGTGGACTTTGGCCCGGCCGCAGAAGGGGCCACTGTAGGGGACCTCGTCATCAAACCGGAGGCTGTCCCTGTTGCTCGTTCCATCTGAGCAGCTGGTCACCCCACCTGAAAGACAGTCAGGTTGAGAGATCTCCTGCACCAAGTGCCCAGACACACAATTCTGCCCAGCAGCAGAGAGAAAATTGTTTAAAAAACACAGAATCAGAGACAGAGCGTACTCTGTCTGGGTTTGACACTTTCCAGGATAAATACATTCAATAAAAATCATACTACAAGAGACCAAAGAAAATGGGTAGGAGATCTTTCATTAATATCTTCCCTACAGTAATCTTTTTCTGGAGATGATACTAATAGACTACACATTTTACTTACAGATTTTTGAAATATTACCTCTGCGGATTAATAAAATGTACCCTAAAAGTGCAATTTAGGGAATTAATTCTGCTGAACTTCTCCTGTTTATTCAGAGAAATGAAAACAAGTACTGTAGAAGTTATTTTATTTCATTACAGAGCTAGCTGAAACATCAAAGGAACCTGCATTGCAGGGGGAAATTTTAATCTTATCAACATTTCTGCCTGTCATTTCATCCAAGTTGAGCAATAAAATATCGGCAGAGTAATTCAAGCAAATTTGAGCAAGCTCTGCAATATCCCATCCAAATATGTTTTTAGATAAGAGCAGCAGTGTGTTGGAAGTAAACTCCCATATACGATTTTCACAAATCACATCATAGAAAATGATCATAAAAATGGTTTTGTTTGAGGTGATTGCTTAAGTGCTCAGTTCCATCTCAGGGCCAGATTAACTGCTAAGTGCAAATGATGTGGACTGCAGCTCCAGTCTGCAGTCAGGGCTCAAGCAGTGCCTGCAGGGGTGGCACTGCAATCTCATCATGGGTAACTGTGGCCTGCCCAGCCCATGTCCACAGCAGACCAGCGCAGGGAGAGGCGGAGGCAAACTTCTCATCAGAGATTCATCTGCCCTCTGACCAAGACTACCTTGTTAGCAGGGGTTTCAGTGGTTTTCAAGGGGGCTGTGTCTCTCTGCATCATGACCTGAAGCTGCCAGGTCAGACCCCCATCACCTGTCATCTCAGAGAAGCCTCTCACTGTCTGCCTCACATCTGTGGGCCACGACCCACAGGGAGGATGTTCTTGTGGCTGCACCCAGTGATTGCAGCCCTGTGGGTGACAGCACTATAGCAGCGATAACCCCACAAAAAAATTGTGGCATATTTACCAGCAACATCCTCTATAATCCACACAATTTTTTTAATTCAGTTAATATTTCCACTCTTGAAAACACTCAGCTTATTTCTGGAGAGAGCTATATCTACCCTAGCTGCTCCCCATTTAATCAAATTACACTTTTGTCTGCCAGACTGAAGAGCTCTCTACCATCACCAGCTCTGATACCGCAGTCTTAAACAATAACTATATTGATCCAGGGACTGAATAAGAAATATAGATATCTGGTACTTACTAGATGAGCTCTGGCCACTGTTCAGACTATAGAGACTTTCCAAAGAGTCACTGGTTTTTAGGGATACCTTCTCAGTGTGTATTCCACCACCAGGATCACTGTCATCTTTTCCTTCTTCATTCTTTAACACAAAAATCAGACATTAACCCCCAAGAAATGTATTTCAGAGAAACACATTCTTTTTAATTTTAAATCATCACTGGACATTAATTCATCACTGCACTTTATTAAGAACCACTCTGTGAGAGAAAGCATTTTAGAAGTTGAATACCTGCTACTGTGGGTGCCCAGCACTCACCCCTAGAACCTTGGAGAAATTCCCTGTCTTGTCTCTGTCCCACTCACTCTGTTCCACCCCTGCCCAAACAGCTACACTGACTCTCCCTCTCGGAAGACTGCAATATACCATGGCAGAGACGAAGGCTTGTAATGGGAAATCTGCAGGTAGCCAGATTAGGTGGGGGTTTTTTTCTGCTCATCTCAGAGAAGGAAATGTAAAGTTAAATTCTGAAAGCACGTGGTGAAGTTTTAGCTGACACCAGCTGTGTTTTGCCTCGAACTTGTGAAAAGCATGGCCAGGGCGTTCGGGAGACAGCTCTCACACACACATGACATCGGTGTGTTCCAGCACCGTGCTCACCACGCTGCTCAGCCTACACACTGGCCTCAAAATCCCCTGCTTTTCAGAACTAACAGATGCAGGTTTCTCTCACAAAACCTAATGGTGTGTGAAATTGGCCCCTTGAGTTTACACCAATACCTCACACCTCAGGAATCACAAGCCTGTTCAAAACAATAGGAACCATATTTCGGTCACAGGTAAGTTAGAGAAGATGTAGCAGCTAAATGAAATAGTGATGAGCTTTCAAAGGAAGGAATTTCTTCAGCAGATTTCATCTCACTGCCAGTGTGCATGATATCTTGATGCAACCGAAATTTCCTGCAGGACTTAGGATGTTACGTTATATTTGGGGAAATGTTAGTTATTCATTAGTTATACTGATGCAGTGAAGCAAAGATGATGGTGCATGTATGAAGTAGAGACCCATACAGGTACATATCAGGCATGGCACTGAAATGAGGCTATGCTGGTTTTCAGCAAGGACTGTGCTTGTTACACCAGTCAGCACCACAACCCACAGATTAATCAGGGGCTGGTATCAATTGTCGTCATCTCCTGCAGGAACGGAGATCATGCTACATGTGTGTCCAACCAGATAATCCACTAAATTTCTGTCATGGGAATTGTCACTGTAAATGTGCAGATGGTAAATATAAAAATATAATATAAACAACATGGATTGCCACCTCTCTAATTTTATGAAGAACAAAACAAAACAAAAACTAAAACAAAACCAACAACAACCGAAAAACCTAAACTAATGAAATAGGGATCCTTGTCTTTGACCTCCAAAACCTGTTTAAAGTTATCCTGTGAAATACTGTTTTCTACTTGTGAGATTTCTTATTTATTTTCCCTACTTGTTTCACATTGACACATGTGTGAGATAGGATGCAGAGTAGCTAGATTCTTTAGGATTGTTGAGTGTGGTAATTTCTTTTTCCTTAGAACTCCCTGACACAATGTATTGAGAAAACAGGGTTTGCAGTGAGTGAAACATTATGGGTTTTATGTTTAATAAGGATAGTTTCACTAAAGTTAGATAAGGTAAAAAGAGATAAGGCATATGAGTTGTCATTCTCTAGGATGCTGGCTGACCTTTACAAAACAGACTTTGGAAATAATTCTTGTATTGAAAGATAAATTCTTCTAATGGTTTTTTTTTTAACCACTTAAGTATGAGACTGATGATGGGGTTCAGCTGATATTCCCTTCTCTTCACATCAGGACATTTTTTTGTGCTGCTTGTACATATGGTCCTTGATGAAAAAGCAAAATTAAATGATGTAAAACTCCACTTGGTCCCTTACCATGTGATGCTGTGTATGTGCATGTACACTAACACGTACATGAAAGAAAGGGTACATACCAAAAACTGGTTTAATTCAGTATGTGTTACCCTGCTTTTATGGACTGTCATGGCTAATGACAGTTGAAACATGAAGAGCAGACATTAACATAAAATTTTTGCTTCACATGTATTGTCAACAAACACAAGACTCTTAGGCTGTATTTACCATTTCCTCAGAGAGTGCCTTGATGTACTTTTTACCCATCTTTTTCTTCATGGTGAGTGAAATGGCTCTCATCTTCTTACTCAGACTTCCTCCATTGTTTGCTGCTTTGGTTTGTACTGTTTCTCCAATGTCACTTATAGTCTCCAGCTCAGAGATCTGTTTTGAAATAAAAGAGTAAGCAACAACTCACCATGAAAGTAAAACGCAGGGTAGTGGAATAGGAATTACGGGGAAATATTAAGGACACTAATACAGTTAGCAAGATAAAAGTCAGTCATGGCCATTTTCCTGGGAAATCGTGTACATAAACAGGTTTGCAGCACGCCAGTGTATGTGCGAATGAAAGAAATAAAATATATTTTATGCTAGAAAATGTTGTTTCCCATTATTTATTGCCCCTTATTCAAATAAGAATTGAGGAGGTTTTTGCAGGGGTCTTGAAAACAAATGTGACATAGTTGAGGGTTTCTTGTAAAGTGCTGGTTACTTTGGGCATGCACCACTGTGAAGTGCTCTTTTGTGGTTTTTTGAAAAACTGTTTCTAATCTCCACACCAAAGTGCTAAAGTTTAGGAGTGATTCTCCTGTTCATTTTGGCAAGTCCTCAATCACCCAGACAGATCCAGGGACATGAGCAAAGTTCTCATCAGTGAGAAAATACACACATTAGTTTCCCAATGTTTTTGCATAACTGCCATGGGAAAGTGACCAGAAGAAATTAAAGCTTTGTGTTATACAGACCTCAGGTGAATCATCTGTCTTTGATATCGAGTGATGCCTGAAACGGTCAAAGCTTCCAAAGCTGCTTGTGCGCTGTAAAAGAGGAGAAGACAAACCTTGACTCACTGGTGGTCTTTTGTTCTGTTATTAAGACTTAAATACAACTGTCAAGTCACCTGTTTGTGTTAAAAATTCCTCCCATATCAGTGGAGCGTGAACTGCTACATCCAGCTAGAAACCAACTAGAAGGTGACTAGGGAAAAAAAAATTGTGTCTGTACAGCCAGAAGCAGAAAAATGAGTAAGAGAAACAATGCTGCTTCAAATACTAATTAGCTAATGGATATGATTAGCAGTTCTTCAACATCTGTTTCACATTACTTATATTCAGATACCTATGTGCTACTTGTAGGCCAGAAACACTGCTAAGAGCACAGGAAAAAAGCTGTTCCCATAAATATGGTACAACCTATAGACTCAGGTATGGTGGTGTAAATTGTGACAATTTATACAGCGTACTTTTGTAGCTGGGGAAACTATTTATGGTTCTTTTCCAACAGGAATCAGCAAGGACCACCAAGGACTGTAAATACATCCTGTCTAAAATGCATATGTTGCAGAGGGGGTAACAGAATAATCAGGCAGGCCTCATGTTTTTGTTCTCAGTTGTCCAATTAGAATGTCTGATTTTTAAACATAAATGGGTACAGTTTTTTCCCCCATGTCACAGCTTTACTTGGCGGAAGAGAAGCTGCATCACCTGAGGTGTACATTAAGAGACTGTGAATGGATTGCTCTTAGTTCCCTCTAATTTTCACCCTTTCTGCATGTGGATAAGTGGTATGGAAAGGAGGGAAGTGGCACAGCAGATTTTGAGGTGAGAGGTCGTACAGAAATACCTGTCAGACATGCCCAGGTAGAGCTATCTGACACTGAGCTGCCTGTGGTGGCAAGATGCATAAAATTGGCACTGATGGCAAGTCAGAATTCCCTTTAAGTGCGGCTCTAATAACAGCCAGAATTTGTACATCTATCCACTATACAGTGTCTTTAAGAGCTTGCTTTTATACCTTCACCAATACTTAAAGCTAAATCCAGAATGACTTTTTTTTTTTTTTAAGTACTTCACTCTTCCATACTAAATGAAAGTCTTTAATGCAGTATCAGAATTCTTGAGCAGGGTTTACTATTATATACGATGCAATATCATCTCAGTCTATTTTTGAGTATTCAAAATCCCCTCTGGAGGAAAAAAAAAAACCCTGAACTAAATTACAAACCACAAAATAAATACATCCTGACTGATTTAATAAGTGATTTCAGACTACCTGGCTAGTACAGCTAAGTACAGCTTTTCCTGTACTTAGTCATCCTTTTGCCTTGCCCACTTGATTTCAGCCAAACTAGTTCCTTGTTCCATTGCTCTTCCCCCACTCTCAGCCACATGAGTCATCTTTTCATTTTCCCCAGGTTTCTAAAGCACCCATTGTGCCCTTTTCACCTGGAATCTCCAGCTACCTCCTTTTGCTTTCCAAACAGGAACATGAGAGGGCTGTGAGCTCCTGGCTTTACTAGTACAGAGTTCCAATCTTCTTCACCAGGCAAAAATTTCCATGAGGTAGCCTCAGAAGCAACTGAGGTAGGTCATCCTCTGGACAACAAAGGAGGAGGAGAAAAGGACTGGTTTAATAGACCATCTCTTCGCCTGCCTTTGCATTGCAGTCACGCTAAATGCCGGCATGGACCTGCTTCCAGACAAGTTAAGGAGAAATCTCTCAGCCCTGGGTGTTTCCATCCAGGAAGGACCCCATCTTTTCAGTCCCTGCTCATAAATGATGGGGTTATTCTCCATATTAGTTCCCTTATCTCTTGCATGCAGTCCCTTTTAAACTAAAGATATTTTGCAGAGGGGAAAAAAAAAGACAACAAAAAGCTAGAGGAAGCCACGTGAAAATACTTTGTTTTAAAATCTTCATTTGAGAAGAAGAAAATCAGCATCCCCTGGAACACAAATGAAAATAAAAGCTCCTTGCTGTTATATTTCCCTGTATTTCCAAACTTATGTATTAACCAGCTCTGCCACCTTCCCCCCAAAAAATTGATGTCGACATAGCAGGGGGAGAGGCCTGAACACAGACAAATGGAAGAGAAAAATGTACCCACATTTTGGCTCCATGTTCTAAGCAGTGCAGCTCGACAGAAAGAGAAATAACCTTTTTTTTTTTAATTCCTCTACATTTCTGGGCACATCTAACCTGAAAAATATTTCCAGCCAAAGGTTATTTGAAGAAACTGACCCAGATTTGTGAATATTTTTGGACAAGTAAAATGACATTTACTATTCACTGAGGAGGGAAAAAAAAAAAGAAAAAACCAACACAGCTCTCCTCTTAATTGATTGTAATCTCTCAGAAAATCTCTGTTGGCTAAACATTGTGGGTTTGTTTGTTTGTTTTTACCTCGTGAAATTGAAAAGGACAATTTGGATTGCACACTTCAATTTTGTCTAAAATTCCCATAAAGAACTTTGCTATCAAGTAGATGAACAATGTCCTGTGACAAGGGGTTAGCTCAATAGTATGATATAAAAACACAGCCCCAAGGATTATGGTTCTATTAGACAGGATTAACACCTTTCACTAGCTTGTCAACCCAGCCAAATGTGCCCTGCAGCATGGAGTGGGAGGGATAGAAAGGGAGGCTGGGATTCACAGCAATACTGGGAAAGTATAAAATAGTCTCCCACAGCGATCTCTAAACATACACTGACCTTTCTGTTGCATTCAATCACTTCAATATGTCTAGTAGGAATAACTGTGTATCAAAGTGCAGATGTGCTGCAAATACTTTAAAAGGAACAAGAGAAAAAACATTGTTTATTGTTGGTGTTACCTATAAACAGCTCGAGCACAGGGAAATCAGTTATTCATTTTCAACCCTCAAAACAACCTTATATCCTACATGTGCAGAAGCCTTGGGCTATTTCGTAGTGTACTTCAATGTTGCTTCATCCTTATTAAATATTAATAAGGGTTACAGGATGAATTCCACTGTTCTAGATAATGGTCTGGCTGCACTGGAGAGCACTAAATAGGGCTGTTTCAGCAATTCTCTATACTAACTTTTTCCATTAAGTAATCAATAGGCACCACCTTTTAAAAACGTATCCAACCCCATTACACTGATAACGAAAAGCAGATTTAGGAGCTCCTGGCTGCAAAGAGAATGGGACTATTACTTTCAGTAGTGTCAGTCACTGCATTAGCATCAGGGAACACCTACGTTGTGAAGATAGGGACAGGCCTTATTTCCAGGTGAAGAGAAGCTTTTAAAGTAAATGCAAAGCTACCAGGAGAAAATACGCTATTGACTTTTGATACCATCCTATAAAGTTAAGTGGTTTTTCTCACTTGATTCATGCAAGAGCTACCAGTGGATATGTTAAGCAAATAGGAATTTGCTCAGTAATATCTAATGGAGTCATGGGCAGGGAAGAACTGTGTTTCCCCACACAAGGACTGATCAAGTAGTTTCTATAAATCAGTGCACTATCTTTCATCCCTTCCCTTTTGGTATATCAAGTCAGCATAAGAAAAAATACCACAGGTACTTTTCAGTATTTTAAATCCTCCTTCCATCTTCTCCTGTATTGTTGATTCCCTGAAATCCAGGAATACGTGCTATGTAATTGTCGTTTATTTTAATTTGGACAGTCTGCAGTAGATGGTCGGGTTTGTCTGTAAATACCCTATAATTTTCCCCAGAAAATAGTATGGTATGCTATGCAAATAGTAAAACAACAACAACAAGTTCTGAAATACATGTCTTCCAGTTATAAAACATCCTTCCCTTGCAGGACATATCATAAAAGAAGTCAGTTAGCTCTTATGAGAAACTAGTCAGAGCTTCTCTGTGCCTAAAGACAACCTTTGAGCCAAATCTGACAGCAGTTATCCTGCTAAAAATTCATTATGGGTGATATTCATCTCATGTTTTCCACTGGACAATTCACACTGCTCAGAGATCTGGTTCCCTGCTGCGAGAAATTCTGGCCCATTATATTTTGCTTCAAGTCCTATTCAAAATATCTTTTGAGTCCAGCATGATGCAATGGCTTTGCACTGACCCTCTCACACAAGTCTGTCTCTTCAAATTCCTCCATGCATTTTCACTTTTAGCTCCCATTCACCCTCAGACTACCCAAACTGTGTAAGCTCTATGGGGGCAAATGTGGTCATTGGGAGTAAAAAAAAGGGAACTCAGCATGTTGCTCAATTTCCTTGCCTGCCACAGACACTTGTCTTCTTCCCTCTCTCTTGGAAGAAGCCATAGCAGCCCTCAAGAGAACAACCTGTTCTTTCTGCTCTGATTGATGGAGACAAGTGGAGATCAGAATTTGATTCATTTCTTCTATTCTCTGATGGTCCTAGTCCCTTCAGAAGGAGGAAACTACTCTGAAAATGAAATTAGGAGTTACCAAGTAGGGATGAATTTCCACTCTGCTAGCTTATCTTCTTGCACAGATAATCAAAAGAATTGTCTCCTAGTTTCCCAGATGGCAAGACAGCAATTTTTAGCTTTTGGGATGTTCTGTGAAAAAAAAAAAACCAACAAACAACAAAACCCAAACAACATCACCACCAAAAATCCCCTCACTTCTGTATAAAGAATGAGAATTTGCATACAAGGTTAGGCAACTCTCCAAAGAGTAAGAGAAGCAACAAAAGAGAAGACACCATGACCTTTCTATCTCAGGGATTTTTTCCTATTTACACATTAGTTACACATGCAGAACTTCCGACCACTAACCAATCTATTAATATAACTTTATAGCCCACACGAAACATGGCCTAAACTTTGTACTTCACCAGTGAAAAGCAATAAAAAAGATACATGTTGTTCTTGCTAACTCAAATAGAGCAATATACTGAACTGGCATTTTTAATTGGCTTAAAAATGACTCTATAATGTTATTGTGGCCTGGTATTCAATAGCTGCATGGAGGTGGGGAGAGAGGGGAGCAGAGTGGACTTTGAGCAAAACTGGCTAATGTTAATGATGGGAAAGGACTGGAAAAGAAAAGCTGGATTGAATAACGAGCTAATCGTACCTAACACTCCTCCAGGTGAACAAACTGCTCTCCAAAGTAAACACTGAGCAGCTGTTTTATCTGTACCTCTATCTGGTACCAGCCTCGTTCTCTCAAGCCTAAAGTTCCGCTGACACAAAGCACGTAGTTCCAGATAACCCAGCCCGCACGTCAGAGTTTCCATCAGAAACCCATCTCGAGTGCTTTCAAGGGGCACCTCGCACAGGCACTGGGGCAGCTGAGAGCAAGGGGGAAACCACCATTCCTGAAGGTAAATGAGACTGGGAAGGCTTGTAAGGTCTCTAAGTCTTCCTCAGGAAGAAGCAGGCCATGTAAGATGTCTGAGCAAAAAGGCAATTTCATCCGGCAAAAAAATCTGCTGTGTTGATTAAACAAGTTTGTGAGGAACTAAATAAGGAAGTAATTTAAGAAAAGTCAGTCTTAACAGTAGGAAAGTTTTGTGCAAGCGAGTGTTGCAAAATGTGCAAGGGGGGGGAAGGATCTGACTCCTCTTTCTTTAAATGAACATTGACCCTGAATTTTGAGCACCATCATTCCTGCCCAGCTACTGCAGAGCACTGTCAGTTCCCGGTGAGAAAAGTCACCCCAAGTGCTCTTCTGGCAGTCTGTCCAATTCTGGGAGTGTGCACACAGGTATTTGCAATAATTATGTAATTAAGGCTTTATTATTTATATGACATTTAATTAAAAGTGACTTTCAGTGGCACACAAAACCATGAAAAGAAAATGACTTTAAAAGAAGGTTAAGGATGTGTGACAAACTCAGAGGAGCCATGAAAATGACAGTTAAGGATTTGGCATGATGTGCACTTCTACCTCCCTGCTATCCTTTTTTTTTACCCTTGATTTACACATGGGCAGAAACATCATTGAGGGACGAGCCTTGAAATCCACCCTCCACAAAACCATCACTGCAGGAAGGGGAGTGCTACCTGAGAAAAGATTGGTTAAACACTACATAAGGCACTGCGGGTTTTGATCTTTAATCCTTTAAATACCAACATCTTTCCTCTCCTGAAACTTTCTCCTCTTCAAATCAGATGAATTGGCAGATGTATTCTTATACTCTAAAACCGAATCACCTAGCTTCAATTAAAGTCTTTCCCCTGCTTATTTATACAGCATGATTTTATTAAGGCTGTGTGTTATCTAGGTCCTGACCTGGCAGGGTTTGGCTGTGCGAGAGAAATTACTCACAAGCACATTTGTGGTGAAGACAAAAATACTTATATGCCCAAAGATGAGCTTAGGAGAAGACAGCAACTCAGGATAGGCAGAAAATACTCCTGCCTGGTGAGACAATGGTTTGGTCAGAGCCTCTTCAACTCGACCACAAGATCCTCCACGGAGGTTATTTGAACAGCAGCAAGAGCCTCCTTGCCTATGTTGTGCTTTGCTCACCCATATTGTGGAAGCTCGCTCTGCCTCCAGGGAGTCACCGAGCATGAAAGGCAGCTTGTGCATTCCTTGCCAGGGAGAAGCACATTTGCAGTGGAAGGTGTTCCTTCAAATGACCTTCTACACATGGAAACAAGATTAAAAAATAACCTCGAAGTCACAGTCAAACCTGACCATCCCAAAAGCTCGTTTGTTGGTTTGTTTGTTTTTGATTTTTTTTCTGAAGAGTAAGCAAACTTTAGAAAACACTTATAGAAGTTTTACTGCCATACTGCAGTCTTACCCTTGACAACAGCTAATGACCAACAATCAGCTAATTCTAAGAAACTTGGGGGAAGGGGAGAAAAAGAAAGTTAGTTTTTATTACTTTTAAATGAGTGTTTGATACATCATGTTGGTTCCCCTGATTAATGTTCACAGCAAACTCAGCCACTGGAGTTGTAATGTTTCTGCAAGCTTCCCTACAGCAAAGCTTAGCCATTAATTCAGTGGCATATGTCAGCTCAGCAGAGCAAGGTCACTCTTCTCTTTCAAGGGGAACCTTTTTAGAAATAATAAAACTGACAGAAAGTTCTTTTTTGCATGCTTTATGTCACCTGAGGTTGAGTGCTGCAGTTAATATCACAGAGCTTATAAACATTCCCATCTTCAGCAGCCTCCAGCCCCATCAGGCTCTTAGAACCTCAACTTTTTTTTTTTTTTAAGTAATATAGTGACAGCTTTATGTGGGGCAGATATACAGTATGTAATCCTAAATGAGTAAAAAGTAAGTAAAAAAATGAACAAATCTTTTCTTAGGCTTTTTAGAGGAGAAATTTTGGAAGGCACTAAGGACTGCTGATACTGCAGTATGCACTTAGGATGTTAGTGCTTAGAGAAAAGATGTAGGATTAGGGAATTTGTCTCCATGGATGTTTGTGTCTTTGGATAAAGGGAGGAAATGTTAAAATGCTAATGGTGCACCTTGCTTCCATGTCACTGTTAACTGATACTGCAGGCTGGAAATCTGTTTAGGCATGAGATGTAAAGATAACACAAAGTTAATTGATCTATTTATAGAATAATTTTGAACTTGTAAGTAAATAAAAATGTGCTAGTTGTCTGTTATGATAACTAATTGCAACTGAAACTTATTTATCGGGGTACAAATATTATGGAACATGATAAACAAACTAACTAGCTGAAGAATAAGACCCAAACAATAGGCCATTTTTTCCCCCTCATTATCTCTTTTCAGACATCCTGACTACACTTGATTAATGAATCCATAGTGAGATTAGCTGAAATTGCCTTAATGGAGATGCACTACAGTAGAGAAGCAAAATTCAGTGCAGTATCTATCATCAGTCACTGTGAATTTTCGTGTTTCATCAGATCTGTATGTCCATTTGTTTCAATTATTTTTATCTTGAAAAACAAAACAAACAAACCAACAAGAAAATAAAATAATATATTCATTATAGTGGGTTAACTTTTGACTCCTTTGAAATGTAGACCAGAGTCACTATTTTTTTCCCTTTCATGTATCCTCCCTTACCTGAGTTCCAGTGTTGGCTTATTGTCATAACTTACTGTTATAAGTTATCCTTATTGTGCAGTTGAAAAAAGACATGTGGCACTTCATTGAAGCCTCTCAGGCTTCAAAAACTGGACATGCTTGCACAACTTACGCCTGGGAATCTAAAATATGCTCCTTGGAAATTGGAAATCATAAAATAAGTGCAGTTGCCTTTTGATTTTGGACCACTATGGAAACGGAAAGAAGGCTGCCAGCTGAGGCTTTCCTTGCGGTTTGGGACTAGGTAAGGATAATTCTTAGCTCAGAAGTAAGGATGTGTTAAATTCTGGGTTTTCTTTGTAGCATAAGCTCTATAATTGCTATCTCAGAAAAAAATCTAGTCATCTGAAGACAAGATAGCAACCTGATACTGTTCAGGTCACTCATTTACCAGAAAGGAATGAATGCAATCAACAGCTCCCTGGGGTACTGGGCACAACAAATGGTACCAGCATGGGCGCATCAGTTCCCCTCTCCCAGATTGTCTCTGTGGCATGGGGTTACTGCAGTCACAGCTCAGTGGAAAACTACAGCTTCATTTCATGAAAAACAAACGTGCCAGGTGCAGGAAGTGTGTTTTCCTTCTGACACATGACAAAATTGAGACCGAGCTCTTCCCCCCTTCTCCTTCTCCCACAATCTCCATGAAAGCCACATGCAGTTGAGAGACACCAATGAGATGCTGCTACTGAGGCAGAGACAGCAGCGAGGCCTTCCAAGGTGTCCTTTGAACCCCAAATTCAAGGCCATATTCCAAATCCTCCTGAAATCAGCCCTATCACTGCAAAGGGGTTTTTCCCAGCTACAAGGTTTTAAGCTTTCACAAACAGGTGAGAAGATGTTGCCTCTTCCCATTCATTCTCATACTGGCTAAAATCCCAAATACAAAGTTTTCAAACATTTTGCCACAATTACCAAGATACATTAATCAAGCAAATATAAACTCCATTATAGAGGCAGGAAGAAAATAATGGAAACAGGCCAACAGACGACATCAGAAGAGGCTTGCTGTGTGCTTGTGACTAGAGCTGAATGCCTGCTCTACCATCATCAGTCATTTCATGCACCCTTTCTGAGCTTCTCATCCATCAGTGAACCATGCCTCCTTTGCAGCTCTGTGAAGAGTTTTTTTTGCTGAACATCTGATCTTAAAGAAGGAGGCAGACAGAACTAAAAGAGAAAAACAGCACCACTGTGGCGAGTGAAAGCAGTTCATGAGTGGTAAAGCTTAGCACCCACTTTGCACAGGTGAAGGCAGCAGAGAGTCATGCTGAGCGAGCTCGTTCAGCTGTCTCAGCCACTCTGCCATCTCACCTTCTCACACCTGCTTTTGGCTGTGCTGTTGCTAAGTGAAGCTGATTTCTTTATCTCAGTGACAAAGCTCCATCTCTATCTCGAACATAATGGTAGAGGGCAGACATGAAACTGCACCATAGCATTGCCATGTTTTGTCATTGAACAGAGCTTCTCTAGTGTTTATCTTGTCCATGAGAAACACTGCAGAAAAATCTAAAACCGAGTACTCAAGCATTCTAGTAACCTCTTGTCTCACTTCCCTTCCACATACCTGAAAGAACAACAAACTTTCTGAACGAGGTCAACGCAACCAAGGAGAGGAACTTCCAACTTCCTGCAGTTCTCAGGGAAATAACCATTCAGCATCTCATGGAAATCAAATGTAGGAGTGTGAGGTTGTAACAATGATAAAAGAGACAAAGATATAGAAGAGTAGGATTAGGACTAAAACTCCACCCAGAAGACATAACAGTGAAAAACAGGAGGTTGGTCACTAGATCTTCTTCCCAGAGAAAAACTTCAGTCATGTCAACTTCAGTGATGATTAAAGACCTTTTGCTGCTGACATTCAGCTTACCAGAAAGGTGCCAGAAGATTCTATGACTGGCAATTAAGCAGCCTGAAGAATGTGTGCAGGTGAAGTCGTTATCCAGCTGTAAGACCCCAAGCCTTGAGCTATGAGTTGTTTAGGCCCAACAATTAATATAATAATTCAGTGTCTCCAAACTCTTCCCTAAGGTGGAATTTCAGCCCCAAGTTTGAGAAGAAGAAAAATAGTAAAAACATAGTTTTGTGTGCACTGTAGAAAGGTAAGAGCAAGCATGTATACAGAAGAGATTTCACATGGGGAGAAAAAAAGGCAGGTGGTGATTCATCTCCCTGTGGAATAACAACACACATACAGAATACCGCTATCTGAGGCACGAGACAAAGTTTTCCATTAGGATAGTTTAAAGGGCATAAGACTTGCTAAATATTCAGAGCACATATAATCTGTAGCCTGGTGCCAAGCAGCAAAATGTCTAGCAAAAACACTGCCACTGATAATTTGTGGAACAGAGTATAACTGTTTCTAACAGCTGGAGTAACCCTGCTGTCTTTGTTGCAGCCTTCCAGAAGATAAAGGTTAAGGGATATTGTGATTACAGAGACCCAGAAGACTTTTCTTCCTTTCTTAGGATTGGGTATTCCCAGTGGTTTCTGCCCACACACCAAGGGGTTGTTTCCTCTGGATGAAGTGTGTGTAGCCATCCACAGATTCCTTATACAAGCTGCCAAGTGTGATGGTTTTATAATGACTTTGGTCTGGATTTTGCTGTGACACAGGTTCCTAGAAGAGCACTGAAACTACAGAAGATTGTAGGCCACATCCTCTGCCAGTCCTGCCCATAAGTAGCTACTGATCTTTTTTCCCAGCAATGACAGACATCCTGGCCAATTGTTAATTTGGGGTATTCTGGGTTTCCTAGAAACACAATATTTGAAGTCAACTGCTCTACAAAGCTAATTAAAAAATTAGAAGGCAACTAAATGCTGATTTATGTCACTTTGGTAGTTGTGCTACATATTTATCAGAGACTACAGTTATAGATGATGTAGTTTCTAAAAATGGCTGGATAAGGTTGTTCAGACATACCTCTTGAAATGCTCTTACTTGCTTAGGAAAACAAACAAAGAACTGAACTGGATTTGTTACTCTAAGCAAAATGAATATTAATGTGTCAGTATTCCCTTCAGGAGATTTGCTCTCACTTGTTTTAAAATATTCTGCTATTAAGGACTTAAGCCTGGCTAGTGAAGGAAAACCAAGAAAAGGAAAAAATAAGAAATTATCTGAATATTGTGGAAGGTTGGTTGAAAATTTAAAAAGTAGTGTAATCAGGGGAACACACAAGAGATGTCATTACTGGACCAGGCCACAGATACAATTTTTGCTTTGACACAAAACCTAGCCAAGAGTTATGTGAGCCCTCAGTGAGCCTGTGTTTTGATGTGAGCATCAAAATGTGGAGTCTGGCCATCCTAATCAGCCTCCTGCCAAGGGGCAGGTGAGAGATGGCTGTTCTTTCCCCTCAAAGACTCTGAACCCTGACTTTCTGGTGAGAAAACAAAATTCCCCAAATTTCAAGACCTTACTAGAAGAGATATGCTAACATATATGTTAAGACACAAAAAAACTTTCTGAAACTGCTGTTGAAAAAAAAAAAAATTAGCTGATGAGCAAGAAGCAAGATGATAATATAAATGAAGAAACAATACCAGAAGTAAGAGGAGAAGTATTATGATTGTAGAGCCTTCCATTCACAGAAGGAAAATAACCCAAGGTTAACTCTAACCTTGTTCTAGTTTTTTATGAAGCCTAAGGGAGACAGAAAACACCTTCTGAAGTGTCACCTGTAATCCCTTCCTTCCCCATCTAGACCTACATGGTTATTACAAGTATCTTTTTCTTTCTCTGAACCCTCCCTGATAAAGGCCCACAGGTATTTACACAACCAGGTTCTTAAAAATACTTCCCAGATGTTGTCATCTGTTTCTGCTTATTTAACAGAGTTCAAATGGATTTTGACAAACGGTCTTTCTTCAAGAGGCAGTGCAGTAAAGACCTTTAATGACAGAACTATGTGTCATCTTTGCCTATAAGCATAAATTTGCACAGCGGGCAGTACGGTGAAAACAGCTTATCATCAACTCATCACCTCTCATCATTGTTAGAATGAAATGCAAATGGAAACGAACATCACTTCAGTCGTGGTTGTGAAAATTAGCATCTGTGACATTAGCAGTGGCTCATTTATTATGCACTCGAAATTTCAGGGGGGAAAGAAAAGAATATAAAACTTCATAACTCTACCAGTCTTTACCTTTGAAATAAAATTAAAACCTTCGGCTTTCCTCACTCAAGGAAAAATCCTAGTTAATATTCATTAACACTGAGCAATCTCTAGACTGCAGATCTTGTCCTACAGAGGATCTAATTATGCCTTGAATTATTTTTGGTGTTTAGGTTTTCTGTACCTATTTTCTACTTTCTTCTCTTGAATAAGTATTCCCCATTGGAGAGGCACAAGCCACTGTCTGATAAAAATACAGCACCAAAAAACTTGCTTATAGCATCTGTCTGCACTACAGGCTCCAAACACTTAGGTAAGCGATAAACTTTACTCAGATAATCCCACTGAAATCAATGGGATCACAGCTAATTTATTCACTTAAGTGTTTTCAGAATCGGGATCAGGCCTTCTGTGACGAATATATAAAAAGGGGAAATTCTGGCCTCAAGTCTATGGCAAAAATGTGCATTCATTTCTGTGAAGTCAGGGGTTTATTTAAAGCTTATAAAAAAGTAAAATTACTGGCATGAAACCGTACTATGGAATAAATCTGCATATTAAAATGTTTGCTCCCATTGGATTTGCCACTATTATCTCATAACCCTGAAAACAAATAAAGGTTTATCACCTAAGTGAGTGAATATTGATTTAATTAGAAGCTTGAACATATTTTTGCCTAAACAAAATGCAGAGGCATTGACCCTGAATTGTCTTACACACCAGAAGTAAGACGAGTTTAAAGCACCAAGAACATTTGGAAGCAGAATAAGGAAACAGAAACGTCTCAAACCTTTAGCATAAACATGGATCAACTGTCATGTAGAATAAAGACACAAGACTTTCTTCAGTCAAGCCAGAGAAAAATGGCACAAAGTCGTCTTTGCTTCATGTTGAAGTAAAGCCAAGAATCATCAGGCAGTTCTCAAGTTTGCTGTGTCCGGAGGAACGTGAGAGAGAGAGAGAGAAAGGAATAGGTTCTGCCCAGCACATTACGCCGTGTGAAGTGGGCAAGACAATGCAGGGATGTTTTACAGATTATTTGCACCTGGTCAAACGTGTAAAACAGTGCAAAATAGAATGCAGAGTATCCGTGAAATTCTTTAAGGGTGTTTTGTTTGTATGGTGCTGCCTGAAGCACATACAAAAGAGAAGGCTGTATAGTTTCTTTGAATGTTTTTTCTTTCCGTCGCTCCAAATCTGCTTCATTCCATTCCCCAGATGCACTGACATTTGTAACATCATAAGGATCAAAGAGGCTAAAATCCAGGTGTTTTCAGAAGCCTTTCCTTCATCCTCCAAGTCAACTGCCCTCCTCCTCCCCAGCCCTCTGAGGGGTGGTGGGACAGACTGCACAGACCCACAGCTGAGACACATCTGGTAAAAGCATCCTTACCCCCACCGCTTTCCTGCCCTGCAACAAACACTCCAGCAATGCACGTGCTCTCCCTGCAGTGAGCTGAGTCCAGCCATCAGCGTGACCAGGAACCTCAGGGCTTTGTGCAAGACCTGGTTTGTTTGACCTCACTTGCCCACAAATAATTCCGCAGCTCAGAACAGCCACACCATGTAAACCAAGCTGTGTCTCATCTGGCAGAAATGAAAGGAGGGCAGGTAAGGACGCCCTTAAGGAAGGGATGGAAGAGGCACAGGCTCTGTCCTGAGAGAAAATCATTTAGGTTAGATTAGATAGGCTTGAAACAGAGAGCTTAGCCCTTCAATTGGTTGAATTTCTTCAATATTAAGCAGGGTACTTTTAACCCTTAGGGCTTTTCCTTTATAATTTTGTTATCTGGGATCCTCAGCTGATGTACAAAGTACAAATGCACAGTTCCACAATAGTAATGCAACTACAATGATTAACATTTGCAAAGGATCAGAATCCTTCCACGATCTCTTTTGAAAGCATTTCCCTCCCATTTCTCTCCCAGTTTTCTCTCACATGACACCAGGTGTAGATTTTTTTTTTTTTTTTGCCTAACAATGAATGTTTATTTATATAGTTTACATAAAATGCATTCAGTAGTTATATGCATATCCATGCATACACAAAAGCTGCCAGACATTCAAATAAGTTATTGGCATGACTGCATCACTACTGAAATCCTGCTGCATAACCAAAAAAACTACAATACTATTTCATGGCACGGGATCAAACTTTTCATCGCAGAAACTGAGAGTCCTAAGAGAGACTTTTTGTCTATGCAGCACTTACCACATCCGCAGAAGTCCCTTGAGCACCACAATAGTAAAAAAGTAAGGTAAATGCATTGCACACAGAGAACTGGCAATTAGATGCTGCAAACCTGTATTACTGCTGCGCTGGCCATTTGTCCACCACTAAGAGAGGCTTTATACAGGGACAGTGAGTTGCCTCAAGAAGGGCCTTAACATTAGCTTTGCATCTCATTCCTTCATCCCTACCAAAAGGCATAACTGGTTGCCAACATTCTTCATGTTGGAAAGGAACAAATCCAAAGGGATTAAAAAGAAAATCTTGGTAAAATACTTGGATTAACGCACAGAAGTTCATACGGTTGTGATAAAGACAACCAGTAATCACGATTAGGAGTCAGCTACCAAAAAAGATCTCTTTGAGGTCTAGGGTAGCAGACCTGATTTTCATTTAACATTCCAGACCTTATGGGTCTCCCACATGTCTTGTGCTGGCCCCGTGTGGATGTGCTGGATGTCTAAGCTGCCTAAAGGCAAGGTGAGGTAGCCCAAGACCTCCACAGTGACAATGGAATCCTGACCTGTGAGTATGAGGAGGTACCAAATGTTGCCTGCTCAGAGCAGGGGCAGCCAGGACGTGATCTGGGGAAGTCACTTGTGAAATCCTGTAACTTCTGCTGGGAGGTAAGGACCTGTGCCCCAACTTACCCAATTCTGCATTAAGCAAGTTCAGTATTTACGTTGCTTCTGTGGGACAAGTTTCAAAAAGTCCTACAGCAAAGTCAGATTTCTATTCTATGCAAAGTGGGGCACTTTCCTCCAATGCCCTGTTTGCGAACAGCACATTGAGCAAAAGCCCTCTCGTCATGGAAAGTTTGCAAAGCTCCGTGCAGAAGTGGGCCAACAGTAGGTGAAGTGTTTCAAAGAACACTCCTGAGACAGAAAGACATCCTGAGACACTTCAACGAGACCTTTCCATTTTTGTAAACACTTACAAAGTAAGACAAAGACAGCACAGCAAAGTTGGCAGCTGTGAAACTCAGCCAAGTGGTTTGAGTCCCTTTGTCCCTGCTTTACACATACAGTGAATCAAATGCATGAGCATTATGTACACACACATATATATATATGATTGAGAAGCCATAATGCCAGCATTTTAATAGTATGGAATGAATTCATGAATGAATAACTGAGAAGGAAAAAAAATTTTTAAAAAAATTAAAATCAGACTGTTGTTAAGAAATGTCTTATTCTAGAAGAAGAGAGTGAACAAAACTGGCTCTTGAAAATATTTAGCAGACAGGAAAACAAAGCCTATTCACAGAGTCTTTCATGGTAATTTCTTGTTTAATCTATAGTGTAATTAGATATTAATTATACTTCTTCCCTGCCATTAAAAAACAGTATGATGATTGAACAGAAGAAAATGCACACTAAACCAACTAGTGCAATGCTTAAAAAAACCATTCGTGTGTGGGAAGATGGATTTGAAATTGCTTCAAATCCATGAAAAAAAAAAAAATATTAATTTTAAGTGTTAATGAGTCATAGTTTAAAACTGCAAGCACAATATGCAAAAGTGAATGCTGTGTAAAACCAGAAGATTCTTGCTGGAACAGTGTCTGCAATAGTCTTTTAGGACACAAAAGTCACTAAGGGAGGCGTATTCCCAAACAATGAGAAGACGGGTCTGTAAACTAGGAGATGCCAAATTGTTGGGAACAGAAATATACTAAAAGACTTTTCTAATCTCTTTGTTAAATTTTTGGCACTGATAAACTGAGGCAGAAATGGATAAGGTCAAGCAGTAGCCATTTCACTTCAGTCTTGCAATACTCATGTACAATACAACACACAGAGGTCATTTTGCACTCAATGCGGGGACTGAAAATAAATTTCTATCACAGAACACATTGTTATGCCTCTTGCAAAACTCTCATTTCCTTTCTTACGATTCCAGATTGTGGAAAGTGTCCTGTGTAGCACATTATCAATTTATTCAGAGTATTTCTTTCAGGCTGAAATTTTAATAATTCCCAGAGAAAAGAAGATGACAAACACTAATTGTCAAGTACCCTCTCCTCCTTTGGTTATGGTGATGCAAAAGCAAGTTTATTAAAATAAGGAACAAATTTAATAGCTTTTCTAATTCTACACCAATTCTCACACTCTTTTCTGGGACACCATCAATTTATCATAGATCAAAGGGAAACAGGGGATTTTATGAGCTCCTCTGTTAAAAGACTGATGAAGAACTTAAAATATAGACAAAGTCCAGTACCAGGACTCTTTAGCACAGCTATAGCAGCTTCACAGTGATGATTCCTTGAATTGAATCTTTACTATCATCAAGTGAGCATATTCAAATAGATACCTGAGGTTATAGCACTGAGCCGCTCACTAGCAAGTCAGGAAATTCCTGAAGCTAGGATTTAAAAGGAAACCCTCCTCTTAAAAATTGGTAAAAATTCCTGCTGCTGTTCACTGGCAACAAAAATTGAACATTCTTACCTTTGGCTTTTGACTTTTCTCCCTATCGGACGCGTTAGATGGTTTTCTCTTCAACATGTTTAACCCACGTCTATCCAGCGGATGTGCAGCCGCGACTGCCTTGGGACCAAACTAAGCACAACAGGGGATACTACAGACGTCTATGTTAGTTACTTCCTTGTTCTATCAGGATGTGACTTCACGCAGCTGCTTTGTTGCAGTGGGGGAGCAAACTGAACACTTTGGTTGGGGAGGGGGGTGAGGAAGGTGGGGAGGAAGTGGCGGGCACAAGAAAGAGAGAGGTGCACCAAGGAGACGAGTTGAAAAGGAGGACAGGGTTCAAAGTGAGAAATGTTTTAAAACTTATCTGCTTCTTTGTCACCATCAGGCCTCAGAAAGACTTTGGACAACCTCAAGAAAATCATCCTCTTTTCCTCTCTCGCTTTCCCCCTCTCAGCCTCATGTCACTAACTGAGCCTTTATTTCATCATGTGTTGGGACTCGGTTGTGAAGAAGGTGTACTGATGTTCAGAGGACCAAGGGATCTGCACTGTACTGTGGGTGCGTGGTCCAGCTGGTCCCTCACACCTCCCTTCCTCTCTCTACAGTAGTGTAATAAAAGCATTGAGATTAAAGTTCACTGTTTGGTAGGGAAGGGAAGTATCCAAAGCCATCTTTTTCTTTTGCATGGTGAAATAATTATTTTGTCATTCATCGTGGATTTTGGACAGCACTTTTCAGTCCTCCACTGTCCTTGATTTGCTGACAAAGTCACAGGGAGAAAAGGTAAGTCTTACAACAGAAGGCTTACAGCAAAGAGACGGAGGAGAATGGCAAAGGTCCTTTACACCCTCTTGGAAAGCAGCCCAGAGGCTAAAGGAATGTGGAGGTATTAAGATAGCTTTTAATTTTTGCTTCATTTTGCTTGGTATTATTTGCCAAAGACAAACAAAAGTCTTGAGTATTCTAAGTAAAACTTATTTGTTGTGAATCATAGGTCACAAAACCTGAAACTATGAAACACTCCCAACTTTTTGCTGAAACATGGAGGCGAATTCTCGATTTCAAAACCCCAAATTTTTTGGGTCACCCACAGGGTTTCAATTAAACTCTAATTTAAGATTACTACAAATGAAAAAGAAATATATTTCTCAGTAAATTGCAAGAAAAAGGTTAAAGTAAGTGTCAAGAAAAAACTCTGGGGTTGTTTTTTTTTTTTTTTCAAGATTTTGATAATAAATTTTCCATTTTTTTTTCCAAATAAATATATTCTAAGTAGCCTTTACTCCTAAGTTTTGCGTAAATAAAAGCACTTATGAAAAAGCAAGTCACTGTGGAGGTCTCTTGCACCTAATAAAAATTCCAAAGTCCTTGTGAATCCAAATCCTCAGTGCACAGACTTTCTTTCTCTATGTCATTCTTTTAATATTAGATTAGATGGAACTCGAATTTCAAGAAAAGCTAAAACAAGAAACCACCCAAACTGAAACCACAAAAAAAACTGATGGTTGAAAGCTGGTAAGTAATGCACAGGTCTTATTTCTTAGAATTGCCTTTCCCAGTCCCAAAACCACTTCTAACCTTTTGTACATGCATGAGAAGACACTGCTAGATAGACAAGTAGTCTCTTGGATGAATTGCTCTCTTCCTCCTCCTCTACTATATGAGTACTCCAAGGACAGGCTCCTCAGCCTACTTCAGTTTGCTCTTTTGACTTTTATTTAAAGTTTTAAGAACAGTTTTGGAGGGTTTCTTGGATTTTGATGGGTGGGCAACTGAATGGACCAACTGATGAAAGAATAACTATTATATGCTAATGGTATTATGAGATTTTCCTTTCCAAGCCTTCTAAGAATGGGGTGGGTAAGAAGTGGGGGAGGAGTAACTGGAGTTAAGATACTGAAATTCTGTCAAATGTAAAAAAAAACTCTCCAGGCTAGTGGGTTGCAATGGAGTGTGTGTTGAACCTCAACCCACTAACCAAGATGTTTCACTTCACATTTTAATCTGAGCTACAATAATTTAAAACACAGTTAAATGAGGGATTTTTCGTTAATAAAAATAACATATCCATCAGAGTTCATAATAATTGATATTATTAATAATAATTAATTGTTAATAATTATGAACTATGAGAGATATGTTTCCTTTCTATATTTGAAAACACCACCTGAAATGTCAGTTTAAGTTTCTAAGCATAAGGAGGTTTTACCATGGATATTTAATCAGCCTTAGTAATTCAGCAGAGCCATACATTGTTATAAAAGCTGTATGTATGTTTAAATGTAATTAAACTTGTTATTTATCTACCTAGACTTACAGTGCAGTATATTGGTTTTCTTTTTAATCTGATCCAAACGTGAGGATTAAATCAGGCTCTGCTGATCATTACACTGTGATTTCCTGTCTCAGGCCACTGTTAAAATCTTCATGATTAATAAAATGGGAACTCATCTGAAGAGTAATATATGAGCTTCCTTTCTGTAGAATATTTATTGTTAAACAGGAGGAAAGAGGCTATTTCAAGAGATATAGTACCCACCCATATCTATTTCCTATCCTCATCCACATATCAGAAAAATTATAGCAGCTTGAAAGCTGACCTGATTATGTTCTTGCCCTTGGATAGGTGACCCACACTAGTTTTAAAAAGTAACAAAGTGAAGAAAATCAAACATATATAACATTAAGTTCATTTAATTTGGTTAACCAATGCATTTCAAAAGGAGCTCTTTTGAATTAAAAATGAATAATAAGCTTGGTGCTTATATCCTCTGTATTTGAAACTAATTTTTCAAAGGAGAATGAGTATCTATGTAAAATTAAAAGAAAAATTCTTATACTTAGTTTTCTGCTGGACATGACTGCAGGTAACTTATTCCATTTCCTTGCTGGGCTTTGAATCTGATCCAAACTCCAGTGAAATCAATAGAAGTTTTTCAGGTGAATTTTATGGGGCTTGGATTGACTCCTCCATCCTGAAATAACCAGGCAATGTCACTCTTTTATCTGGAAAGTCTTATGGGGGAAAAGGCTATCCACTTAAAAATAATTAAGATGACCCCATGAGAATGATTCCCACTGCCATTATATTTATAAAAGGCAACATACCTTATAGCTTATTATTATCATTACTCAGTTTTAATGAACGGACCATGATGAATGGTCCTGGATATTCAAGTGCTTTATGTGCCTCCCTCCCACACGGTATCAAAGTGTTGCAACAGCTCCATATCCCCTCAGAGCTCCATCCAGTTACCTTGCCCTGAAAGGAGAGATCACTCCCAGTGTAAATTTATCCTTTCAAAACTTGATCACTCTGTTAAACTATAAAGTAGGGTGTGAAGTAGATTGAAAGGTTTAGCATACTGGCGACCTGTCAAAAAGCAAATGAAATGATACTTTCCTCATATTAGCAACTCGTTTTTCATTGTCCATCAGACAAATCTGGTCCAAATCTAACTGGAGACTCAAGGATACCTTGGGGCTGTACATTGCTTTCCCTAATGCCAAGCAATCCCAGAGTGTCTTAGTCTGTTTATTTTAATTAAAAGAAGATTTATATTTTGTACAAGAAAGGAATCATGCCTTCAGCCTCTTCTTTCATGGTTGTGCCTCCCCCTGAATGATCTAACTCAGATACTGCAGAAATCTCAGAATAGCAAGTGAAGCTGAGTGATAATTTGCAGTGAATAATTTACTTAACAAATTTAATCTTTATTTCCTCAAGGAATGTTCATGAGCAGAACACAATTTCCTCGTATGTATTAATTATGGGCCAGAATTTAGCTAGATACTTCCCTCTCCTGGTCTGATTTGAGCAAGGGCCAGCCACAGATACAGTCACAGCTAATCCTCAACAGAGCTGTCTCCATATAAATCAACATGGCAAAGACTCTGTGGAAACTAAAAGGAACAAGTGTGAAAAAGTGAAGTCAAGTGCTCCCTCCCCCGACAAGAATCCATGAAAGAAGACAGAGGTTTGCAACCTCTGGCTGGACTGTGTTTATAATTATTTAAACACACTCACTCCAAAGATAGAGGCTGTAATTTTGGGATGCTGGGCAGTAGAACTGGATGCTTAAGGTCCCATCTTTGAAACTCCCACACTCACTGCAAACTCATCACTGTGAGCAGCCAGAACTTAGTATTGAAAATTGGTCCAAAATGATTAGGGATTTCACATAACAAAGTATAATTTTCTATTGAATAGGCTCTTATGTGCTTTTTTCATCAGAAATAGAAAATGGAGAGGCTACAGAAACTCAGAATATTAGAGAGACAAGACAGAATCAAAGAATATTTTAAGCTTTGATTTGGCAGTTTGTTGACAGTGTATCAAGAAGACTCCTATCCCATAGAAAGCCTAATTTTTATGAAACCTGCAGAAACTGGCTATTCAGCAAAGTGAATAACTAATACCTGAATTTTGATCCAAAAACTTAAGTCTTTGCTAAATAATTTACACTGGGAGATGTTTACTGACATACATTCAATGAAAAGGCCTAAGACACTAACAAAGAGTGGGAGTCTACGCTTGTTTGAGCAACCATTAGGGCCTCAATGTAGCAGGAATACCCTCAGCACACCAAGTCCCAGGAACTGTGAATTTGGCCTCCCTCAGACTATTGGTCTTCCTTTTCTTCCTGAAAAAAAATATTATTATGATTCTTTCTTTTCTTATGCTAATCTTTTGCCTCTAAGGTCAGTGGAGTCATGAGGAAATATGGCAGGGACAGGCTAAAAGATCATTCTTTCAGGAGCTCCTACTGAATTTAAAGAGGTGTCTGGTACAAAAAAGAGGTTGCTACCCTGTGAGTAAGAAAAAGTGTCTCATTGCCAGGCCCTCAGACTGTGTCCTTGGCATGTTCCCAACACCACCTGGCCTAAAGGGAAAATGAAGTACCAAGAACTTATCTCAAGCTTTGATCCCAACACATTCTCTTGCATTAGCAGCAGATGAACAGATCAGTCATACCTGCACTGTGTCAGGTTAGCACTAACACTAATAAAAATCTATACTACTGTGACAAAAGGATTCTCAAGGAGATTGGCTTTCACCTATTGAACAAATCCCTTTCTTATTACCTTGAAGAGTAAGAGCCAAAGTTGTGTCTATATCTTCTAGATACTCCTGTTGAGAAAACTCGAAGTCAGCAAGGTTGGTGCCTTGTAAAACACAGCCACAGTCTTATCCAGAATCCGAGTAATGATTTCCTACAGAAATGTGTGCGTCACTGGTGGTTTTCCTGCACAATTTATTGTAAGCAGAGTCTGTGATGAAAAACAGAAAGTAACTGGCAGGATGGTGCTGCTGTGAGTTCAGATGTGGGAGAGAACAGCACACTGTTTGTCTGGGTGAATGTTAAAATGGGGGCTACATCGCAGTGTTCATACCCAGAACATCCCAATGGATTCCCTGAGTGAACACTGCAGTTACTAATCAGATACAAGGGCATTTTATGCCACGTAATTTGCAGGTTTATGTGACTGTTGTTTTATAGTCATCCAGCCGAAGCTCAGCCTCCCTGAAATGCCTTTACAGATAAAGAGTGATGGTTGCCTCGTACATCTATCCAGAAAGCTCAAATATGAGATTTTCGATAAAGGGAACTGATACAAAAATAAATGTAGGCTCTCTGTTTTAATCTCATACACAAAACATGACATGCTTCATTTGGTATTTAGACCAGCTTAACACAGGAGCACTGACAGTGCAGCAGGGGATTTTTTTCAAGGTATGAACATGATGTCTGCCAGCCTATCTCTGATTAGAATCAATATCAAGAGAAGTAAATTCTGATTAGCTCTAATGACAGCCTGCTGTCAGAAAACTCTTCATAGTTTGAACCACCTTTTACCAGTAAATATCTCCTGCAGAATTTTTTCACTGGTGTCAGAGTGTCACATTGCTGTGCCATCACAGCATTAGGACTGCTGTGCAAATAGTAACATGAAAAGGAATAATGTGTGGCATACTGCATATTCACTTGCAGGACTTTGATTTCACACTGCTTCTAAGGGAAAATGTTATTCTTCCTTTCATGTTGAATATGGTATCAAGTGAGTGAAAATCATTATTTGGAAGAGACAGAGAGGGACAAGATAGCTTCATTTGTATTTGGGCTTAAAACTCTCTCTCTACCCATCTAAATAATGTGATACCTGATTATAGCCAGGAGAAACACAAAAAGCCATCATCAAGAAAAGGTGATAATTTTCAACTTTTTCTTTTCTTTTTCTTTTCTTTTCTTTTCTTTTCTTTTCTTTTCTTTTCTTTTCTTTTCTTTTCTTTTCTTTTCTTTTCTTTTCTTTTCTTTTCTTTTCTTTTCTTTTCTTTTTCTTTTTCTTTTTCTTTTTCTTTTCATTCTATACCAGACCTGTGGGCTTACTGTTACAAAACTTGATTCAGATGCTGACATTAATAGCAATACCTTAAAAATCAAGCAGGATGTGGGTCAAACTAGCTCCGTCAGCAAACAGCCAAATCACACATACTGGGAATGAGACTTGAGTGGTTGATTTTTCTCTCATTTTCAGACCTGAACCTCACTGCAGGGAGGTCTGGCTCCTGCTCTGTGCATCTGTCTGGCAGGTGTAGATGGTTACCTTGATCCAACAACCACTTGCTCCAGGGCACTGGTGAAGGAGGTTGGGAAAGCTGCAGCCATGCTGAGCTCCCCCACAAAAAAGACCAGCTGGATTTTGGCGCTGAGTCCCTCACTGGTGAGGACTGGCAAGGTGATCACTGCACCCTTTGCTGGTCACGGTCAGTGTCTATTTGCCTCACTCAGGATTTCATGGGACACTGCAGGTTGTGGCTGAATGGTCACAACTGACTAAGCTGCCCCAGCTCAGCTGAGCCTCACCAATGGGGTGGGAACGCTCTCTTAGCCCATCAACAAGATGAAGTGAAGCGCAGTCACATAAATTTGTTTCATTAAGGGTTTAAGATAACATGCTTTATCTCAGCCTGTAGGCTAAAAGCACTCACAGGGACAGTCATGGTGCTCAGTATGTTTAAGGTAATTACTTATGTGTCAGTAACTTGTCTTTGGGGAGAGAAGGGAATGGAAAAGGGAGGCTGTTTCTGAAACTGTGCTCTGTGGAAAGAGAGATTGATACTTTGCCTCTTCACAAACACCCCACTTTTTTTTCCATATTCCTTCCACCAATCTTGACCTTTTTTCATTATATTATCAAACTCCTCTCCTCTTACCTCCCACAAGGTGTGTGAGCTTTTGACTCATACCTTGAATACCTCTTCTCTAGAGAATCTTTTTTTACCACCTATTCTCACCTATTCTCTCCTTTTTACTTCTATCACATGCATTATTCTGTGTGTTTTCTGTCTCCTTTGTCTTGTTGCTGCCACAGAAAGCAGAGGCTGATGAAAAGGCGACAAAACTTTTCCCTCCACAGCTCCAAGATCTGCTAAAAGTTCTGCTGAACAAAAGTAGCAGTAGTTCTGCACCAAACTGGAAAAGATTCTCCAGGAGCAGCAAAACTCTGAAAGACAGATATAGATTTCCCAGATGAGAGCAAATTTTGTTTATATGTTTGTTTTTAATTTGTGTACAAACTGGTGAAGCGAAATATTAATATTATGCTCCTCTAGTTTGGGGGGGAAAGTTCACAAAAAAATCTTTGAAACATTTTTGTGTTTCAAAGCCTATTTACCTAAAACCCTAAAAACTAACACCCTTACATACCATACGCACACGTAAACTCATTAGATTAAGAAAACAAAGTTTTAAAGTCAAGAAAAGGCATAATGAACGCCATGTGTGATACCTGAATCTCACCCCTATGCGTGGATATTTTATGATGCAGTTTTAAGAATGCAGCTTTATTAGTTACCACATTTTCTCTACTCAGTGGCTGTCTCATTCAGGGCAATGAGTGAATCTAAATGGAGATGTCAGAGCCTGTTTGAACTCCTGCACTTCTGGTACACTGCAATGTGTATTCTTGCTCATGCAACAACCGTCTGATGTGTAAAATAACATTCTATCCCCATTTTGCAAATGAAGCCTGAGGCAGACAAGTCAAGTGATTTGTCTAATATCACACAAGAGGTCTGTAGAAGTGCAGGGAATTGAATCTGTATTATCTACATCCTTAATCACTGGATCATGATTCATGGGGTTAAGGAAGTTATGAAGAACTGGAATGTGGATTCATTTTGTCATTCTAGTTCAGGAAAACACTAAGAAATTATGTTAAAAATTATCTACTTTGCAGTTGATCACTGACTGCATGCAATTCTAAGGTTTTGACCCTGTGGTTAGATGTGCAGAAAATCTGAGCAAATACAGCTGCAAGAAAAGTTTGGGGAGTTTGAATTCAAGCCTTTCAAACTAGAAAATCTGAATACTATCCTGACGTAACTTTTAGGGGAATTATGCGGAAGCATGAATGTGAGGGAAGAAAGCTAGGTATTGAAACACCTACAGAACCTAGAACTAAATATAGAAACCCTCAAGATACCTGCAAAAGTTTTTTCCTCATGATCTTGAACTATCTGAACTCTTTATCTTCCGACTTCCCACACACTGTTTGTCATCATTTCTTGTGCTGTGCTATCAAACATAAGTTGTAAGTAGAAGTGAACAAGAAGTTTCATGTCATTTAACCTAATTAATTTGGTCCTTCTGCAAAAACAATATTCAGCCAGATTTCTTCAAATGGATTGGAGTGTAAGCACTTCCAGCAAGAATTATGTTGTGTTCAACTTTCCAATTTGCTCTCCTTATGTATTAGGGAAGGTGAACTTCTTCAATCAATTAAATGTCTACAAAAAATTGGTCCAGAAATTTCATTACCATAGGTGAATTCCTTTCAAAATGAAAGAGGACAGTCAGATATGAAACCTTTTCCAGTTCTTTCTGAAAAGCTCTGGCTTTTGTCTTCTAATGATCTAAATACCAAGAAGTGTTTTAATAGCAGAGTTAGAGGTGTGTCCACTGTGCGTCCATTGTTTCACTTCCAGTCTTATTTTTCAGGCCCTATTTTTGTTCATTTCACCCACAAATATTTTTTTCAAAGTTGGATGAACACCCAGTATTCACATTAAATTTTCAGTTTCTAAAAACAAGTGTGAAATTATGCAAGACATACCCTACTTCTGGAGAATGTCACAACAAAAGTGTTTCTTTTAAAGGACTTTGAAATGCATTAATTAAAATAATGCTGCAGCCCTGGAAACCTTAGTGCCTTTCTGGCACTGAAAATCCTCACTCTTCCATTTATGCCACTGCTGAGCACCAATATCGTGTGACTTTCCCTTCGTTTCTACGTGAGGAAGATGAAAACAGAACTAATTTCTTCTGATTAATGAAAGGCTTATTTCACAAATAAGCTTTACAGGAGCACTTTAAAACATACAAAAATGACTTACCAAAGAGAATAACTAGCTTAATCTACACTCACAAAACAAGCAAGCAAACATAATCAGGTTTTGAGCCAGCTCAGAACTTCCTGAAAATATATGTCCCCTGAGAGAAAAGTCATTTGAATTACCTAGGGAAGAAGACAAGGAGTATCAGGCATTGTGGCATGCACTGCTACCCACCACTTACGTATTCTAGTAACTTAAGGTCAGTAAGGATCCTTGAGACATCCTCAGTTGTGGCTTCCTTACCAAAGCCTCAAAATCCTTACCTAATTAGTCATGTGAGTAGCACTTTAATTTCAGCTTCATCAGGGACTCGGAAGAAACCTGAAGCTGAGCTGGCTTGTTCTCCTGAATGAAGATGAGCACACATAAAAGGTGCACTGAGCTAATGCAAGCACAGTGAAGATTAAACATTTTGACTACAAACGGGAAGCCCGTCACCAAGTCAACAAGCACAAGATCAGGGAAAAAAAAAAAAAAGTCTGGGTTTCAAAAATCTATGCAGAAGTAAAACCGCATTACTTTGTGTGAGAAGATAAATTGCACTTTAAAAGTTGCAGACTTGGATAAGCCTATCTCAGGGCACCTGATGGCTTCACTGGTCAAAATGTTCCTGCCAGCATCAGGAGCTGATGCATTAGGATAACACAGCATGAAAACACAGCCTGTATTAGCTGATTCATTCGGTGGGAGCATTCTACTCAAGCAGAGTAACGTGTACTTTTTTTTGCTTTGTGTGGTGTATGGGAAGAAAGATAACCTTTATAATTATTGTTATTTTTTAATAAAAAACCCAAGAAAAATGTCTATTATAAAATACTGGGCTGACAGCAGATCAACATAAGGATAATATTATCACAGTGTAGGTGTGTAAAGCAGCAGACAGGCAAGAGAATGTATTTCCTTCAGTATGCAAAAGTGCATCATTTTGGCAATTCCAAAGGATGCTAACAGGAAGCCATCCTTTCATCAGACAGTTTGTTATCAACAACTGCACTTAGTTTAATTATATTTTGACACTTAATCATGTTTCATGAAGTAGGTAGCATTCCTCTTTTTCTATTAAGAATTCATACACTATTTACAAAGAGTAAGTATACAAAGTGCACAATTTTCCCCACACTTTCAACAACTACAGTCCCCTTCTCACTTCATTCATGACAGTAATCCCAAATCTTTCATTTCTCTCTCTAGCTGTAGCTCTGCAGTACCCAGCAGCTAACCCATGAAATCTGCTAAGGTGAATTACAATGTTCTGCAGTTATCTGTAACCATATTAAAAATGTTGTGATATTCTAAAGTATCTTTTAGTGCAAATAAATTCACTTCATTACCATTCTGCCTTATATATACTAGCAAGTGCTAGCAATCCAACTTCACAGAACAGCCCAGAAATGTGGAGAGGAAAACGTTTGGCAAGCTTTTTGGTAAAGGTAGGTATACATGCCTCTAAGATTAATGAAAAGTATGGCATCATTCTCTATATAGTTATGAAAATTCTAGTAAGGTATGAAAAATACAAAATAGGACAAGAGTTACCATAGTGAAGAGCAGCGGCATCAGCTTTTTCATATTTTTTAAAACCTGCTGTAAGACTACAATATCAAAGTCACCACAGATGAGGACACATTTTTTTTCACATTACTATGCAGGAAACAGCAAAAATCACTGTAGGATGTGGAATGGAAGTGGTAGATATTGGCTATCAGCACAGTGCAATGGTGCAGTTCTAGAGAGGCTGGACACCCTCGCAGGCTTCTCTCTTCCAAGCACAAGCTTGAGAGATGAAGCCTTGCACTTTCAGAGGTGATTTTCTCTCACTTTTTGTGTTTAACTGAAGCAAGACATATAACTTTACCAACTTACTGATGTAATTGTTTCTTAAATAAAGCTCCCTGCGACAGGAGACAAACCTCTACAGACTCTGAAGCATCAGGGAAACACGTGCTCTTAAGTTCACTGGCATTTCTGTCTTTTTGTCTGAGTCCATATTTTGCTTGGTATTTCCAAGAAAAGTAAACACCGAAAATTTAGTCCTGGCTCTTGACTTTTCACCAGTTAAAAAACCAAAGCCATTCAAATTTCACCGGCATTTGACCACAACAGACTTGCATAAACATATCTCAATCCCTACCCCCTCACAGGTCTTAAAATGCAAAATAACTTTTCACAAGGTTCTGGAACAGGGTTTGGACTGGGAAAAAGTGAATGCCTTTGAATTTAATCATGTGCTAAATTTAACTGTAGCACTGTTCCTTTTTGTCTATCAGCTCATGTATCTTCAAAGTCTGCAGTCTGGGGAGAATGGGGGTGTTTTAGCTCTGTCTTTACCTTGCAAGAGAGGTGCTGAGTACAGAGGGTGAAGGGATGAGGTGCTGGACTGGTGGGAAGAACGGAGTAACAGGTGAAATTAGCTAGAACGTTATAAAAAGCAACAGGAAACCTGTCAGGAGCCTTGTAAATCAAGATATGATAGGACGAAAAAAGAAGCAGCTGGGGACAGTTTCATACCTTAGAAAACAAATCCTGTTTTCATATCTCAGCCACAGCTTATCACCTGAACACCCATCATCGTGGTCTTGATGGTTTTGTTTACTGCCACCCTTCCAGCTGCCCTTTATGTCTTCCCTGGGCAAAGACTTTGGGCCTCAGCTTGGGTACAGCTAAGCAGGACTTTCTAACTAGTAGGAAATAGATTTGTACTTGGTGAGGATCTGGCTTCCTGCCTTGTCACTGAAATAGGAACAAAAGCTACGGCTTTCAAAAGGACCACTTCTTACTGGCAGTGAAGCAGCTACAGTGACCAGACCAGTTGAAAACTGGTGTCTCAGAAAGGCAATTTGGGGATTTCCAGGCATTCTTTTTCGTGCTATATTTGTGCCAAATGAGGATTCAAAATGCAATTGAGAAAGCTCTTCTGAGGCACGTTCAGGTGTCTCTCAACAGAAAGACATTACTGAAGAAATCAGAACCTGCAGAAAACAGTCAAATTGCTTAAGAAAACTGAGCAATCAGAAAGTCCATTGAAGCCCACAGCATTCTAGTGTGCAGGAGAAACTGTTGGCTGAAACGAAGCAGAAATCTTCCCACAAGTGGGCTGTGTAAATGGTCAATACAACTTTCAGCTTCAGAGCACATTTTGCCAGAGAGGAGCGCTCTGTCCTCTTTGTTCAGTACTGACTGTCCACACCCTTCCTCCCCACTTCACCAAACTCAGGAACAATGCTCAGTCACTGGTATCACAGATCCAATAACCTGCACAAACCTCAAGGCTATACACAGCATGTTTTTGAGAACCAAGATGAGCAGGAGCAGCAGAGGCAGTGCAGAGGGCAGGGTAGGAGCACCACAGCACAGAAGCAAGGCTGCTGTGGGGCAACAGGGGAACCAGATCCTGTTAGGTACAATATGTCAGGAAAAGTTGGGATAAGAAAATGTCCAAAACCAGAGTTGAGAATAAGTGTGTTTCTTCAACTGAAAAAAAGAGTGTCAAACTAGACATGCCTACCAGGGGTCAAAGGGAGATGCTGAGAAACGGCTTGTCTGACAAGAAAGCAAGCCAGACCAGGAGGAAAGCAGGAAGCCACAAGGTTACTGACACTGCAGAGAACTACAGACACAACAGCAGAGCATGACAAGACCATGACACTTTCCTGAGAGGAATATGGAGAGAATGAATACAGGTATTGGCATAAAATCACTTGTAGCGTTCCCAAACTTATTATTCCACAACGCAAACTTATTACATCACAATGTAATGCATTCATATCAGAGAGAAACCAATCTTTTGAAGCTTTCTACTCTCCCCTTAACCTGAAAATGAGAGAGAAAAAGTATCTTGCTCTGAAGTACCTTTAGATTTTTTTATTTCTCCTCATCAAAATCCCAGGTCTTCTCTACCCTCGTATTTCATTCTCACTGAAAGCCAAACACAGGTTGCAACAGATAAATATTCTTATGGTATCAATGACTAAATTCTTCTTCTATAAAACTTAACCATGCTGCTCAGATGTGTGAAGAAGAGAGACCTACTTCCAGTAACTCTGCTGATTTGTCTCCAACAGAGGATGTTGTTTCCTCTCTCTCTCCTGGATGATTCTACAAACACAGCTTCCATATTGCACAGTTATTGGGAGATTGGGTGGGTCAGCCAGTGAAATAGCATCTAAAAGTGCTGCGGGAGAGGAGAAAGGGACTCATCAGCTTTTTCCTCTCTGTCTCAGGCTCTGGAGGACAGACTTTGAGCCCTTATGTGAAGAGGAGCTCTCATCTGTGACCCCACAATGTGCAGTTTCAGGTCCGTTCAAGCCTATCGAGCTCCTGTACTTTGAAAGCCTCTGACTGTGGATTTTTCATGCCTTATCCGAGATTGCAAAAGTCTTATGCAATTGCACAGATTGAGAAAAAGCAACAGAAGGCTGAAATATCTTGTATAGAAGTCATATGGACATGGCACTTCTAAGTATACTGCTTTGTTTGGGTAGTGAGGATCTTAGCTCACAAATAACAGAAGGGCAGCTTGTAGTAACCACAATTTAAAAAAATTCTGAGACAGACAGCTGAACTGTTTTCTGCAGGGCTAAGCTTGAGGAATAAAAAGAAGCATTAAAACGCAATAACCTTTCACATTTAGGTCAAGTGGTTGTTAAAGCAGTGTCTGGACAATCTTTTTTCCATTCTCTGCCTGATTTTTATCTGATTCGTAACATCACAAACATCAACCTGCATCACTCATTTCTCCCCCCAATATACTTTGTGATAATGAGAAAATATGCAGCATAGTAGTTTCTTTGGCAAGCATACAATTATATATATATATATATATATATTTAATCCGAGGTATTTTGAATTTTTAAAAACATAATCTTCCACCTTTTAAGGAAGAACTAACTGTAAATTTCATGTCTCTGGAAAGAATACCAGTTACAATAATATCACATGGCACTCTTGACACACCAAAGAAAAGCAATGCTCTGTGTTGCCCTAGGCAGAATTCTGACCAACCACTAATTATGTTGTAAAGAGCTAAACAATAATAATAAAAAAACCAACCAAACAAACAAACAAAAAAAACCACCAACAAACAATCAAAAAAGCCCAAAACAAACAAAAACACACAACCGCCCCCCCCATGTATAAGTTCACTTTGCCTAAAGTTGCTAATAGTGGCACTGTGGCTACAAAATGGTAACACAGTTCTGGATTTCATTAAAGGACAGAAACACAGACTCCTACAATATTTTCACAATACATGAAGGTGGTCAGGATGGGTGAGACGTGAGCTGTCTGCAACGTCCCTGAGCCAGGGGCAGAGGAGTGTTGTGAGCTTAACGGGGGGAGGCTGAAGGAAGGGTAACTGGAGCTGGAGGAGCCTGTTGTAGCTGAAGGTGGATGTGATTTTTGCAGTCTGTTCTCACAGTTCTCATTTAGATGACCAGCTCAGATGACTTCTGTCAGCCTTTTTGCTGGTTTAGGTGAAAAAAAAAATGGCAATAGGAAACACTGTGAGGGAGGCTATGTAAAGTGCTGAGGAGGAAGAACGGAAGAGGAAGAAAGGAGTCAAGGGAAGAAATTGGAGGAAGGGAATTAGGATTACTCATATTTTGTCTCTCTAAACAGCAATCTATCCTGAAGAGAGTCCAGGTCTTTTTCCCTGTGATTACAGAAGAGCACTACTTAATTCACTATCTGCAACTCAGGCTTTAATTAAGGCTAGGCTCAATCAGCTTTGTGCATGCTGCTGAGATGAGTCTGAATAACATGTGTCCAACCTAGATATTTGTTTGTCCCTCAAGCCAGCTAAGCCACAGTTTGCTGATGGAATAGCAGAGTCTTGGATCTTAGTCTTGCATCTACTAGTTTTGCCTGTATGCCTCAATTCAGGACATCCTAACAAGCATTTCAGCAGTACATCTCAGACAATCTCCTCTACAACATGCTGCAGCAAAAGACAACAGAGTAGTTGCCAAGTCAAGAAAATTAAATTATACCTTCTTACTCATGGAATCAGAAAGAGTATCATGGAATACACTGGGTTTACTCTAATAAGCAAATCGACATCAGAAAGAACATCTGCACCATCCCCAGTGTCTGATCCTCTCATAGCAAAACCACCAGTGTCCTCTTTTTGATCCTTAAACAGCAAAACTGAAAATCCAGTCTCTGTAATCTTCAACTGAGCCAGTTGGTAGAATGCAAATGCAAAGAATGAGATGACTTGCCATTGACTGTAATCTAAATCCAAAGACACTAAGCCCACAGAGATACATTAAAGTCAGGGAGCCCGTCAGGAAGGCAGATGGCAAAATAAACAATTCAGGAAAAAAACGCACTAAACCCCTTGCTGGCAGTTAATAGTAACATGGGTAGGACAAATCTCACCAGGGCAGAGAATGTTAACAGCCTGTTTGTGACAAAATGAAAAAAATTACTTGAATTGACACTTATGGTCTCATAAATCTGACCGACACATCTATTACTATTTTGACCTGGGACTTCATCCTTGGCTTGGGATGCTGAAAGCTGCTTTCATTAGGAGCCAGGCATGTGATGGAGCCCAGCATCCCTGACACCATTCAGTTTCTACAGAGAGTCCTATTTACCGGCAGGCAGGAGGACTCACCTGGCAGAGCAGAGCACAGGCTTTGTTCTCAGCTCCCAGCCTATTTCTGCCAACACTCTGCCCCAGAGGTCTGTCTGCAGGCACTCTCCCTGGGAGTTTGCAGTGCTAGGGCTGTCTAGGGTTGCAGCGCTGCACCTTCCTCAGCTTTTTTTAGGGGTAGTTTGCTTTCTCTCTTTTCTAATTACAGTTCTATCAATGGAAGTTTTAGACTTTCTGTTTTCTACATCAAATCCCAGGAAAAGCTGCAGCTGGCTAAATCCCATGTTTCAGGTACTGCCTGTTATGTCAGTTACTGCGTCGTTGAAGAGGAACTGAATTACCACCCCCATGTATTCAGAAATATGGGTGCTATATAGACCCACCCATCTATTCGTGTACCTTTCCCAGTGATACATGAGCACCCATCACAGAACACGGTGTTTGCAGCAGGAGGCTGCGGTTGCTCAGGTCTCCTTTTGAAAACTCAGCTGGCAGGTTTCAGCAGGTATCTTGCCCCCTGTGGTTTAGGTGCACTTTCCTGGGAGCTGGCCTTATTTCACAGCGAGAGACAGCTCTGTCCCCAGAGCACTGTGGAGGGAACAGGCATGAAAGGAAAAGAGGCTGCTCTTTACTGCTTCCCTGACACATTTCACTCCACCAGTCCCCCCCCACCTCAATGTGCTTACCACCATGTGGAGTGCCAGAAGACCTGCTGTGCCCAGTGAGGAGAGGGAAAAAAGCCTCATTGCAATGACTACATTTTGTATATCTCACCAACAAAAGTTTTTTCTTGTTTTTGTTTTTCCCGTTTCAAAGACCCCTTTAAAAAAAAGACATCAATTAAAATACAAAAGCCTCCCCTAGATAACTATCCGGAAAGATAATTTCAGACCAAGATTAAACTCTCTTTGATTCTGTCCCTAAAATCTTCTTGCTGCCACACAGGCTACTGCAAAAATAGGCTCTACCAGCTGAGCTGATCCAAGAAGGCAGAAACATAGACACCATTTCAACCTCTGATATTTGCCTAAATAATTCTAGTGCCCTTTACTAGAATTGCAGTGACCTCTAGGAACCTGATTCAAGACCATTTGCTTCATTGCCCCTTACTGACTCACCCCAGACTTCCAGAAAGTTTTCTAAGCCTGGAAGGATGAGTATTTAATGTACAGATAAAAACCCAAAAATACATGAGTGTGCTGATGAGAAACAGAATAGCCTAAAGCCTTCCATCTCTGTGCTGCTGATGTCTGCATGGTTAAAAATGAACTACCTAGGGCTATATGAACCCCGGTGTTAGCCTGAACAGTGCATCCACATCCATTTACCTGAAATCTAAATTTGGTTTATTGCATTTCATAACCACATGGAAGATGACAGCATCCCTTTAGTGCTGAATCAGAGCAAAAAGTTTCCACTTTTTATGCATATCAGCACAAAAGAAACCACTTCCACTTACCCAGGAGTACTGTAGATCCATATCAGTTAGGGAATATGTGAGATGTGACTGATGAGAAGAGCAAGTACAGTTTTCCCATTCTTCTATTTTTGAAATCAAGAAGTCACAAGGACAGAGCTGGTTGTCAGGAAACGGCTTCCAGTCACTCCACAAGTGAAATTCGGTTTCTGAATGAATTGAAATAGTTCCCAAGTTATTAAGTCTGGAAGTGTATGTTCGGCCCAGGGACGCAGAAATAAAATCTGGCCTGGTCTCACTCTCTTCTTTCCTCTTTGAGCTGCCTTTCCAGGTCTTCTTTTCCTGAGGTCTTGCCAACTTCATGCAGGAAGTTAGTGCTTCTTCATCCTCTTCAGAGAGACAAGCATCCTCTAACGTATCTTTAAAAATACAAATACTTCTGTTATGATATGTTGCAATTCATAAAGTGGCACTTTTTTTTTTTTTTAATGCTGTCTGTTGCATTCTATATAACGAAAAAAAAGGACTTCATAAAAAACAAACAACAACAAAACCAAAACAATCAAAAAACCAAAATCAAAACAAAAACCAACTGATAATTAGGGAGATGGAAATTATTTTGTATTGGGTCAGACGTCTGTGCCAAAAGTAAGATTTATTCTCCATTTGTTAAATTTGTCTTCTTCCCTCAAAAGCCTGGCAAATTTTACTGGTTCTGCCCCGAATATGAAAATTTCCTAAATGGATGTCACAGTTGCAGAGAGCGCGAGTTTAACCTAGATATTGGAAAAGTTCAGGAAGCTTGCTGGATGATTCCTCTCCCACCCCTTCTCAGTATGTAGCTACAAAGTAGTGGCTGAAATTCATTATTTCTTCATGCATTTCAGCCCAAGCAAGGAGCTGGCTGGAGCAGTAGTTCATCAGACAGTTTAAACTCATTTTGCTAGTACTGGTTTCAAAGTAATCATATACACAAATGCATTGTACAAAAAATGCATGCACTTTTAAATTGGCAACACAAGTTCAGAGGAAGAACTGCTGCACAGTCAGATCAGTGATCTATAGGAGACACCTGATCCCAAAATCAGTGTAGAATTCCTTTGTCTTATGGCCCAAGGCAATCAAGTATGATGAGAGGCCGACTTGCTTATCATAACACAGACCTTCCTGCACTCCCAGCTGCTACTGATTCATGGATTAACACTGAAAGTTATCTTCACATTTTTGAGTTCTGCCTTTCTGATCCGAAACGTGATACAAAACTAGGAACTGCTGCAAAAACAAATTTTCCCCATCACGGAGGCCCTGCTGTTATACAATTCTATTTATCTAAAATCCCCACTTGCGAGATATACTGTTACAAAACTCGAGTTAGTGTGACAGGAAACAGGTTTTCACACTATGAGGAAGTCAGCACTCAAGTGGTATCACAGTAACATCTCAGCTGGGGTTTGAAAATTGTGGGTGGTGAATGACAGACCAGGACAGGATTGTTTACAGTTATGTTCAATACAGTGCCATTTGCCAAATGTTGGAAAGAATGCTGATATGATGCTGTACTTACTGAGGGGGAGCAAAACATGCTTGACATCTTCCAAGCTTTGTGTACTCGTTTTTTTTGTTCGGACCAATTTCTGCAATCGTTTTAATGTTCCCATGGACTCTATTTTATCTTCTGGTTCTGTACCCTGGCAAAAAAAACCCCAAAGACATTAAAATTATTCAAATCCTACAAATAAAAGCTAAGGATAACGAGGCATTAATTTGGAGAATGATAAAGTTTCAGATTCAGAGAACTGATCATTGACACAATGCTTTAGAAGTTAGGCACTTCCTTGCTTGGGAAAAATAGGTAAAAAAAAAAAAAAATTCTTAGGGCATTATTCATATTGCTGTTCACATATTACATTTCTTGAATACCACAGCATTACTTAGTACTTAATTCCAGATTTGTTTCAGAAAACATTCTAATACATGCATCCACTACATTATCTAGAAGCCTTTTAAGTGTTCACAGGAATCCCTGATGTGGTGAGCTACTGCATTTAAGTGTTTATGGCAGTGTGTTCTGAAGTACTGATGTCTTTCTTTTTTCAAGGCCTTACTTGGTGTCCTAGATTAAATGATAACAATTGAAAAGACAATTCAAATCTGTTATTGTACACTCCAGCAGCTTCCTACCGAGAAACTCAAGGTTTAGATACTACAGGCTCCTGGAGCAGGAACCTCATGGAAATGCAGCCATCTGATCATATATGCTCACTACTTTTTTGGAACAATACTGTCTGCCTTCTGTGGATATTCACCTATTTAAACTGATAATGATTTTGCATTGTAGCAATAAATCTTTGGTAATATTGAAGTGATTAAGTGCTAGCGCTGATGTTATCAGAAGGTGCTTATCGCAGTCTCCCCAACAAATAGGTCACACAATCATAGATGCTTTTTTCTTCCTCACATGCATAATCCTTTGAGACAAAGGCATCCCAGAGTTTGCCAGCAGTCTAATGTGTAGAGGGCAGGCTGCTTAGGAATGGGTCTCAAGGGACCCTGAACTCCCCAGCTCTCATTTGGGTTAAAGCCTCTTTACAAAGTCTTAGCATGAAGCACATCAGAAGCTCCAGCATTCACACATTACAAGTCACATCCATTCCCTGCAGCACTGATAAGGGAGAGGGTGGATGTTGATTTCAGATTTTAAAAAAGTCCACTGTTCACTTGACAGATAACTGTTTATAAAGATTGCTATGCTTGAAGTGCCAAAAGTTCAGATATTTTTCTAGGAAGACATGAGGTTCTGTAAGCACAACTAGAAGTTCAAGACCTCTATGCCCAGTCATTTTATGTGTATTTAGTTAGTCTGTGCCATGAGACAACAGTGTTGAAATTATATTCAGTTGATGCAGGGAGTTAGTGAAAGGTAAGTGAGAATAAGTGAGATGTTTCCTGTATATTCAGATGTTTAATTTCAAACCTTGAAAGGGTTTGTACCAAATGATTTGCATGACCACTTCATCTTGCTCTAGCTATAAATTGACATGAGAAATTATTAGATAACGATGATTTCTTTCCTTAGGGATAGGACTTAGGAGTCCTCCTTTTGTTAATCACAATAAGTAATGCAAAAGTTCCCACGGTGGGTGGCACTTGGGTTTAGACTCCCCTCTTTTCAGCAGCATGTTACATTCCTTGAAATCTGCAGAGTGTCCTGGAAAACTGGGAGTCAACCACAGCAACAAAGCAGGAAACCAGGGAGTTGAATATAAACACCCTTCCAGGTCTCCATTGTCTTTTGTACGTTATGGCTACATTAGTATTTTAGTTTTGAAGAGAATTTCACATCTATCCCTACAAGCTGTGATTCGGTCTCAGAGTGCCACCAACTGAATTCATCACAGATGAAATCAAGATGAAAGACACTTTCCAGAAGTTCAGCTGAAGAACTCCAGCTACTCCTGGATGTCCAACTGAGAAGATGTGAACACAGGTAGACCTCCCATAAGACATACAGAGTGGACATCAACTCATCAGCACCAACTATTCTGCTGTTCTTCACCTTTCCTTCATCTGTGTGTAGATTAAACACACACTGTGCATCGAGAGCAGGCAGAAATCCTGCTATGATCAAATCTACAGGAGAAAGGGAATGTAGTGGCGGTGCTACAGTTTTCCTCAATGCTAGGATAGTCAGATACTACTGTGCTAGTTACTAATATAGACAAAACCCTTTCAATTTCTGCCATGTTTTTATTATTTTGTAGACTTATAAAATATAGCATTTTGGAGTTTAAAACCATTTAGGTCTTCTTGAGGCTCTTCACTGTTGGGTAAGGTCTCAGCAGACCCACCTTAAAACTCCAGTCAGCTTAGGGCCCTCTTACACCCTGTTTCTGAGTATTCATCATCCTCTGTGGGTCAAATCCAAGAATGCTTTGGTTGGTCATGTTCTGAATTGCATTTCAGTCCCCCTCTCTCCTCTTCCAAATTCAAGATAGTAGGACTTCAGTTTTACCTCAGCTAAAGAGAGAAACTGGGGTGTAATTTTTCAGTCTTTCACTGTGAGTTGTCTTTGCAAAATAAATCATAGGGGTTTAAAATGCTAATATTGCTCTCATATAAGATCTCTTGTAGCAATAATAATTTGTTCACTTATAAGTAACGACACAAAAGCAACATGATGACTTTGAGTTATGATCTGGGATTTCCATCATGGAGACATCAAGATAAATGGAAGATAATCTATTCAGATAATTTCATTAATGGCAAACTCTAATCCTCTTTGCCTTAAAAGCACTCATTTCATAGAGTCTATCATTAGGGAAAAGTCATAAATGCTTAAATAATAAATGCAGCAACCCCCTTTCATGGAGAAAAAAGATCATGCAGTATCAGCTGGTGCTGGGGCAGCATTTAAATTTGCAGTATTTTATTTTGGTCTACCAAAGTGTTCAAAGCTGGAATTTTAGCTGTCTGTCCAAATAGAGGTAAAACATTTTGATATAGAAACCAGACAGACAATCAGGTGAACTGTGCTTTTCCCCAGTCTATAAGCAAAGCTATTTATAAGGAAAGAATTCCTGCATGACCAAGTAACAAGAATATTATTTTCTCTGGTTAGTGGATTTTAGTGATGAAAAATCATGTCACATCACAAATAAAAATGAATTGTGTAAAAAAATAAATCACAGGCTGCCCTTTAGTTGCAAACAATTTGCATGAAGTGCGCATGAGTATTTAGGGACAAAAAAAAAAAAAAATTTCAAAAATGCATTTCGAAAAATGCATTATAGAAGAAAGACCTGAATCGAGACTGATAAACTGTTTTGAGTTTATCCTGGGGTATTTTAAATACCTTCGAAATCTCTGCTCAGTGAGATGTTATGAGGATTAACCTGGTGACAGAAATACAGCAATTTGGAAGCTAAGTGTAAAACACTGTTGGTCGGATTCCAGCAATCTCGGTCCTGTTGAGCACTCTCTTTCCTGGGTGTAACTGCATTAATTCCAATAAAACTACTTGCACAGCATGTCAATTCTCAGCCTAAAGAACTCAGTCACGGCAGAGTCTAATCTCTGTGATTTTCCTTCAACTGCTTTGCCTTTCCCAAAGAAGTGCAATGATTTAATCATGGTTACCTGTGCGCCCAAATTCAGAGTGCACACTGCAATAGTGAGGAGACAAAAATTGCTGTATGTTTACTGCATCCAGGGCGCTCCTGTTATTGCACCAGAGAAATTTTTGGGAAGTTTCAGTAATAACCTGGCTGCACATAGTGATTATTAAAATAGTATATGATGATAGAGAACTTTCTGCTCTGTTTATACAAAGAGCTGTGTAAAATGCACTGAATTTGGATAAAGCTCCTGCCCACATATATCTGACTTTTAAATATTCCCATTATTTTAGTCTGGTACTCCAGCTAGTCCAAAATAAGTGCAGAGTCAGACCTAAGCAGGCTAAGATTATAGACAGATTTTCTCCTGGGAATCACAGAGCAATAATATGATATTTTATAAATTATAAAGAAACACTATTATTAATAGCAGAGCAATAATAAGATATTCTATAAAAGACAAGAGATATCATGATTAATAACAGGGATATGGATAAAGATCTTTCAGCTTTTGGGGAAGGAACATATAGTAAAGGAAATTCTGTTAAAACAGCCTGTTCTTCCCAGCTGCTGGCTGCTAGTGAAAAAAAAAAAAAAAGGAACAATTTTCATGGCAACTCACCATTTCACTGTTACCAGGCACACCTGCATTGTGAACTCGTGGTGGAATCCATTGCTCATAGTTTATCACCTAGATGGTAAGAAAAATATAATAATTTAAAATAAAATTAAAAAGAAATCCAACATAAGTAAGAGGAATAAACATAATTTGCATCATGTAGATGAATATAGATGAGAGATCAGCAGTTTTTCAATGCAGGACTGTGTGCATATAAAAGTAAATGGCTGATATCCACCAGCTGACACCCACTGAAATTGTTTTGATATTGAGCTGTCTTAATTTCCTGAGTTATCTGGGACTTGGCAACATCCTGGGGACACCACAGCATATGCGGTGCAGTGGCAGAGCCGTGCACTGTAGTATAGGATCTTTGGGTCTCATCCTACATCTTGGCTTTCCTTTCTCGGTGAGCAGGAAAGCCAGAGAAGACTTCCCTCAGCACCAACCCCCCAGGTGAGCAGCAAGTGCTACCCTAAGAAGGGTCTTGCTCAGTTCGCCTCATTTTGCCTGGGATGTTGAGCTCTGAGGGTGTGAGTTTGAACTGCATTAAAACCACATGGAGATTGGGACCATCCCCAGAACTAAGCAAAGACAGGACTAAATACACTGCCACCACTGGCCCAGGAGCCATTTCTTGGTCACAATGTCCTCACAAAGGGAACACCATGAGAATACACTTTCCCTGGGGCACTGATGCAGTCCCCAATGGGCAAGCCTGACAGTGCTCATAGCTTATCAGGAAAGTAATGAACGCTGGCCTTTTTTCTTCATGAATATGAATGGCACTTTGAAGGCTGAATGCAACCTAAGAATTTACGTGAGAAATGAGGCATGAAACATTTTTGAAAATGTATTAGCCCAAAGACTGTATTACTTGATATTTTATGTCCTTTCCAATATGCTACGAAGGGTTTGAGCCATCAAGGGAGCCCTGCTAGACATGAGTAAACAAGAACAAAGGTACGAAAAATAAATGCAGAAGGTAAAGCTACTTTTTCTGGTAAGGTACAATTATTGCGGTGTTGCTCACATCATGTCCCTCATCCTGTACTTCTGTTTCAAGCCCCTGTTTTCCAGCACTTACAGAATGAATGAGTGTCAATTTGGGAAACGGAGGAAGGTTAAATCCTTTGTGAAGGACTCAGGGAAAACTATTCGCTTTCTTTTTTCTTTTTTTCTTTCTTTTTTTTTTTTTTCTTTAACAAGGGGAAAAAATCTAAAATGTTCATCTATGCTATTTACTCTTGTTTGTAAATCTGCCTGTTCCATGCCTTATAGAATCACAAACTCACATAGACCAGCTTAGGCAGGAATTTACTTCTGGGAATTGTCTAGTCTAACTCCATGCTCAGAACAGGTCACCAGAGCAAGCCGCATAGGTCCGTGTTCTGACAGAAGAATCTCCAAAGATGAACTTCTCATACCCTCTCCAGGAAGCCTCTTCAGTGTTTGACTGCCCCTCACACTAGAGAAGTGCTTTCTTTATGTTAAGTGAAATTTCCTGCATTTCAGCTTGTGCCTATTGCTCCATCACATTCCTAGGGATTGAGGTACCAATGTTCTGTAGTTCCCTGAACTTTCTTTCCAACCCTCTTAAAGACAGGAGTACTAGTTGGAGGATAGCTCAGTTGTGAGAGCTATCCCACCACATTGCTGTGATCCTGAGACTTGTAGCCTTGCAATTCCATGCAGACCTCTAATTCCTCCTGTTTGATCCCCATTCTCTGTGCATCAGCAAACAGGCACTTCATACGGGCACTCATCTGTGCTGACTTTGCAGAAAAAGAGTGAGAGCCTTCCCCACAGTGCTGTTCTCTTAGCATCTCCTTATTTGTGTACATAATGCAGCACAGCAAATGAATGCAGACATAATCAGACTATGCTGGAAGCTTAAAAGAGCATTGTATCTATGTTATCTTGATGATAATGAAGGCGAGAGGTAACAATCACTAAAATTCAAAATAATGTCATAAACCCTGAATTTTTTTAAAAAGCAAATGCAGTAGTTCTTAAATTGGTACCAAAGTTTGGGGGTATCCAAGTCTCTGCAGCTCATTATTTATGTACCCCAAGAAGTGCCTTCAAACACTTGGAGAAGTGAAAAATAGAACTTTGCTTCTAAAATGGGACAAATGGTTCATGGGAAGAAGCTTTAAGGGATTTTAAGAAAACTTATACTCCGAGCAAATATAGGCCTTATTCCCTATTTGTTCTTCCCTTTTTCCCTTCCGTATTCTGTCCTGTCTGGGGAATGACCTCCACGATCTTAACCAGGAATCAGCCCAAAAGCTGCCATGGCAGGACAGGGGCAGAGCAAGAGATCCCTCGCACTAAGGGAAGAACTGTTGTGGGAAATCAAAGAGCAATCTTTCTCCATAATACTTAGAAAGTGAAAAGAACAAATCAGAGAAACAGAATGAGAGATGCAGAAAAGAAAGAGTTCTTTTCTCCTTTCCTCCCTCCTCAGCTACTATTTTGGCAGCTGGAAGAGGAGATAATCATGGGAACAAACTAACAGTGCGGAGACAGATAAAACCCTGAGGGAAAGCAGGAGGAACCTGGAACACACTGACTTTCAAGTTTCCAATACGGTCATCTGTCCCCTGATATGCAGATCATTTGACTTTTCTCTCTAATCCTGATTGTGTCTTTGGCCTACACTGGAGCTGAGCACTGCCTAAATGCTGGGTCTTCACAGCTCTCTGTCTTATCTCAGATGCCTTCAGGGTGATGCATGTACAGTTTTTTTCTTGCTTTTAACCTACACATCCAAAAGGACTCCTGACATTGCATAGAAGCAACAGAGGAAACTCAGCTTGGAGCCTTTTCTAAAGTTGAGTGCTCACCTTGAATTTAATACTTTTCTGCAAAGGAAAATTTAATAGATTTTCAGCTTCTAAATAATTTACTGTATGAATTCCTCATTTAGAAGACACACATATGGACAGGGGTGTTACACATTTTTAGTCAGATTCCCAAACTGTGAAAGCAGAGAAAGCAGAGATAAGATGGTTTGCAATAGGTATGAACTGTTCCTTTAAGTAACGTATTATCAGGGCAAACATCGGGCTGGAAGTGAATAAAAAGCAAGCATCAGTCATGCTAATTCCAGAGATACAAGTCTTTCTCCTCACCTCTCTGCTGTTCACCAGCTGATAGCTTGTTACCTACCTTTATGCTGTTATGATTATGTAAACCCATGGGTCAGATTTCCTTTACTGCTCATGCTAGTGGGATAATTAATGTAGTATTAGGAAGATGAGATGTTGTATATGTTTATAGAAATTCAGAAAGCATTAGGATACATATGCCAACATGAATCATGGAGGACTAATCTAAACACTTAGTATAGATCTTGCTAGACACAATTCTAGCACATCAGTTCAACAGAAATGGATTCACTCAGGGAAAGAGAAGGTTTCCTACGCAATAAAATCCATGTGGTCTGCATAAGTAAAATCATGAACAACTTTGGTAGTCACCAGAGTCTTCCTTTAAACTCAGCTTCTAAAATACACAAGCATACTGAGTATAAAGTTTAGATTAGGTAAATGCTGGATGGAAACAAGAAATATGCATTTCATTTGAATGAAATTTTAGATTTTAGAAAGAGTATTTCTTTCACCTGGCATGTTGTTTCTTCTATCTTCTTTCCTTGCAGCAAATGTATTCCATCAGCAATAATATTATCTTCTGTGAATTATGACCAAAAAAGAGAAAACATGCTTTAAAATGTTCTGGTTTATGTTATTATGAGGAATATCATTTGAATTGCACTGATGTTTTGAGCTGACATTCTGACTCTGTGAAGTTAATCTTATATCATTTAAACATACATTTTATCTTAAACTGCTTTGAAGTAAGACTGGAGAACGAACTGGCAAACTGACTCACATAAAGAAAACTCATTCATGCTTCCTTCTTATCTATACTTAGTCTTCAGTTTACTAACACAGAACCCCACCAAGACCTTTCTCTTGCTCTGTTAATTTAAAGCAGAAAAGTGTAGAATATTCATATAAAAAGTTAAGGGCAAAAATGATCTTTGCAATTGAGATCTGTTCAACTCAGGTTAGATTAGAAATTCCTTTCAAAGGATGAACACCCTCCTGTTTCTTCTAAGAAATGAATGCTTTGCATGGGAAGAGTATGAACCTTCACTGCAACAAGGAGCAATAACTCTTTGAAAAGTTTACTTTATGTAAGTCTACTTTGAAAGATCTACTCTTACTCCTAATCTCAAAGCAAAGCATCCTCCATTATGCTCGAGTAGGATGGCCCTAGTGATTAGATTGCATCACCACAGATATCAGAAGCGCTCAGTTGTTTTGCAGGGGAAAAAAACCCACACCAAAACAGAAGAAAAATTATCTGCTAATCACAGCACAGAATGCTACTGTAATTTTCCAAAGTTACTAGAAACCAATAGGAATATGTTGAGGGCTTTCTTCCTCATGAATTCTAACTTGGTATCCATATTGCTGCTGAGGAATACCTTAAACCATCAGTAGCTCTCCTGTTTGCAAAAGGACAGCTTATTAACATACAGATTCACAAAAGCTAACTGCAGGCAGGTGAGACTGATTGCATTGTTTTCTCTGCAATCTACAGAAAAAGAATAAGTCAGTGAATAATTCCGTGACTGAAATTCTTCAGTTATCCCATGAAAAAAAGGTCATGATCACAAAAAATTATATTCAAAGAGGTACATAGAATCCTAGCCCAGATTTTAAGCAGCTACAAATCTTCTTGAAGTCATTGAGGGCCTGGTTTCTGACAATCTGGTTGTTTATTCCTTTTTAGAGCTGGATGGACTTCTAGAAGCAGCATAACTCATGTTAGCAGTGCTTATGCAACACATGATTAACATAACTGGGTTCTTTCTGGTCCTCAGGCTAATTTGTTTTCACCTCCTGCAGGCATCTCAGCACACTGGAGCCCTGTGCTCTGTAAGCTTAGTCTCAAAGTTGTCTTGCCGTGTTCAGTCCTGTGCCCCAAAGTCCTCTTACAGTCTAATTCAAAATAGTATTATTTGGTAGCTGTTTGCAGCTGAATCACAAAAAAACTGAGGGGTTACATATAATGTCCTTAACCTGATAGACTAAATGCAGTGACACTACTTTTAACATAATTCTGTACAAAACCAAATGAAAACAGCAAGTTCTTAAAGCAAACCTTAGTGTTCCCCCCCACCATGATGCCTTTTGCTGGCCATAATAATGTGCATCCACACTAGTCTTAAATCTTGCCTAGATCAGCTCTCCAAACCACTGAACTATGGAATAGGGTATTTGTGTAAAAAAACAGTCAAACAAAAAAAAAACTCCATGGAAAAGACATATATAAGCTGCAGTGTTCTTGTCTTCCTAGTTTGGCAGTGGGTACCAGTCACTTTCCTGTGGAATGAAGTATGAGCAGTGCAGAATTACACCTGCTGACTCTGAGAGTTGTCAGTTCTTTCCTGTTTGTCCCCATAATACTCTTTCAAGGAAGCCCAGTGACTGTGACTCGCAAGTCAACTTTTCAGCAATGATGCTTTTAGGATGGCAAATCTCGATGATTTGGGTTTGGCCTTGTGAGCAAACACAAATATTCCCACTATTGTGTCTGTGGGATGTATGTTTTCATTGCTTTATCAGCCTGGAAAATTTGGTTTTGTTGAGGAAATACACACAGTGGCATTAAGAACTTCATACAAAAGCTGACAGTATCTGTGGAGGTCTCTTCATTGATTTTGGTGAGATTTGAGACAGATCTGTGAACATAGCTCTGAAGTAAGCAGAGAAGCCTATGCTGACCACCATGCATGGCATTTTACATCTAAGAGAAATTCATATTATGCAATAGACTTGCAGACCTTGAAGGATTATCTCTGCTAAGAGAAAGGTTTGATCAATAATGACAAATTATCTTGATCGATAGTGATACACTGTAAATCTCCTTGCAGTAGTTTTCACCACTGTGTGAAGGGGACTTCCCCTGAAATAATTTTACTGCAGCAGGGAAAAGGGAGATTTTTATTTAGCTGCCAGCTTTGCTTCCTGTTCCCTCTGGGCCCCTGCCCTTCAATTACAACACTTGTCAGCTTTTAAAATGTGCACTGCTTCTTTTGCATGCTTTGGATATTTAAAAGGGTAAAAAGTGCCTTGAGTAGAAAAGACTTTGGAGGAAGGTCAAAAAGTTCTGCTTTCTCATTCAGCCTTTCCCCACTTCTAAACTGACAACTGCTGGAATAGTTTGAGGAATCATTCCAAAAGGGTTTTGGTTAAAAGTAACACTTGTCTGAAGAGAAATACCTAATATTTCTTTCACCTATAATCAGAACCTTTTCCCTTGCAAGGCAATGACACTTACTGAAGGTCTCTTTCCCTCTCTCTAGTTCATCACAAGAGCAGAGTTTCTCTAAATTTTCCTGTCCTCTCTTATTTCTTGTTCTGGGTCAATAATCCTAATTAGCCCATACATGGGCAAATACAATAGATATTGCAATTTTAGATCTATTTCCAAACACTTAAGATATTAACTTCAAGTGGTGAAGGGAATACAATCCAGAGGGAAAGGTGGTGCCCTGTGCTTTTCTTTCTTTGACATATCCAGGTAAGAGGGGAGTCTCTCTTAGCAGTGGAAGATCTCTAGACCACTTGAACAGAAGATATTAAAAGTTGAGGCAATGGCCATATTCCTGCTTTGTTGACTTAAGTGGAGAAAAAACATGCACCCACTTCAATCTCTTGATTTCTTGATTTCTGCTTCTGCTGAACCTTGTCTGGTTTGGTCTGGTTAGGCAACTATAAGGGATCTACCTTCCCTTAAAAAAAGTATAAACATAATTGCCATTCCTGGAAGCAACATTAAGCAGATTGTCAAAACATTTTGATTTTTGTGTTTAACTAGACAAGGTGACTGCTCACTTGTTACTTCTCAGTGTTGTTTTAATGAATTTATACTGGTCAGCTCTTAAACAGTGCCATAAGCAGCTTCCCATATATTAGCTGCAAGGTTGTTTTAACAAAGTTGGTCAAAACAGGAGAATCAGACAAAGTACTTGCATCTAAAATTTTACCAAATCTCTTTTGCACCTGTCTTGGGGTTATTTTCCTGGGGAAAGTTGCACTGTTTCCCTTTTGGATACCTGGAACAGCGTAAAATATCCAGGAAACATGGATTTCTACAGTTGGCAAGCCCTATACAACACAACTATGGCAATTTACCGTAGCAAAGTCTCCTTTGGCCCATGGACTAGAGAGTCAATTGGTCACAGAGTGTGTTCTTAGCTTACCAATTTTAAGATAAGCTCTACTTTAACTACTTTTTTTCCCCCTTGAGGACAAAATAAATCTCAAAAGGACCTGACAAATTATTTAGCTGGATTATTGGAGAAAAATGAGAAATTTTCCTAGGTGCCCTTTAAAATACTTTGTGGAAAATGCAAAATCAGCTGAAATATGTTTAGCAATTACCTTCAAGCTGACAGTGCCTTCTGATGTACGAATCATTCTCCGGCTTCCTGGAACCCTGCCAAAGTGTGCCATTCACATTTTTCCTGTCTAAAGTAAAAGCACAGAGAGCAGTCACCTGAATTCATAGCAAACCCGTGAAATAACAGGAAATTCTATAAAAATAGCATCAAAATGCAAATCAAACAAGCTTGCAGAACCGTGTAGCATCTGCTTCAACATGGAAATGAATTGATGATTTTGCAGTATATGGATTTTGATGGATGGATGGTATTTATTATAGTCAGACTTCAGGTTTTATTATCTTTTGCTGCTAATACCTCATTTAACACTGTTAAAAACTCGATTAGAAGGGTTTTTTACCTTAACCCTGATTTTAAGACCTAAGAGCCCACAGAACATCTGTGCCTTTCTTTTGCTTCCAGGAATTGTATAGATATTATTTAAGTTTACAGTTAACAAGCTAGAGTCTTTGCAAGAAACAACATCAAAGGTGCCCCCTCCAAGCACTCCAAGGCTTGTGCTGCCTCAGCTTGGATGGCAGAAACTAGGTTGGCTTTGAGAAGAGATGGCCATTCTCCTGTTCCCTCAGTTAGCTTCAAAGTGGTCATGCTTCACAACATATCAACTATCAGGGTTTTGTGCTTTCCGGGTTTGTTTTGTTAAGTTTTATTTAATGGTGGGTTTCACTCTGCGTCAGAAAACTTTCTTCATGAAAGCTCTTGTTGATCCCGTCAAGTGCTGGGAATTCATGGCAGCCTGTTTGCTGCAGACCAAATGACACTGATCTACATGAAAGTCTTCCCAGTGCAGGGCTACAGAGTGAAGCCTTAACATAGGGGAGCTTTCATCTACCCGAGACACGTTGATATGAAATACAGCTGCACCTTTACAGGCAGATGTAACAACCTTTTTTACTCAGTAAGGACTAGATGCAACAACTAAACTAAAAATCCAAACAATAAATGAAAGCATGTTAACAGGAAGCTCTCACTGAAAAATAAAAAGAAGAAAAAAAAAAGAACTTTTACTTTTTAAGAAGCTGATTATTATTTCCTATAGAGGATTTACAAAATAGAAGCCATTGAACCACAAGTGTATAAAATAATACACAACAGTGTAAGGATGGGTTTTAAAAAAAAAGCAAACCTGAATTTCTTCTTCGGTGAACTTGTTTGTGAAAGCTATTACAAAGTAGTTTAAAATGGCAAGGGGCAGGGACCTGAATTTTATTAGATCAGAGATATTTCAGGGCTTTATTGAAATGATTAAAAGAAACATTGGACATGCTGAGTATTTCTAATGCTGTCCCAGAACAGGTTCTTTACATCTCAGCATGGTTACTACGTTTAACGAGTTTGTTTTCAACATCTACCTACTATGTGTCTGTGGAAGGCAGGGAGGGTGGAAGACTATATTGATGGCTTAACTGTATTTTTCCCTTTCCTTTGCGTTTGCTCCAGCAGCTCTAAAGTAAATCAGACCCTTAATTAAAGTTGGCTCTCTGAGATTAGGAAATATATAGTAAATTATTTAAGCAGTTACTAACCAAATGCTTCATTTTCAGACATGGACTTCTGGATGGATCTAAAAGAATTAAAAGAATTTACCATTAGCTGAAAGTCAGAATGAAAAAAAAAAAAAGGAAGTTCATTTAATCAAATATGGTTATTTTCAACTAATTCTTCAAAGCAGGGCACAGGGATTTAGCTGTGCAATTCCCACTGGCTTTAGTTGGAGTTACTTGGCTTGTCTCATTCACCCAATCATCTACTCCCACATGGTACACAATGCTCTGAAAGCATCTGAGGTTTCATTCTGCAAAAATAGGTACTCAATTTTATTTTGTAATGAGGAAACCATGACTTTTTTTTTTTTTTTTGCTTTCAGAGTTCCACAATTTAATTCTTATTGTCTAACCAAGGCATACTTCTGTTTATTTTATTTCTGCTACTCTATTTAAGTTGGTGTTTCTTTGTTGCCCTGACACAGGAAAGAACAGAGAATGATAATTCCTTATTCCCTTTCTCCACATCTACAGAAAAGGCCAGTATGAAAATCTCTGCCTTATTACTACAGATACCATGCCAGGGTACTGATGGCTGGACATTCACAATGAAATAATTTTTGCTGCAAAATATTTTCATGTTGATTCCAATATTTTCTTCCAGCTTACTAATTTTTTTTTTTATTGATCAGTCAAATGATCTCAACAACCCTTCTAAATTCTGATAATTAATCTAGAATAGGATTAAGTTTCAAATAAAATAGTTTTATTTGCACTGAAAAATTTGATACAGTTGCTATTTTTATTCCTGGGGCAGACAGTTCTGATCTAAGTAGGACACTATTAGGCATGCAGGTAATTGCATCATATTTGGTAGATCTTGGTAGGGTAAACCTTGGGTAAGGCCAACAAAATAGTTTGACTTCCTTTAAAGTGTTAAAGAACAATGAGAAAACCACAAATAATAGAGTTATGCCCATACTTTAATTAACAAAATTCTGGGAGCACTTTCACCAGGCCCTGGCTGGAGACAGACAGGTGAGATCTCACAGCTGTGAGTGCATACATCTCTGTGATAAGTTCCTAGTGTTTTTATGAGATGACCAGAAACAGATTAAAACTGTGACTTAAGACAAAGGAGCTCTTGATTTTTCTTAGAAAATTTTATCTGTTTTGAGATTTCTTAGCGATAGGCATAGATAACATTAATGTTCTGAATTTAGTGGAGCCCTACCCAAAATGAAAAAAAAAACAAAAACATAAAACCTCCAGGGATTTTCATGTCTGTCAGAGCAGACAGATAAGACCTGTCTCTATCATTCCATTAGGTAGGATTTCAGATTTTGTCTGAAGGAGACTACTACAGAAATGCAATATCCTTCAACCTGAAGCAAAAAAAAAAAAAAATTTTCAAAATAAATTCCTCTGCCTGCTAATACATATTAATCATTAGCCCAAACCACAAGCATTGTGCTTTTAAAAATGAATGCAAAGCACACTGCTGTCACAAATATAATTCATAAAATACTGTCTGACCTGCTTTATCTGAATCATTTTGCAAACTAATTTTTTACTTGGATTAAAGACACAAACAAACAACAACAAAAAACCTTCTCAGGAGATTATCAGGTCAATGGTGCAAACATCCTGCAAAATAGGTTACCACTTCAATCTTTCAGAAAAAGCAGACATATGGTTAAACCAAGCCCAGATTAACTGCCTTTGATTTTAGCTGTCCTGGTTCTGATATTTTGGAAGAAAGATTTGTGTATATGGAAAAATCATGGCAAAAGAGCTTTAGTAATGCATTACAAGCTTGTTACATGCTTTTCAGCTGCAACATTAATACATGTACTTTATGAGAATCAAAGCAACATTGGCAAACATTAATAAAACAACAAGGATGAAAGGTACAGACAAACATAGTGACACTGTGTAGACCTTGAACTGGTCTCAACTTACTTTCTTTTTTTGGTCACTGTGTTCTCAAAGTCAGGAAATTCCTTTTAAAAAGATAGAGAAAAAAATCTATGAAAATCAAAACTTTTTAATCCAAATATAATATTTTTGTCACTGATAAGACAATGATGGGTGTTTTTAATATCCACTAGCATTTCCAGTCTTTCTTTTTCCAACAGCTGAAGCTGTGGAGGAGACAGTGCAGAAGAGAATATATATAGTTATGTGTCCTGATTTTAGGAAGCTTCAATATCCATGGCTCCCAAGAAGCTGACAACCATAATACCCCTGAAAAAACAGAGAATCATACCACAATAATCAATATCATATTTCTTCCATAGTATGATTATCTTAAAATCTATGAGGATTAAAGTACCCACACGTCATAATGGGATGTGGTTTTCTGATGAAGACAGGACACACACCTTTTAAAGCCATTACATGCAGAGGAATGTGGAAGAGTGCAGGAAACTGTAAATAAAACTGAAAGTTGCGCTTGATCAGAATCAAGCACTGACCTGGATGAGAGACCACACACACACCAGGACCCAGACAAAATATATACCTGATAACATGTGGGAAGGGTTGTGTACCTGCTGAAAGAGTGAACAAAAGGGTGCCTCACCAGGCAAATAATGGCAAAACATCTCAATGCATGTTTGCTGTCACAGTTAACCAGGGACTTGAAGTTAATTTTAATTGTAGGAAAACCTGAGGATGTCATGCTAGGACAGAAGAGATCTCTGCTCCCTATAATATTTTGATATCCCCTAAGACAGAATATCAAGGCACTGCATCACTTTCATATCTATTTCTTCCAGCCTGGAAAGCAGGAACTGGGATAAAAATGTCCATGATGATACCACTTCAATCTGCTGTGCAACAAGAGACATTAAAACAAAGTATAAACACTCATAATTTCATAAATACGAAAACTTCAGTGTATGGACCCATTTCTCATGATACGTTTAAGCTTTTTCCTTCATGTAACACTACCTACATCTGCATGACTCTAACCACAGTAAAATTTAACAGTGTCATCCAGGTTGCTTGATGAAAAACCAAACCATGTACTACATTAAACTGTGTAAGTGCATACTTGAGCATTCTCTATTTTTTTTTCCCTTCTCTCAGTAAAACCCATCAGAGACTTTTTTAAGCTTCTTCAGGAGAGTGCATTGAGAAAAGGCTGTTCTCCTGCACAAAGTTATTTTAGCTGAGTGTAGGAGGCCCTTCTAGCCTGGATATTTGTGAATGCTAATAAATGTATGCAGTTTCCACACAGATTTAGGTTTTTTGCATGTGTTGATTTTTTCACAGTTGCTGTGTGCAAATCAAAAGAGTATACAGAATTTATCATCCACTTCAAAATAATGTAAGCAATATAAGATAATTTTATTGCTGAAAAGAAAAAAAAAATCAGCATTTTAGTCCTGGTACAAATCTTTTCAATAGCTCAAGAGAAATGACTAGATGAGGTGCATAAGCAACACAGAGAAGTTGAAAAATGTTTAAAAAAGCAATTTTAAGTCTTATTTAAAAGGGTAGTGTCAATATCTCATTAAAAAATATCAAATATTTGATTTCAAAGAGGCTTATTAAAGGAAGCATTATGCATGGAGCTCAGAGACCAAAGGATACTGTAAGTTAAAATCTGTACATGATCCAGGGAAAAAGATGGAGACAGAATCCTCTCTAAACCCCAGTGTGGCCATATACCTGGAAAGACTACTAATTCATAACTTCACATGCAAAACATCTGGTGAGGATCATGAAACATGGGTTTAATCTCTTTCTGCACAATTTGAAACCAATTCTTCTGTATGGGCTTCCTAGAGTCCAGCTAAATTACACTGATGACAATACATCATACACTGAGGTGATAACTGATGTGAGTTCACTGGATATCATGGGATGCAGTGCCAAAATGAAATATGATAGTGGATTTAAATGGCCATTTAAAAATGGCACCTTTCATTCAACACACCCTTCTTGCTATTTTTGAATCAGCTGGCTAAATTGGAGTACAAGAATAAATCACTGCTGTTTGTACTTTTTCAAATTATCTTTTCAGCATTGATTACACTTAAAATTGTATGTAACTTTAACGTGAAACTAGTTTTTAGAAACATATTTTATCTTAGCATATAAATTAAAGTTCACCTAGACTCTCCAAAGACTCACCTAGATCCTCCAAAAAGCATAATTACTTTGTTTATGGGAACAAATCTTTCCTTCCCTACACCAAATGAGAACAATCTGTTTCCTAGAAACAAACTGCACACATAGAAATCTAGCAGGATGAAATTATTGACAAGGTCCTTTCTGCCCTGATTTGTCAAATGACTCTGGAATAAGGAGCTGAATTAGTCCCTCCAGTGTTTCCAAGCCGGCTGAGAAAACTCCTGTGTCTGTTAAGACTTGCAAACAGGGAAATGATCATTTCAGATAACTTTCTCTTCTTTCTCTCACTGAAATCAAATGCCAATTAAAACACTGCACATTAAAGCAGGTATCAAAAAGGATTGTGATTTTCCTGGCAGCAACTTGGAAAGACTGATCAATTATTTGGCCCTTTGCTGCTGTACAAGGTAGTCAATCAAATCCCGGTCAGCAGTTTAAAAATATGTGGATCTCATGACATTTGGTGATTGCAGTCTGACAGGAAATATATGAAAATAGTTTTAATACCGAAGACTTTTCTTAGGAACTTGAGATAGCTCATGAGGCAGAAGACTGCAAGCTACAAGGGGTAGAAGTTGAGTTTCCCAGTTAACAGTGTAGTTACATCAAAGACAAAGAGCACCCATCTGATTTATTATGTGCTGATGGCTACCAGCTGTTTCTGAGGAAGGTCCAATTCAGATTTGCTATGCACGAAGTCCAAAAACAACTCCATAAATCTAAGTTCTATCTGGGAATATTACTGAAGCTGAGCAACAGGCAAAGTAACTACAAAGTTAAACAGGGCGATTCTCCAAGAGTATTCAAATCAAAAGGCAAGTGTGTGTAATAGGCCCAAGACAGTACCACAGAAACCCAGAGTAGGAACATCCCAGGCAAATTCTGTAAACTAAACGTGTCTCCTCAATTGTGTGAAGGAGAAGAACAGTGTAAATGAAAGGAAGATTATTCTTCATCCAGGATGTGCCACTTGTGAAGATACTTGGCCAGGAGCAAAGAGATCCATGGGTCAAAGAAAGGTGACCAAGGAGAATGCTCACTGAAATATGTCCTGCACAGCTTCAGTGTCCACAGTACCCTGTATTTCCTACCTCCCCAGAAGAACACCACAGCCCAGCTGTGATTAGGACGAATCACAACAGACAAGATAACTGCACGAAAATAACTACCTTGTTGCAATATAAGGAAACATTTTCTCTAGCCCTAGTCACCCTTTTTAAATTCGAGGAGAGCAGACCTTGGATGCCTGCTCTGCTGGTTTTCAAGTTGTGTAAGAAAAAGGAAGGGGCCAAAGCCTCCTGAGGGGGAAGCGTGCCATGGCAGGTTGCTCCACTCTCAGGAGATTTAAGAGCTCTGTGGAATCTGCCGTTCCTCAGCCAACCATTTAAACACACACTCAAGCCCACACCTACTTAGCAGTTCACTTAAGTACGTGCATTACTGAATAATGATAGATGGCTAAATGGAGTCAATAATGTTCTGAATTTATCACGCTGTGGGGGCTGCCCCGCAGCCTGGAACCAAGTGGCGGAATTAAAAATAGGGGAGAAGTACAAATGGGCTCAGTTAATAAGCTTAACGGCTTCATCCAAGGTGTAGGTCTAATAACTCACATGCTAGAAATAGCAGATAAGATTACACACAGGCCTTTGGCCTTAGTGACATTTTTCCATAGGTCTTACTGCTGACACGTCATCACTAATCTCGTTTTCCATTTCTAGAGAGTATTTCGTAAATAATCGTGTTGATTCTACAGCCAGCACAGTGACACAGCACCCAGCCGTTATTTTTAGTTAAGTGCTGAGCTGAATATTCTCTCAAAACAGAAAATAAAACCCACAGCCAGTCTTAGGAAGCTTCCTGTTAATATCTCATGAGCCAATAGTATGCTTACCCGTTTTAGTATTGTTTTTACTGGTGATGAGTTTTACATTTAGTGATGAGTAAATGGGCCATCACTGAAACATCCCCTTTAGGAAAACAAAAATGTATGATAACAGGTAGCAAAAACTAAAGTTCTGGATTCTTCTATTCACTGCTATTCATGTATCTTCATGGACTGTGCAGTGCCATCCCACAAAACTCAGCAATAAGCAGTGTGAAAGAAGTTTTGCTACAGTTTATAGATTATTGTGCAGGACTTTCCAATCTACACTAGTAATAAATCTGTTTCACTAGGTTGTCCAATGGAAATAAAAATCTATATTAAATAGATTTATTATTTTTACTTAGTCAAATAATTTATGAAGCCTAACTCTACACTAATACAATGAAAAGTCTGAAGTACTTCTGTCAAATCAAAAAAACAGAATAAAACAATAAAAAAAAAAAGAAAAAGCAAGAAACAATAAGCCTGATACAACCACTGAAGTTTTAATTCTTAGTCTTACACATTGTGAAAACCATAGCAGTGCACAGTGCTGTGGATGTACCACACCCCGATAAGCTAAAGGGCAATTTCTAGTAGTTATCTATTGCCAGCTCTATTAAGACATCATATGTCACATTCTGGGTACAAACAAACAAACAAAAAAAATCTTGTCTTTTCATTTAACTTTGTCTAAATACTGCTCCTATCAGACAAACATCTGTTGGCCAAGAAAATATTAGTATAGTAATCATTAAATATTAAGTTAGTTTGTAGTCATGGCAAAGGAGAAAATGAATGGATGTTGGAACTGTATTCGAATGTCCACCTTTAGACATTAGGAATGTAGAATGGCATGTTTCGATACAGTTGTAACAGAGATTATGAAATGAATAAGATTAAGAAATTTAATATACTATTTTAAAGTATTTGCCAAAGCTTCAGGTATATATTATACCAACAGCACACCAATAATAAAAGATTAGGTGGGATAATGTCGTTTAGGAAGGAAAAAAAGAAATGCAAAAAACAGAAGACAACTGTCTGCAGACATTTACCTAATGAGGTCTTGCAAAATGTAAAGGTTATTCCAGAAGCCATCAGTTACAAAATTCATACAACTCACACTCTTTAGAAATGCACTTTTTTAAAAATAAAAAGGACAACCAAAGACACCAATAGGATGTCATTTAGAGACAAACTATTTTCAGATCTGTTCCCAGCATTTTCATATGTTATTACTTGCAAAGTGAAATTTCCTCATACAGTGAAGCTGCACTAATCTCCCTTTGCTACTAACTGTAGAGAAACTCATGACCTGCTTTTCAAGTGTGCTTGTTAAGACTGGACAGAAATGAGGTCATTGGCTACAGAGATGAGATTTTAACAGTGGCTCTAAAGAGCCCAAATAGCCCAAACTGGCAGAGAAGCCAGCAGAACACACATGTGTCTGCATACAGGGTAATAGTTTTTTTACAAAATGAATTGCACACTTTGCAATCAAATGTTACTTACCAAAGACTTAGACCTGTCAGGTGGTCCACAGTTTAGATGTGGGCTCGCTGGAGTGCTAGCCTGGCTGTCAGTAGTAGTTGTATCCTTGGGTTCCTGATGTTCTGGGACAGGCTCGTACAAGCTGTCCATTGAGCCCTCCTAAAATACATTTAAACAGATTTTCAAAGATAAACACTTGTAAACATATAAAATTGATGATAATTTTAAAAAAGCAAGACGTTTCTGTGATTTACAAAATGGAGTGTGCTTTTCCTCCCCCGTCTTTTGAAATCCTTTATTTAGTTCTTTCCCTAAAAAGGCATATAGAAGTCAGTTACAATAAGTACCCAAGTGCTGGAATTCACAGTATCACAACTTAGACTCCACAGATTGCCAGATGTAAAATTCGGGGTACACCAAAATTAATATTATCTGCTCAGAAGGAGTAAAATCAGGTGTATATCTCCTCTTGAGAACTACATGAAAATTCCTGTGAAAATTAGAAACAATGAAAACTTCTGTATGAACTATTTTATAGTTAGCACTTCTTAACGTGAATAAAAAGTTAATCTGATGCAGAAAGGTAACTCCGTTCCTTAGAAATAAAGAGAAACAATTCTGCCAGCTCCCAGAATTTGATAATCATGATTCAGGCTCCCAAAATAATGATAATTACTAAAATAAAAAATAAATTCCACTTGCATTCAAATTTTTGAACTCCATGTTGTAACGTGCATGTAAGGTTCTTTTTCTCCAACCACCGAGAATATAAACATGGTAATAGAAACTGAGATTTTCTCATTTATCCCACAACTCCAAGAATAAGGTTTACATGTACACACTGCCATTTCATAATTCAAGAGTTAAGCGAAGGCAGATGGCAACACTAAAGACACTCTAACTGATGATCCTACGTTTTAGATGTTGCCATTTTGATCTGCACTGAATATTTTCCCAATTAATTTTGATTACTAATTTTAACTGCATTAATTAAGGAATAAATCAAATTTATAGCAGTATGACTTACATCAGAGTAACACCATTGAAATTAGCATTTCAATTTCATTATTATTATTTACAGGCATTTGTTCCTTTAGCACAGAAGATAAACACAGATGTATACTTGAAGTCATATTGTTAATACGTAAAATTTTACAGGCAATACTTTTGTCTGGAGAGGCAGCAGTTCAAAGACATGATTAATTTTTGCAAGTACAATGTCTATTTATGCATCTTTATTTGCTTCAGTCTACCAGAGTTTTGATAAGCCCAAATAAATGCTCTGGGAGAAATATTACATGTTGTTCTTGAAAATACTCAAGTTATGTACTTGAGCCTATTGTAGGAACTAATGAGTTAATGCATCCTGGGACATTGTTGCCTGGTTTATGAAACACACTACACATGGGTATGGTAAACATCCACCTGAGTTTTGACAGCAACACTGGTTTTTTATTAGTGTATTTATTTTTTATTACTAAGTATTTTGCCATATAGCAGTGATGGTTCACCTACTTGTCTGAGGTTGTGGATTAGGCATTTCTAGAAAAAATTATAAGTTTAAAACCTTATTACAAACTTCCAGGATTCTCCAGTGTAAAATGTGACCACATACTTCTCCCTCCACAGGAACTAATACATGACTTTTGTGAGGAGAGTATTTAATTAAGAAACAGAAGCATAAAGGAGAGCTCATGTGAAAGGGAGCATGAGAGAGATAAAAAAGGAGAGAAATGATAGGGCAAGGAAGAGTGAAAGGAGAGAGCGGGGGGGAGAGAAAAAAGGTAAGAAAGGAAAGTAAAAGAAGACAGAAAGTGAAAAGAGAGAAAGGGAGGCAAAGAGTGGGGATAAGAGAGGAAGCAGGTGGGGAAAGATAGGAGAAACAGTGAGAAAGGGAGAAAGAGCATACTGGGGAGCATGTGAGAATTAGTGCTTGAGAAAGGGAAAGTGAGAGCGAGCTCAGGCAAGAGAGAGAAATCTTGTGTGAGAAACACGGAGCTCAAGGGGCAAGAAAGGGTGGGCAGATAAGAAGCAGCAAGTAAGCACAAAAAAAGCAAGTCCATGTGAAAGAGGGAGGGCACGGGAAGAGAGAGGCACGAAGAATTATGGGAGAATGGGAATGCATGCAAGAAGTGGAGCACATGGGAAAGCACCAGTGCAAGTGAGAAAGAACACAAGAAAACGTGACCTTATGTGAGAAAGAACAGGCACAGTAAGAGGTGTGTGTGTGAGGGCACAGGAGAGAGAGTTAATGTGAGAAAGTGCAAGTGTGCAAGAAAGAGTTTGAGTGTGTTAGCTGGAAAGGAAGAGGTAGTGTCTGAAAGATGGCAAGACTGAAGAAGAATGAAGGGGAAGAGGTGGAAATACAGGGAGACTGAATGGGGCAGGGAGTTAAAGCTCAAAAAGAGACTGGGAGAGGCAGCACACCAGAAACCGGGAGAGAATATGGCAGAGAAAGGGAAAGCGTGCATGAAAAAATGGGTGAGAGAGAACAAGGAGGTACAAGGATGAGGTTGAGAGAAAGGGTGTGGGGTCACAAGAAGGGATGGGGTAATGAGAATAGGGGCTTGTCAGAGTAAGGACACAAGAAGAACAGGTTGGAAGAAAGAACAAGGACAAGAAAGTGAGAAAGAGCAAGTGCTTGGAGAGGGGGAGGTGGGGGGAAGAGGTCCCCCAAGAAAGGAAGCTCTCAAGAATGAGAGACAGAAAGCTTTCATGACAAAGAATGCACATGAGAAAGGATGGGTGTGACGGCACAAGGAAAAGAACAAGAGTTCAAGAAATAAGGGAGAACAAGCATGAAAGAAAGAGCAAGGTTCTTAGAACAGGGAAGGGCATAAAAATAATAAGAACACAGGGAAAGGAGATAAAGGTTGAGCATATTAAAGAGTGATAGAAAAGGAGAGACAGAGGAGACAAAAGAGGAGAAGATAATATGAAGAGAGAGAGGGAAAGAAACAAAATGATGAATTGCAAAAGAGAAAGAATGGGAAAAGAGGAAGGGAAAGAGGGTGTAAGAGAAGGAAAGGGGGAAAATGAGCAAGGTGGACATAGAGGGAGCATGAATGAGAGAGTTTGCAGGGAAGCAGAGTGCACTAAGCCAGAATGTTTAGGAAAGAGAGGTGATGTGAGAAAGTGAGCACAAGAACACATGACAGCAAGAACAATGTTGCAAGAAAGGGTGCAAGACTAAGAGAAAAAGGGTAATGTTAGAGAAAAGGGGGGAAAGCCATGAGAAGGTGTACAAGGGCACAATGCATTGATATAAAAGAGGGAGTGAGAGCACAAGTGGGCAAGGAAAAGCATGATCATGTGTGATAAAGAGCTAGTGCACACGAGGAAGTGTGTGTGTGCATCTGAGAGAGGAAGAGAGGGAGAGTTGTGAGGAAGGGAAAGAATAAGAAGCAAAAAGAAAGAGAAGGATAGAGTAGAGCAGAAGTAGAGAGAAGAAGGAGTAGAATGGAGAGAGAGAGAAAAGAAAGAGGGAGCTTGTGTGCAAGGAACAGGGAGGGTGTGGATGTGGGTGGGAGTGCAAGGGCAAGTGAGAGAGAGAGTGAGTTTGAAGACAAGGTTCAAGGAAAAGCATGGGTGTGAGACAGATCTGGAAGAAAATAATTGTCTGCAGTTCTTTTCTTTGCATGATGTTATTATCACCATGGCATGCAGAGACTAGACTGATTGTAAGAAGGAGAGAAGCATTTAGTAATGCAGCCAGGCCATTCTCAAGATCAGGTTTAAATGTGTATGGTGACAACCAGCTAAACTGAATAAGGAGTACATGGATATGATTACATGGGAAGCACTACAAAGTTCAACCACTCAGGTCTCTTCTGCTCACACTACACTTTGGAGGATGGTCTTTCCATATTCAGGTAATTCTTTGTTGTTAAAACACATATTTTTAAGTCCAATCTATTTTTAAGTACCATCATGACCCAATAGCCATAGCAGCACTGGCATCTTTCTATTTACTCTATGGTTTCTTTAACATATAGAGACTCCACTAGTTCATAATTTATCACAACACCACCTTTATTAATACTTATTCTCTCTGTATCTTGCACCATAGAAATATCAGCTTTTAGTGCCAAGGCCTCTTTCAGTTGATAGCATTAGATGTAACACGTTTTACATTGTGCTGTCACCACATCTTTAAACCAACAATCAAAGTAAAACGTATAACTAGTTCGATGCTACTGAAAATCACTGAGATGACTAGGTTTTCCCTCAGTACTTTATATTTTACCAGCAGAAGTGGTGGTTAGAAAGCTACTTCATGGGAGAGAAATAGACAAATGAAAGTGATCTTATTTGGCTGAAACCCGAAGACAAGTGCTCAACTGGAATAACTGATCTGAACAACACTGTGATTAGGAGTGTCACAGCCTTTTTCGACTGACCTTCTTACATGGATTTCTGCTATACAAGAGGTTGACACTTCTTAAGTATCTGAAATACTTCCCTGTCTTCATTAGTTCCCATTACTAATGCCACTGTTCACTGTCAAAGTAGGTAGGGCCTATTCTTTCAGTATTGCCTTGTGTAAGGAAGATTTTCATGCCCCTCACATCCACTTTCTTATGGAAACTTGACTGAAATAATGGGGTTTGGGTTTTTTACTGAAACAGAAATACGTTTTCCTGCATCTCTCTTAGTAAATGAAATGATGGACAAGAACAAATCAGGGCAATGTGGTAAGATCATCTGCCCTGGTGCCCCTTGCCAGAACAGTCCCTGGCCCATGCTTACCTCAGCTAACAGACAACCAAATGATTCCGTGGCACAGATGTTAAAAAAACCATTAAAACTACACCTGACAGGTAAGTTGCATGCAGCCACCTTATTTTTGAGGGTTTGCTAGAACAGGAACAGGTACTTGTCCCTGGGCACATTCTAAATCTGTGTACTTTATTAATTGGAGCCTCTGTAAAGAAATATCTGCAAATAATATCTGTGAAGAAATATCTGTAAATGCTACCAAAGGAGAAAAAGTATTCCCTGTCAGGAAACAGTGGGATAGGTTTAACAGACAATATTCCAGGTGAATTGGTGCTAACCCCAGTGTGCATACCCTTGATACTGGAGAGTCGATAAAGGAAAAATAGTGTAAGAAAAATATTCTACCTTAACTGAAGGACTTCATAATTCAATAATAACTTCTATTTCTCAGATTTGTCGGATTCTGCCATTTAGTAGGCAGGGTACCAAAACAGATGGTTTGGTGGAATAATTCCTTGCAGTTCATATAGAAGCAGTGCTTGATTTGGACCCCTCTCTTGTATATTGCCCATAATACAAACAGTATTGTTCTGATTCAATTGTCTGACATGCTAAGCACCATGAGATGGAAAAGACACTGCAAATTCAGGGTCTAAGGTTGACCTTTTAACATAATATATCTACAAAAGAAGGGACATTCATCCTTTTGATTATTTTGTAAATGGGAGAGGCACACAAGGTTTTGAAGACAAATCTAATTTGCCTGCAAATCCCTTGAGACCGAGGCAATGAGTCTGATGCAAAAAATAATCTCAGTGGAGAAACCAAATCATTTTGAAGTCAACTCAGGACACAAAGTACTGCTGGGGAAACACACTGTGCTGGAACACTCCTACTCAAGGAGATCAAAGGACTCCCAGGTGGTGACAGAGGGGACTAATTTCTGTTTGCCTCCCTGGGAAGGGCAGAGGCTCCAAAGCCCCTACAACCATCTTGTGACTATTGTGTGTCCTCAACCTCCATGTCACCACTTCCTACACTGGCCCATAACACTGTGTCTCTTCTGCTAAAACTGTCTCAGTTTTATGGGCAGGTGGGAAGGCAAACCCACAGAGAGTCAAAGTCAACAGCATGAACTGATGTTCTTTTAACTACACCGGTGTTCCTCCACTGTGGATGAACCAGAAGTCTGGATATACTCTGTTTTTAAACAGAATATTCTTGTAACTCCCTCATCATCTAGATTACTTCAACCACTATACTGTGTAGGGTATAAAACTATTTTCTGAGCTATAAAACAATGTTTTTTAACAATATATGCATATGTACACACACATATACGTGCAAGCACACACACTTTGCAGTCTGAAATCTTGTCAGTCAGTCTCCAGAAGGTAAACACTTGTATGAGAACACTAATTTTTTGGACAGCTCTTTTTGTTCTGTCAATAATCTAAATTTCTCTTCCATGGTTTCAGGTTTAGCAGTTGCTCCAGATGTTCACTTGATGTAAATCAGCTGTGATTTCTACTCATCAGTGGCTGTATCTACTAAAGAACCTGACTCCTCTAGCATCTTTAAATACTTATTATGTTGTTGCTGCACATTATTTCTTACTTGACTCACTTGAATAGAAAAATACCCTCGTATTGCTACTTCAACCACTTTTTTAGCCTGTCTTTTCAAGTCATAAGTCAGCACAGTAAAAGTGGCTAGTGTACATCCTTGGATCACTTGCTCATTTCCAAGCTAGACAATCTGATTACAGAAAGCAACTGCACTGTGTCACATGCATAGGGAGGACTGCACAGGGCTCTTCACTTTATGAAACACATAAATGACCTATAAATTATCTTTAGATGCTGATAACTTGTGTTTTTCTGGCTGTGCAAAAGGTTACCAAAGCAGACCGAATGGCTGCCCTGTAAAGCTTGTAAAGAACGGAGGTTATCTTCTTAGCAGCAGTCTTTAAACAGAACTAATTATTTCATTACAGAAACTATCATGGCACCAGCTTTCACTTGTCTGAACCACCCATTATTGCTGCAGTCATTACCTCTCCCACAGAAACTCGGGTTGCTGCACACTGAGCTTAAGAGAGAAAGTGGGGCTTGACTTTCTCTCACCCGCACAGCCCACCTGACATTTTGCCTAAACGTTGATTTCTCAACCGATACAAGGCTCAACACCTCTTTTAAAAGCGAATTACAGAGCAAACAGGAAGCTGCTCCAGTGGAACAGTAAAGTACTGTTCTTTTCTGACTAACTTCAAAAATGAGTATTTTCGAGCTGTTACAGATTGTACCACGAAGCCATTGTTAACTCTGAACAAATACACAGGCATTCACATTAAACTATGATCAAAATTTTCATTGAATTCCCAGGGAATTATTTTTCTGAGTGACTCTTGCCAAAGAATCCTGAAATACCACTGCATTTTACTTTAAGTAAAAAAACAGCTTTTAATCCTCGTGATCTAGAAAACACCGGTACTCTGCACTAAGATAGCTTTAGCAACCAGGAGCAAAGGTTTACACAAAGCAGCTTCCCTATTTGAGTTTGTGTTAGTGCAGCTTGAACATTGATTTTTATTGTTCTTTCTAAACATATGGGGAAGATATACTAAACATCTGGACAAAAGATGAAAAATGGGCAAACAGATCTACTGTGCTGGGTAAATACAGCAAATATACTCAGCTAATTATCATCACTAATACTGGGCATTGGTATTGGCAGATGGTTAAGCTTTTAAACCAGAAACAGTTTCTGTGGATTTCCTATCCTGATTTACCTGTTCATTCTGAGCACTTGCCTTGGGGCAAGGAAAAAGAGGGAAAAAAAAAAAAAAAGAAAAAAAGAAAAAAGAGAAAGTAAAAAAACCCCAAACAACCCCAACTAAAGAGGATCTTAAGTCCTCTGTCTGTGAGCAAATATTACCATATGACTAAATTACCCCTGATGAGCATCTATTCATGCTTGGGTAATAGAAAGCTATTATTTGAAAAGTTCTAGTAGTTCTCCCAAACTACTGAAGGAGGGAAACAGATACTATCATCTCAAAAAAAAATCCCAAAACCATAGCCTAAAGCAAATTATAACACACACATATTTAGTAATCTTAAATTATATATGAGGCGTTTCACTGTGTTTGGATCAAATGCCTCATGTCTAAATCTGCGTGGTTTTGCAGTAGTCACAAATAGTGTGTGGTACATTTGTTATACATTCTTTGCTTCATATCTTTATGGAATCATATTTTGCTATGTATAATTTCTCATACAAAAGCTCCTTCGTCTAGGCTAGAGAGCCTTGCTGTTGTAATACAACCCTTGCACAGTTCGTGATATAAAACCTTCATTACTGCTCCATCGAAACACGCCCTCCAGTTCAGTTTATGAACTCAGTAATCCACTAAATAAAAACATGTGCATATGCACTTACCAGAGAAAAACAGAAAAGATTCATGTTGGTATTGAGATCCACTCCAGCACCCTAAAACTCCGCTCGACAAACTCCCGCCGCACAATGCAGTTCCTTCTTGCTCTCCCAGCTGTTTGTACATTCCCCCCTGGAGATTACTGCAAGATAAAATCCCTGCAATAATCCACTGGATTCAGAGCCCATTATCAAATGAGACAGGCTTCCCCAGGCCAGTATGAACTGCTTTCTGAATTAAAGAACAGTGTTTACTAACAAAACATAAGCATGGTCTGAATGATTTTCATGAACTTAGAAAATGCTCTCTTTGCAGGCTGTTGTTTCCATTAAAATTTGTCATCCAAGAGAAATAAAGCTCCTTCTGTCTAAGACCACTGGAATATACAGCTAACTGCAAGGCAAATCTTCTCAGCTTGTTCAGATTATCAAGAGACACACAGAAATTCTCATGAAATGCTGGTTTCCTAGACATATAAATTAATTTACAAAATTCAGTAATTATTATTGACCACATTTTAAATGGAAGTATCTTCTTTAGGGACCAGGGGGAAAAAAACTGTGGGCCACAACCAAATTATTAAAAAAACCCACAACTAACCAAACAACCATACAAACCCCTCATACTCTGGGCCTGTGCAGTAAAGAATAGATACCGAACTGCTGCCTGACCTGTTGACTTGCTTGATGATGAAGATTAGGACTAAACCAATTTTGCTGTTTGAAAACATGGCAAATCTGGAAAATAAAAAATTGGGAGTGGTCAAAGCTGATCCATGGGTTAGGATTATTATAATGCAAACAGACAGGCAAACAAGGAATAAGCAATTGTAAAGAAAAACAGTAACCTATGTCACTAGCTGGTATAAATTGGGAAAATTTCATCACCTGTAGTGGAGTGGAACTGTCTGACAAAGAATTAATGCTGAAAGCACTGTGAGACTCCATTTTTTTCAGATTATAAAATACCTGAAATAAGACTGGTTTTGGAATAATATTGCTTACCAAACACCACAAATGAAAAGGCAGTGTTATTTTGTGACCAAAATCTTGGTTTTCTTTGTTTGGGCTCAGAGATTCATATTTGTAAATGACAGGCATCTCATTCATCACTCACTCCTGAATATTTCAGTTTATTATATTAATTTTCCAGTTGAATCTGCATCCCAGTGAAATTGAAATGTCTGTACTTTGTCAGAATAAATACATTTTAACATAATTTAGTTTGCTCTCTGAGCAAAACCCAGATAAGGTTCATACAAACCGACAAACACCAGAGGACAGATAAGATTCAAGATTCTAAAAGAAAAAAATCTTTAGTTTGCACTTTTCCAATTTGCTGTGAATTATATAAAAGTCTTTTTGAAGGCTTTCCCCAGGCTTCCTTTTTCAGTTTTAATTTCAGGTTGGTTTCACATATTAGAAAAGTAGGGTTGGTTATGAAGAGCTTCGTGACAAATGTTATAGGTTTAGAAGCAAATTAATGAGAGACTTCTCATTTACTCCTCATATAAACTTGAGAAACTGTAACAGATTTTGTCAATTACCACCTAGTGACACTTCCCTAATGTGATTACACAAAAATAGACATTTGAGAGGCCTAGCTTGCCACAGATGGGCTTGCATTTGCTTTATGGCTCACTTACTAGTTTCCTTGTGAGGGAGCAAGTTCTTATCCTTCCTGTGCCTCAGGTTCTCCAGCTGGAAATCTTAACTAAGAGCACAAACCTCATGTGCAAAGAACTGTGAAAGTAATGATCAAAAGCACCCTTTCCCAGCTAAAGAGAATTACTCCTTTCTTTCTTTAATGCCTATTTAGAGTAATATCTATCTGGAAAACTCCGTAAGACTAGAAAAGCTAGTAAAATGACAATAAGTAACTCAGGAGAATGTGTCTTTCATTCAGGCCAATTTAATCTCTTGATTTTAAATTGCAGCTTTTTTATATTTGTAGACATGCAGAAAAGAGACTAATTCAAGAAAAAAAATCAAAATATAAAAAGAAGTCTGTATTCACAGTTACAGATACACATGTATGGCAAGCAACTATGGTAGGAAGGCAAAAGTGCAGAGCTGTCCAAGAGAGATAAATGCTAATCTGGAAACTTTCTAAGGCACTGGGCCATCTCTCGTTTCAGTTCCTGCTTCACCATTTGGACAGGTGCAATTCATCACATCAGGCTTGAAATCTCACAAGGTAGGCACGATTCCACTGGAGTAAAATGTGAAAACCAGAGGAAGGCTTTTCACTAATAAAGAGCTGGAGATCAAAGCCAGGAGTCGTCCTGGGTCGGACTCTGTGGACATCTCCTGAGTGCAGGGCCCAGACTGCTTGTTTGACTTCCTTCATTCTCCAAAAAGCAGACCTCCAGCGTTCACTTGCTCTCATTTCCACGTCCTGGTGCTTTCATCCTTCTGTTTCCATCTGTATTAGCTCTCCGTCCGTGTCTGTACTGAAGGCACTATGGTCACAGTACTTGGTGAAAGTTATTCCAGTCAGGTTTAAACTGTTTGGTTCAAATATCCTGCTTGACAAACAGAAATTTAACCCTTTCTGATTTCCACTCTTCTGGGCCAATGGCTTTACAAGAAACAGCTTTCAGTGAAGACTTCAAGTGGGATCCCTAAGCACTGCTGCAGATATTCTGGATGCAAGCCACTAAAACCCTGAGACTAAAGACTGCAAATACATTACATGTTTTTGAGTCAGTAACTGTCAGTGTCAGGACTCTGCTTATGAGATGGTAACATTTTAAACATCTACTGTTCACTAATACAGCCTTCTGTGAGGGTCAGATAGGTGTTGATAGGTGTAAATTATAAATGACATTGTTCAGCGGGTTCCAGTCCTTGACTAACATATACATTACAAACTGTGAAGAAATACTTACTATAATAATTAAAATAAATAACAAAAGTTTATAATTGGTTTATCAGGATGAATAATATAAATATCATACTCAGTAAGAATTTATATATCACAGCCATCTGTGTAAAGAATTTGAGCTCTGAATATAACTAAAAAAACAGTAACTAAGTAGAGCAAGTTTGAAGGTAACATCAGAGTTGTGACATCTATGTACATTTTATCTGGTATAAATAGAGAACTTGGCTGCAGCAGTAGCATAGCAAAACAGCAAAGCCACACTATAATGAGGGTACAAGAATGAGTTTTATCAGAAAGGAAACACTTGAACCTTCATTTCCCAGCTCTAATCTTGAACCACTCTTAGCATTTAATGCTCTTTCTTCACTGCTACGTGATTTCTACATGCTTGGGCTTTGAATCCTTGCCATTAAAAAAAAAAAATTAAAGAAAAAAAAGTGCACAAATCAAATCTTTCATATTTTGAGTTTTCTATTCCTGCACAATGAATAGACTGCATAGCTGAGATCCCTAGGCCTCCTTGGCCTTTTCAGGAGACTGGATTTCAGCTGTGTACTCACAGTAAGTGGCAAACCATAATCTAACATGGCATACGAGCTTTAAAGTTGAGCCATGATGAAGGTGCTCACAAGTGGGCCCTGCCTCCAGGCTTCCAGTCCAGTGACAGCCATTCTACTGGTGCACCTTCATCTGCCGCTGGGAGAACTCATCAGCAGGACTGTGTAATTCGCAGATTTCTTTGGTTTGCTAGACAAAGGAATAATAATGTATTAGCAGTTGTTAACTTGGACACATTTCAGCAAATCTGGAACTAATATTTACTCCTATTTTTTTCCTCCTCCATTTATTACATTTAATATACATTTAATTAAAATGTACAACTACCTCTCTTGTGATCATCATTTATCTGTCATCTCAGTGTTTTCAGACAGGTTTAAAACTAAGAGCAACAATGCCACTGCCTGATATAGTACAAGTTTTAAACATAAAACCAATCATATGCAAAGTGGTCACATTTCTCTATTCACTCCACAGAAAAGGCTGAATTATGACTCTATTATCATTCCAAGGTAAACACAGTGCATTGCTACTATGATCCATAGGCTATCCTGGTGGAACGTGAGGGATTCAGAAATTAAGTCAGTTAGAGGCTTCCTCTTGTCTCTCCCAGTTCCTTTGGAAAGAACAACTTGCAGCAAACGCCTACTTGGTACACCACATGAAGGCAGTCATGTAGGTGGCACACTGGATGAAACCCCTGCATCATTTCACCTCCTTCTGTTCACTTCCAACAGGCAGGTGACGAAGCAGTTCTGTGCAGAATGCTTTCCTTGTTGATCCACAGCTCATGACCAAGTTGAACCCAGGAGACTGCTGCTATAAGAGAGGTTTAACATTTTTTATCATGAATGTCCCCCCCAAAGACTCTCCAAATGGTAGAAAGCTCCATTTCAGACCACAAACACAACAGTGTCTCTAAGGCAGAGCTACCAGCATTCGATATTCCTGAATCAGATGTTCCAATCAGTGGCTCTAAATTACATCTACTTAATAGTTTGGAAAGGACCCACGAAGTACCAACTAAAAATCGGATTCCTTAAACGATATTGATTTTTTTTTTCTTTTAGAATCTCCTTCAATTTAGAGACAGCTTCTTCATTTCCTCCTTTTACATTCAGCAGCTAATTAAAAATGGGTAAAGAAAAAGCTTCACAACCCTCCTCACCCCTGCCAAATTGCAATATTCTGTTCCTCCTTTGAAAAGACAATTTTACAGGAGCAGTGATCAATTCAACACAGCAGTTTTTACACCTCTGCAACAAGGATTTTCAACAGAGTTTAGCTCAGTTAGAGATTATTTTAAACTTACTCAGTGTAAATAGCTATAAAATTTACTTCAGCACAGAAAATCAAGCAAATAAAGACAAGAAGAGCCAATATTCTCTAACTCAAACACGCAAGTGAGATGCTTTCATAACTTCCAGAATCCAGAATCCTCTGAGTCTATTAAAGTCACTGGCAAAATTCCCACCAAATTCTCTGCAATCAGAATTTCACACACCTTCTCCTGCTAACTGATCACATTTAAACACAGCATCATAAAAGTCCATGGTGCTTTCCATATGATTCATAATAACATCCAACTGTGCCTTGAAGCTAAGATCCCTTTTTGGATAAATAATCACATTTTTCTTTCCCTTGTCCCAAAGATTATTATTTTTTATTTTTCTTCCCCCCCCCAACATTTATATTTTAAGCAAAAGAAAAACTGTGTTTCTGTTTCAGAGAGGAAATGTTTATTTCCTAAACAGGAGGGCCAAATCCCCTGCCCTATAATTTACTGAAACTCAATGAATCAGGCTCACACATTCTTTATTGCTATCTAGCACTACACTGCTATTTAGAGTGAAAACTGCTAACTTCTATCATCAGGTCAATTTATGTATTATCAGACAAAACTGATGTCTACAGTGAATTATGGGTATAGGAGTCATTATCTTCCCGGAGCACCTTGAAAACGAGATGTCTAATCTCGGTAATGTAAGTTTTCTGGTTAAATAAATCCCCTGTGCTTAGTAATTCTATGCATTTACAGAAAAGATGTCACCCCCCCACACCTCCTTAGACTTTAAAAAACATTTTAAAGCCTCAAGGGGATTGGAATCCTCACTAAACAGAATTGATTTCTGTACTTACTACTTAGTATTCTTAATCACACAGTTCATGCATTTTTGTTATGTAATGGATTGGGAAATTCAAAGAACCAGCCTGTTTTCCAAACATTCCGTTTCCCATCACCCCACTTCCCTTTTACTTTGATGTCTTTTTTTTTTTTAATATCAAGATGACAGTGTTATTAAGCACACTCTGCTAGAAACAGCCCCAAACAATCAGTGCTACCTTCTAAGTTTGTAGCCACCCAGGCCTTGCGTGAGCATTTAGAACAGAATTTCCAAAGGCTAGCAGAGACTTTCCAATCCACTCAGCAAGAAAGATTGCCTCTCCACTTTTGCCTATGAGAATTCAGGTTAAGGACTTTAGTCATCTATTTCTTCCTTGAGAACGTGATCCAAAGGTAAATGAAGCCAAAAGGAATCCATCTATCGATCTGAGCATTTCTGGCAATTTAATTCCGAGTTCCTCCAGCAATTTATACACTATGCTGGATACAGCCTGAGGACACACCTTTATCAGTGACAGGATTGTGGAATTGAATTCCCTCTCACCAAATTTGCTGACAATACCAAGCAGTGGTGGGAAGGGATGCCATCCAGAGGGGCCTTGACAGGCTTGAGAGGTGGCTCTGTGTGAACCTCATGAAGTTCAACGAGGCCAAGCGCAAAGTCCTTGCACCTGGCTCAGGGCAATCCCAAGCACAAAGGCTGGGTGGAGAATGGATTGAGAGCAGCTCTTGTGGGTGCTGGTGGGTGAGAGGCTGGACATGACCCAGCCATGTGCACTGGGAACCCAGAAAGCCAAACATATCCTGGGCTGCATCCAAAGCAGTGTGGGCAGCAGGGGAGGGAGGGGATTCTGCCCCTCTGCTCTGCTCTGGTGAGACCCCACCTGCAGTGCTGCCTCCAGCTCTGGGGTCCCCAAAATAAAAAGGATCAACATAAAAAGGAGCTATTCCAGAGGAGGCCACGGTGATCAGAGGGCTGGAATACCTTGGTTGTTCAGCCTGGAAAAGAGAGGGCTCCAAGGAGACCTCATAGCAGCCTCCCTGTACCTAAATGGGTCAACAAGAAAGCTGGAGAGGGACTTTTTCCAAGGGTATGCAGTGGTAGGACAAGGGGGAATGGTGTTAAACAGAAAAAGGATAGGTTTAGATTAGATACTGGAAAGAAATTCTTTCTTGTGAGCATGGCAAGACCATGGAACAGTTTGCCCAGGGAAGTAGTGGATGCCCCATCCCTGGAAGTGTTCAGCATTGGATGGGGCTCTGAGCAACCTGGTCCAGTGGAAGGTGTCCCTGCCCATGGAAGGGTGTTGAAACAAGATGATCCTTAAGCTCCCTTCCAACCCAAACCACTCTGTGATTCTATGATTCTAGGACAATCCTAACTTGCACCCACTGCCTGTGGCCATAGGCACCTACTCCCATTCCCAAGCACCTCCTTACCTCCAGGAGATAGTCACAGATGGCTGCTGACAGCATCATGCTCCAAGTGAAACAGAAAGAGCCAACTGGCTCACACAGCACACCCCTCCCACCCCTGCACCTTGAGGAGTAGCTTCTGAGCAGAATATACTATTTTGTCCATACCATCATCTTTTCTGCACTTTTCTGGGCTGGTTCTGGATCCTAGCCAGCCAGTTCTGACTTGCATCTGCCTACATTTGTAGTCACAACATCAGATTAAAAATATGCTTCTGTCCTCAGAAATCTACCCTGACACTCTTTAACTCTGTGTGTGCTCTCACTCTCAAACAAATCAGGAGTAACTCACCGGCAAACAGTGACACTGCAGTAGTATCTAGAATAAAAAAAAATAAAGCCTAACAATTACATTTGTTAGCTCCTGGCTCATGTTTTAATATTTTTACTGGGTTTGTGTGTGACTCACCTTTTAGAAAATCAGAATTAGGAACTCAGAAATTTCCCACTCAGTTTTCATATATCTCATGGATCCTTAGCTGATTTAGATATGTACCTGCTTCCTGCAGCCTCTTCTTTTACAAATCATTCCAAATAAATTCTGCTGCACAAGCACCACATTTTGACCACACTAATTCTCTATTAGAGAATTGAATCTCTAATTAGATTCAGGAGCTCTTTAAAACCATCTTTCTTGATAAATTATTTTATACCACCTGAGAAGACCAGTATTCCATGTCAGTTATACCTTAAAGACTATAAAGCTGCTGTTGTGTCAAATAAAGCTTTTCTCTAACACTTTGCAACTTAAATTTCAATCTCTACTTAGTAAAATAAAATGAGATTCCAATATTCCAAAGCACTTCTGAAGTGTGAGCACCAATGCACTCAAGAAATACAAAACTTTCTGAAAAGACAGTGGTCTAAACACTTTGGGGCTGCAAATTGAGCCATGAGCTGGAATCAACCACGTAACTTAATTTTCATGTTTCGGCAAGAAATAGATGCGGCAACAGAGAGCACTTTTTCCCACCTTGCTGTTTTTCATAGCCTAACAGCTCCACACTGTTTGGACAGACCACTTACAGTCTCTGAAGTCACTCTGGGTAGACCCTTCGCTGATAGGTACGAGCAAAGCCTCGTATTTCTCATCTGGGTTGTGCCAGCCCATCGAGTGTCACCAAGCAGTCACACCCCTGTCGCTAATCTTTAACAGCAGTGTTGGTTTTCAGAGGCAAGGATACAGCGACTGACACAGTGGCAATTTGAGCTCTTTATGTCCCTGTGCATGTGATTGCAGAGCCTCCAGCTCAGAGTGTCCTCGTTTTTGACTATCCATGACCCTGCTACACTGTCTTACTGCCTCTCCATGTGTTACAGCACTTTCCATTACTTCTACAAACATACTATGCCATGTGAGAGACAAACTGTATTTGCCTTTTAGGGCCCCTTTAAGAGAAATGGCAGTTCTTGTGCCCTGTTGCAACTCATGCCTTTATGTACCTGCAAAATAGGACCTGTCTGTACCCACTATTACTGCCTTTTATTAAGGTAATCAAATATGCACAAGAGGCTGATGTTAAGGGGAAGAAGTGAGTACACTGCTGTCAGGACACACAGGAACAACACATGGCGCATCAGCATGTTCTAAAATATTTAGGGGAAAGAAAATTTAAATTTGATTATCACGTCCCAGCAAAAAAATTGCATCAGCTACACACTGTCTGCACCAGTCACATTAATCCCAGGCTTATACAGTGGGAACTGTAGATGCCATCTGCAGCCCTAGAATAATCTTGGCAGCACACCAGCACATGTTCATTTCTGTGGGGAACAGCCTTGCTTGCTGTAGCTGAGTCCTCATGGTACCTCAGATGGCCAGATTTTCTCAGAGCTAGTAACTGGATATTATCACTCATCTAAATCCATCCTAGTTAAAACAAGATGCTTGGAGCTGGCAGTTCCAGAGACTTTATTAAAGGTTGAGTAGGTAACCTTTCTTGCCCCCCTGCCCTGATTTATCAGAACACAATCACCTCAGGCAACTGACCAAAAGCCTATGATGGATAACCTGAAAACTGGAACACAATTAATAAGAAAAAAAAATTAGAGAGGGGGAAAAACAAACAAACAAACAAACAAACAAACCCACCTAAAACAACAAAACCAAAAATCCTGCTCTTGAGGAAATTTCAGCTTTGTTCTGCTTCAAGTAGCACAGAGTCTTTCAACAGCACAATTAATATCATCCTAATGAATTAGAGATGGATTGAGAAGGGAGACAGAGGAAACTGCAAAGCATTATTTCTGTATTTGAATAGGAACTTCTACCTGGATAGCCTAACTTCTTTTTATTTATGAGAACAAGGAACAATCAGGACAGTCCTTGACGAAGACTGACATCCACCAATCTGCAAAAAGGGTACAGACAACAGACACAGTTACAGTTCAAAGACTTGTACATCAAAGAGTGACCCGTCCCCCTGTGACTCCTCCTGCTCTTATTTCACTCAAATTCTTCAAAGTAGGATTCAGTGGAATAGATGACTGGGTTTTTTATCCTGGATAACCACGGATCAGCCAAGATTTACTCTAACTCTACTGAATCCACATGTAGTTCAAACCCATGTTACCCTAATAACACAGAAAGAAAAACACTGCTGTATGCAGAAAATAATGTTCATGAATAAACTCCAAATACCCCTCAGGAACAGCTCAGTGAGCCACACATGCATTGGTTTAGTGCTACAAACTTCTAGAAGCGGTTTTTACCCAGTATTGTTTCTAGGTGGGACTTCAAAATGGCTCTGCTGGCCACACCTTCTCACCTTCATCATAGGCACTCACATGGTACCACTGTTATCAGATCTGAAGTTTAACAGTTTTTAGCACAGTTATTCTTTCAGCATCCCCATGACAAGGAATGTGGGACTAAACCAATGTTATCACACAGCCGAGCTTACTGTCTGTGTCACTAAAAAGCCAAATCATATACATGTCATTCTACCAGTTACTGATGATGGGGTGTCTAAAGCCAAAACACTGATTTTCAAATGTGTAGTTTCAGTTGCTTCCTTGCTCTTAAGATGCTTAATGATACTTAGAAATGCAAAGTCTGTCTGTGAAGAAATTCAGATGCTGTAGAATTCTTGGCAATATTTAGCAGCTAGACAGCTACCCTACATTTAAGCTAAATCAGGATCTATAATTTATGCATTCATGTTCCTATGTTACCTCTGTGGTTAATCTGCTGGCTTTCCTCAGAGCAAACATACCCAGGGAACCTTTGTAGAGAATAAAGGTAGAGGAGTGGACAGGACTTACCCCTCCTGCTGCCTCTTACCTGGCAGCCCACCAGTCAGAGCCCTCACATTGTAGCATCCTTTCTCACCAGGGTTCAAATTTTCTTTTTGTTTTTCTGTTCTCCTCTTCTGTGTGATTTCTCCAACCAGCAGGTGAGAGACTTTATCTTTCTCCAGAACCTTGAATCAGCTGTTCTGCTTTTATACAAATTAATTTTGTATCAGTTGAGCTAAGGAGATGTGTGAATGTGCGTGCATGTGTTTGCAGATGACTCCTTGGCCTGGTTGGCAGAGCAGTCACTTGACAGAAGATACCACAGGATTCCCCAGTCCCAGCTCCAATACAAAATAAATATTAATTTAGCTCACTGGAGAAAAATTAAAACTCTCGCAGCAAGTAAAATAAAACGTTTTTGAGGACTGGCTATGGGCAGTCAGGTAAGAAGTCTGCAGCAGACAGATATTTTAATCACACACCAGAGTTGTAGATTTGTGTACTGAGCTGCTGTGTGTAGCATTACCACAGGGAAGTCAGTTGGTTTTGTCAACAGTGCTTTGCTGGAAAAAAGCTGATTGGTTTGAGTGGACACAGGGAATCTCAGTTGAGAGAAAACAGTGACACTGTGAAAATATAGAAAACCTGCAAGTATAAATCTAGTTTTCTCTTTCTCATGAAAATCCATGTTATATTAACGGGCTTTTACAGAAGAACTCTGTAATGTCATATTTATGGAAAACCACAGTATACTTGTCACTTGAGGATTGCAGTTCTGGATTTGTAGAAACTCAGAAATCTTTGAAATACTAATGCAGTCCTAAAGCTCTGATAAATCCAAGTGCACAGCTGAAACAGAAGTGTCTAGAAAAATTGCCAAAGCATCCAAGTGAAAACAAACATGAGGGGGATATAATTACAAGGGATAACAAGACTTTGGTTGTAATCTCTTGCATGTATTGGTATTATCAGCTGAATCTTTGGATAGGTCTGATCCAAAGTCTGCTAAATGTTAATGAGGGTGTTTCTTCTGATTTTAATAGGTTCTGATCTTAATCCCAAACTATTTTGGTTTTGTGATGTGAAGCTTGGTGTATGAACACAAACCTTGCATGACATGAAGTATCACAAACAGTCTCATTATTCCTTATTTTTAATATAACAAAAAAGAACTCTCTTTGAAATAAAGGGTCAGGATAATAAATTTTTCAGCAGTGCATTTCTTGAGTCCATGCATTTAGATTTTGGCTTAGATGTACAATGATCAATATTTCTAGGTGAAGCAATTAATTTCCTCTGTTTGGCGTGTGAATAAAACTCTTGCAGTGCAACTTTGGCTTTCATTTTAGTTGCAGTCTGTTATTGCTAATGAAAAAAAATACTTCCTAGCTTTTCTAATGTATCATCTGGATAAATTGTTAACACTTAAGAACTCCCTAGGCAGTAATGAATGACACAGTTTTCTGTGTTATCCCTGATAAAGTTTAGGATATGGAAAGCAGCTTAATCCTCTTTCTATACTCTCCCATCTGTGCTTTAAAGCTACCACAGTAAATTACTACATACTGAAGCATTGCTTCAGATGCAATTTCATATTTTCAAAGCTGAGATAATTTTACTCCACAGTGTATTTTTTAATCTTTGTAAAAAAAAAAAAAAAAAAGTAAAATGTTTAAGGGAGCCAGGTCAGATAAAACTGTCAAATTTAAGAGATGGATGGTAGTTTTCAGTGAAGTAAACCTTTACTAAAGGTTACTTGGAATACAGAGTTAAGCCAGACAAATCACTTTGTTTATAGAAAATCTGCAATGCAAAGTGTTAAGACTTAGCTCAACTGTAATCTTTTGTTAATTATAAGACATTCTTTATGCAGGAATAGTTGCTGACAAATATGGCTTGAGACACTCTTTTTATTGCACCTTAAATATGTTATTGCCTGTACCTAATGTCTTTGATCCTGCTTTCATTTTGCAGAATGATTTTACTTGGTGCAGTTTTGCCATTAACCTGCTCAGTCACAGTTAGGACTCATTTCTTTCTCTGTCAGAGAAGCTTAAGTTTTGTGTTGGATTTCTCTACATTTTATCAGATGTGCCTTTTGCTGCTAACTATTAAGGATAAAGGAACTGATTTAGTATCTATTGGAGTAAATTGACTGACTCAGTTCAGAGGCTGAGCATAAGCAGCTGCTTCAAGAGTAAAAGTGAATGCAGAGAGATTTAATAAACTTCTCTGTCTTGCATTTTTCTGTATCGACATAAAAACCTACATTCAGTAAAACTACTGAAATCCAGACAGTCCAGTGTCTTGCTCAGGTCACCATATGGTTGTGAAACAGCCGCTTCATGTTAAACCTTCACAAAATTGAGATTATACTTGCAGGAAGCAGCAGATACTTTGAAGAATCTGCAGCCACAGTGCAGCATCTAAAGCAGACAGCCACAAATCATCAAAACACTCTGACAGAGAAAGAGTTCCTCTGTAACCCCTTGGTACTTTGAATTTCAGAACAACATCTTACTACTTATCCTCTGTCCTGGGACTAACCTGAAGAATAGAGGCAATCCCACCTGGTGACCTGAACGCAGCTAAGCAAACATCTGTCACCTCACAACCGGATTATGGCAATCCAGCACTTTCTCTTGAGACCTGTCAATTGCTTCTAAGACTTCCAAGTTGCCAAATCTGTGCTGAATCTCCTGCATTCAGGGTGGAGAATAGGGTCTGTGGATTTTTCTGTGGGGGCAGGTAGCCTGCTCACGTTGAAACAGAGCTGCTTCATACAGCGCATGCCAATAAGAAGATCCTCCTGTTTATTTTATTTTCTTTAGTTCTTTGACAAATGCTGGCTGCTGGGATTGCAAAGGAACAAGCTCTCATCTTCATCACCTGACCCACATGATTCTGCCCTTCGGTGTGGTGTAGGGTGGGTGGTGAGCAAAGAGCACTTTAGTGGGCAAGCCTGGATTTGGCAAGCCCGGATTTGTGCTCAGCAGTGGGAGAAGTGACACATGGAGTTCAAGGCAGCTTGGTAATGATGAAAAACGAGAAACTACCCATTCTGGCTAAATTGCAGTTGCATGAAAGAATAGTGAAGTGGTCCAGACAGGCAACTGTAAGTATGGAAGTTTCAAAAAGCTCCTGAAGAACAGAAATACCTGAATGCAGGGCATTTGTGTTGTCTTCAGTTTGCCCCTTTGGGGACCTGGTGTGATGTTATCAATAAAGACAGTAATCCAAGGCATCCTGTAGGAGAAGCAGGGAGGGGTCTAAACCCTGCCTCTGGGAGGGAAGGAAAGCTCACTTCAAAGCTGATGCCTCAAGAAGCAAGGGAATGGGTTACCTTGAGCCTCAGAAGGTCGGAGAACAGGGGGAACTACTGCCAACCAACCTGCTTTTCCTCTGCTTCTCTCTTCACCCTGGTCCCAAGGCCCTCCTTGGGCACCCAGCTGACAGGCTGTGATGTCTGTCCCAGAGACATCACTCAGCTCCCTGCGAGGCCCTGGGGGCTCAGAAGAACAGGAGGGGGAACAAAAAAAAGGCGGAGGACCTGGCTAATCTTCCGCAGTTTAACCCAAACATCGGTTCACAAAATTAAACAACAGATGCTTCTCAAGGGCATGACACGTAGACGCCTCCTTGAAGCAGGAGAATGGCTAAAGCCTCCCAGCTAAGGGCTGACAGATTTTCTGATAACAGAAAATGAAGCAATCTAAAAATATGCTCTTCCAGCAACCCCTACAATCAGTTACAGGTAGATCATAGCATATTTCATAAATGTCAAAGCAAGCTAGCCTGACATCATTAGTCCCTTATTTTAGACACTGACAGAAGAAGATAAGCTAATTATTTATGAATATTCAAAGGACAAACAAAGCATGGAAGCAGATTGATATGAACTCTCTTAATAACCTGATCTAAAGATAATTCATGTTTTCCAGTCCTTTTTTTTTTTAAACTTTTTGTGTCTATGATAATATATGACTGTGTTGTTTCTTGTACTGCTATATAAAGTAATGATTTAAAGGTAAACAAACAGAGAGCAAGCAGGCTAAAAATTAGCTAGTTTCTAAAACTTGCTAATAGAAGAACAGAAATACCATACTTGGTATATTAGAAATTAAATTTAGGCCTTGGGTGCAAATATAGAGCAAGACATATGGCTTTCTCAAGAGAACAATAAAATGAGTTTGTTTGCCTTTCAGTGACTTTGTGTGTTAGCTTGAAAATCACTCTAAACAAGGTAACAGATATTTTTGGAACGGAGCATTGATAGAAACTGCTAATGAAGTAATGCTGCAATTCCTGAAACATGCAAAATTACTGCTTGAATAACACTATGACTCTGCAAACATCACAGTATAGGAGAGATATAAATAAAATACCAAGTGTCTCCAAAATATGAAGTATTCAAAGCATATGGAGGAACACCAAGCCAGTGGATGGAACACTAGTAAACTGCATGATTTAGGCTTAAAATCAGAACGGATGCAGTTACAGGAGGATCTGCTTCTGTAAGACATCTTTGTCAAGTCTTGGGAAGCCCCAGAAATCCTGCCTGGATTTCAGGAGTCTTCTTAGTCATAAGGAACATTAATAAACAGTGTTTAACTGAAATGTCACTATGTCAACCATGGAAATGTACCATTTTTCCTACTAATTTTATAATAACATTCACAGAGCTGTTTAAAAGGAAGAGCTGCATTCAGTAGCCATCAGAGAGATTCACCTGGCCTGCCATTATGTGACAATCAACACCTCTTCACGGGAGCTTGGGATAAAGACAACCAGAGCTTCATTGTAAAACTGGAATCTATGACATGAAAAGATGGAAGAATGTTTAATAGTGGAGTAAAACGACAGGTACGAAGGTTGTGATAAACCCATGAAAAGAATTCTTTGTTCTTTTTTTTAAGGCAAATTTGTGCTTCCTCTCAAAATGCTTTCCAGGAAATACTTATTTCCTAATCAGCTCTTGTCATAAGTTATCATTAAGAGCAGTAGTCTTTTTTTCTCCTTCTGACAAGGAAAAAGAAAAAGCAATTAAATGACACAGTTGTCACTTGTTCTCATGAGTGTGTCCAATTGTGCCAAAATAGTATTGCCCATAAAAGACAGTAAGCAGCACTTGAAAACATTGCTGTAACCAGCCAGGGACAGATCACTTTCAGGCTCATAATGAACAAGAGCAACAAGACGGAAGGGGAGGGCAGGGGCGTTGGAGGAAGCAGGAGCAAAGGAGAAGGCAAGGGAGCTCCGTTCATTCCCTGCCTTGAGCTCACTTGCAGACACAAGACCCAGTGCCAGGAGTGGGGAAGGCAGCATCCATCATTGCACTGGGGATTTGACCCTGTTCAGGGCACAGGCCCACGGCGCTGGCTGCGTATGCACACTGGGTATGTGTACGCACTCCATTAAGGGGAGTCAGTCAGAGGCTACCAGAGGAGAGCTGTGTAATGTTCTCTGAGTATCTCCCTCTGTTCTTTGGAGGTGGGGTGTCAGAGGGGTAGCCAGCACAGACACTCCCAAGAGCCCTTGAGCACCTTCGTGTCGGGTAATGCTGTGCTTTCCCCGCAGTGTGTGCAGCCAATCTATACACCGAGTTAAACAATTGTGGTTAATCAGTGGCAGCCTTAATTAAACTTTTGCCAAGCAAATTTAGTTAATCGTTCAAAACACATTTGTGAGATTCTGCAAAATGAACGGCTTACCCTCCACCTTTGTGAAATTACAGTTAATCATTCACTAATGTCTGCATCATCCTATTTAAACCTTCCCCCTGTGGTTTTAGACTTCTTTCTGCTTGCTAATCCACCACAGGGGAGTGATATGTAAACATGCAAATACATTACTGTTGGCTTTTCCTATTTGTGGTGGTAGGTTCTATCAAGCCATATTTATAGCCTCACCAAGGATGACTTATAATTCACTCCTCTCACATTCAATTGAATTAATTTAAAGGTATAATTCAATTTAACAAACATTCAGCTCAGTGTACTGCAGCTGTTTTGGGCATGCTGCACTTCACCCCATCTTTCTGTTCTCAGCCAGCTTCCTGGCCCAGTGGCATTCCTATATATCAAACCAAGCGCCATCCCAGAACCACAATGGACCATAACAAGACAATAGCAGTTTTTAAACCTCCCAGTTGTGTAACTATTACCTGGCGGTCCCAAATTTCTCTAAATTCTCCTTCTCCATGAAGAGGTTGTCCTCTACTGTGCAGCTATTTTAAAATCCTCTCGATATGAACTACTGCACTCTTGCTCCTAACTCTGCTGAAGTCCATTATAGACAACCCTTTCCTGTGATTTATGCCTCATTATAAAAATCAAATTTCTTGGTTGTCAAAAGTAAATTCACTGCAGCAAGCTGAAGGAACTAGGTCCCTAGCACACAAAACCATCATACCAGTCTAAGGGTGTAACTTCAAATATGATGGAAGGATATCCTATAAATACAGAGCTCTCTTAGAGGGGAAAATGAAAAACTGATTATCAGGTTGACTGAAGAAAGTGCAAACTGTCTCTCTCCAAACCCTTACCCCAACCACTAGGATGGGCTGAGTCTGAGCCCACATTCAGAAGCCATCACCCAGATAAAAAAAAACTGTCAGCAGAGAAATTGTTCTGCAGGATATTGCTCCTCTTGCCAACCTTCTTTCAGCCTCAATACAGCTGGAGATTTAGGCATTGTGCCTCTCCTAATACTAAACCTTATCTTCACTGTACTTTTAACCATAAGTCTAAAATGAGTTGTGCTCTGAGCCATAGCCTGGGTCCTCAAGACATGTTTGAAATTAAAAAGTTATTACAAAGGAAATAATTACACAATACCATCTAAAAGGTCACCATGAAGAAAACAAAGGCAATTATGTGCAACTATTGTAAGTCCTGAGTAAGACTGCATTTTAGTTTTACATGTAAATCATTGATTTTTACAGCTAGTTATTTGCTGAATTAAAATCAGAAGCACAGTACATGTTCAACAGACCCTTCATTATATTTTTCTTCATTGATCTAATCATCCATTTCTCATCAGTGCTGAAATGTTATATTTCAAACTTCCTTCCAACCATTGGCTATTCTTGCAAAAGAACAATTTTAAAATTGACTGAGATACAAGGGCCATACATCTAAAATAAAAACAAAGGATCCAGGTTTATGTTTTTCCTTTAAAAATAGAGGTGTAACAATTTATTTTTTATTTGAATTTTTTTCAAGAAATTTATTGATATTTTGGACTGTCTTTGGATTCCCCAGATCCACGACCCAGAATCTTTTGTCAGCAAGGTTACCCATAGAGAGCTGTGGGGCTGGATCTGTATCGATCCACAGTGTAACACCTTAGCTAAGTCATGAAAAGGTCACAGTCAAATTAACTCTGTTTAAGTTTTTTAAAAGTCTTCCCATATGCTGCACGTATTTGTCATTACCAATTTACCTTAAAGAATGTATTAAAGTTGCTGCTCTGTGCACCCCACACCAACAGGACAGCCCACATGATCCCAAAAAAAGAAACCCTAAACCCTGAATATGCCAAATGCATTTGCATGAACAAACTGAAGAAAAAGAAGGCATTTTCTTCAATTTGTTTTCTGTTTTGATGCTTCTAGACTTAGCACTATGGAGGGGACCATATTTATACCCTGATAGGTGATTTTTGTGTTGATGTGCCCCTTCAAGCTTTAAAGGTAACTGCCCTCTCAGCACAAAATCTGACTTTAGCAAAACCTGAAATTAGCAACTATACCAGGCTTTGGACCAAAATGGTTTATGAGTGGTCCGTCCCTCATCATATCCAAGGAATGTCATGGCCTTACAATGGCATGCTTTTTGAACCCTTTCCAATTTCAGATATTTCCTTTCTCTTTTAATACCTCATTGCTTTTGCATCAATTACAGCCTGACCTAAAGCCACACTGGCAGTGAATGTGATATATAGTAGAATCCATTTAAATGAATTTCTGATGAAAGAATAAAACTGTTAAAAGAATAAATTTACTGCACAGATTTATACAAATCCTGTATATGCACTGAAATCCTCTTAAAGGAAAAACTGATGGAAGATTAAAATGTTAAATGAATTAAACCCCAGCCTCCCAGTGAAATATAATGATTATTTGACCTATTAAATGAATAGCTCCACTGACCATATAATGGTAAGTATTCAAATATATGTCAATTTTAAATACGAAGTGAAAAATGTAAAGCAAACAGTGATCAATGGGAATATCTATTAAGACAATAAACTTACCAAAGAGCAGAGAAATGTTCTTGAAAGGTCTTTGTTCACCCAGCCATGAAGCTAGAGAGTTCTTAATTTCTGTTAAAAAAGAGAGAATTTTAATGATTATTAAAAGTTATTAACTGCACAGCATAAAAGTAATTTTTGGTTTGCTTAATTTCAACATATTAAAGTCTCTGAGGAAGCCATTCCATCTCCTTCCAGCTGTGGTAAATTTTTAGGGATTTGTTTTAAAGAAGAAGTTGACCAACATCTGCCATTAGTGCTGTCTGTATTCCATTTCATGGAAAGTATCTTTTAAAACTGCTGAATCAGTAATCAAGAGCAAAACATACAAAAATATACACATTGTGTGCACTGTAACATTTATTTTAGCTTTTGTACTTTTAATGGATAGTCAAGAACATAACCTGTAAACATATTTCTGATAAATAGTACAGCCATGTACTTCAATGCTAAGATAAAAATTAATCATTCCATCTGTCCCATCAAAAGCACTATTTTGGTAACACTAAAGTTCTGTGAAGTGATCCCATTTTGAAAAAAAAAATATGCTTTATCTGTATATCTTGGTTTTGAACAGCTCTTCTAATAACTGGTTTCAGGTTTAAATCCCAGATTAAACCACTAAAAATGTGCACTCTAAATCCCCTGGCAGTCAGTTGAAAACAATTTTATACACCAGCTTCCTACCTGGGAAGAGTTGAGTTCATATTCAGTTTAGGTCATAGGTGAAATGAGTTTGTCAGTCACAATCCAGTCTGTAATGAATTTATATCTTGATCACAAAATTACTGTACTACCCAATTAAATATTGCCTGAAGGGACTGTTCATTAGAGATGGAGACCCAGCAATGAATATCAGAGACTGAAGTGCATTTTCAGTGTATGAAGAACTGTACAATCCCCACATAGTCCTGCCTTGGTAGCAAGATGCTATGTATGGAAATAACACCTTCCCTTCTGTCAGGCCTTTACATTTGCACCACTTTGTGATTGCATGACCTTACAGACTTCAAAAACGTCTCGCCAAGAAATACTATAAACCTTGAGTCACAGCCTTCTCTTCAGAAAAGGCTTTGTAGAAATTCAAGGGTGTTTTCAGTGACTACTTACACGACCGTGATTATCCTTTTGCCATTTAGCCCAAAGCCTATATTTTTGCAGGATGGATGGATAAAGCCAAGTCTTTTTTGGAGGGATCTGGCTGGTGGTGAAGCATGATGAAAGCTACAACTTCCCTGTACTGAGGGAACAAAGGGTATGAACTGCAGGCCACCAGAAGAATGCACCTCTAAGGGTACAAATGTGTCAGTCCCTTCTTACAGGAGAAGATGCCTTCTGCCTGTACCCCTCCTGAAAGCAAAACCAGATGGATATGAGAGGCCAGGAGGGACACTTCAGTCCCTGGGTGAGGTTAACACCAAGTCCTTTGAGTTTCCCTGTGGTTCTCTGGTGAGCTTCAAAAAAAGTGAAGGAAGGGAAAATTCGACTACCTGACTAACAAAATACAAGGAAAATATATTTTGGGAGGTTTGCTGGTGGAAAATTTTCAAGGCAGAATTTCTCTTTGATTTTTCCCTTGTTACCTGGATAATATCTCTATAATCTTACAGTCACATTGAGATCTGGGACTACAGAGAAAATTTTAATTTACTAAAAATCCATCCACCATTATGTTCTGATAATCAATATGCTGTAATAGCCATAAAGAAAAAAGCTGGAAATAACCACACAAATGCTCCAGTCATCCCTAAAGCTGGGGTTTGCTCTACCTTAAAAAGCAAAAATATACACTGAAAATGCATAGGTAATAGGGACACTATCAATATAGGAGAATATTAATTCATTAATAAAAAACTAGCTGGATGGCCAGGCCCACTAAGTGGTGCTGAATAGAGTTAACTGCAGCTGGGACTGAGTTTCTAGTGATGTTCTCCAGGGCTCAGTATTTGGACCAGTTCTGTATAATATTTTCATCAATAATCTAGAGAAGGAGATGGAGTGCACCCTCAGCCTGTTTGCAGGGCAAACCAGTTTGGTTGGGAGTGTCAACCTGCTGGACATCAGGAAGACCCTGCATAGGGATCTGAATCCATGGGCTGAGGATGGTGGTATGAGGTTCAAGAAGGTGAAGTGCTGGGTCCTACCCTTCAGCCACAACGACATAAGTGATTCTACAAATACACATTGGGTTAGGGGTTTGCAAATTAGAAGTTTGATAAAGAGATTATCATATTTTAACTTTGTCACGCCGAGATAGTCTGTGAGATTGCCTTGTTGAGAAATGCAAAATAGTTGAGAGCTGGGAAAGAAACAGCTCTTGTTGACAAGAAAACCACTAGGAAGAACAGGAGATGGCTGCATAAGAAACAGGGGTCATTCAAAGCCCAGTTTGTAAGGTTCAGGTAAGAAGCTGCATGAGAAATACAATTAGAGAACACTGTTTTGGTAAAGATTTTACCGGGCTTGAGAGAAAGAGTACTTTTTCTTAATGATGTAATTAGGATCTAGATGAAGTGTGAAGCTCTTCAAAGCAAGGATGGAGAGACATGCAAATGTTATTGGCTTTATGGGGCAGCAGAAAAATGTAAGAGTAAGGGAGGTCTTGATTATTCCATTGCTAGACATAAATAACAGCTTGCATAATCCAATATTCACACTAAAATCTTTGGCCACACACCAGAGAAAAACACATTTCCATCCTTGTCTCTTGGGAGTTCTCTTTTGAAAAACTTGTTTTTTAGCAGTTCAGCCCACATCCTTTTCTATTAGTGTAAAAAGGAGAGTCAGCTTACCATACCTGACTACCCTTCTGATTAAACACTCAGATCAAGTGGCTGCAACCTGTCCTCTAACCCCTTCTTTGCCAAATTCTTTTGTTATATCCTTGTTTGTCACAGTGACAGGGAAATAGTGAATCAATACAAGAAGGACTTAAACATCTTTTAGCTTCAGGAAAAGAAATAACTGAATCAGGATCTGAAGATATGTTTAGTGGGTTAATCTGTTTTAATCCAAGAAAATCAGACGCAAGCCACACTCATTAAGAGGAATTTAATTTTGTTTTCTGTTATTTAAGCAACCTAGAAATCATCTGACCTTCCTGCCAATAATTTCTCTGTACTATTTATAAGCATTTTTGAAGGTGTTGATTGCAGTGCTGAATGTCAATAGGATTCTGTCTACTATTAATGTTATTACTATTGCTGTAGCACTTAAAGCAGCAATTATGGAGCAAGACCTGACTGGGCTACACACAGATCCAGAGTAAGACAGTTACTGTCACCAGAGCAATATGAGAGACATTAATAGTTAACATGGATCTGCACATGGAAAACTGTGAATCAGTGCTGGTCAGCATGGCAGGGAGGACTTGGATCACCAATGGCTTTATGGGCAAGAATTTTAAAGAAGATTTGAAACATGCTAAGATAACAAACATGACAAAATTTCAGATATTTATTGGGATCATTGCCAAGAACGATGGCCATCATGAGAAAGGTTGACACTCGATATGAATGTAATTGATGTTTCAAGGCAAATAAGCCCCGAATAACAGCCCTGGCCATTTCTGAGGTTTTAGTAACTTCATTGGGCGGGTCTGATGGAGTAAAAGGGGGAGAAAAGTGAGATATAACTGGAAAAGGAAACCTTCAGAGTTCTAAATCACACTTTCGATTACACAGAAATTAAAAGAAGAAAGAGGGAATATGTAAAGGCACATGAATCCAAGGGTGCACAAGCAATTTTTATTAAGAAAGGCCAAAGCATGACTGTACTGTGAAGAAAAAGCTGGAGCATCTAAAAGAAAAGAGTGGGTAACATAGGGGAAACATATAGATACAGACTGAGGACAAAACAGGATGGTATTGAGGCAACTGGAGGTGATTAGAGAAGGAGCATTACTCAGGAACTTGCACCTGAATCAGTGGAGATGATGACACAGAACCTTTACAAAGACTGTAAAGCAATCTGTGACGGTCAAATAGTCATTTCAAAGGGGAAAGGTACATACAGTTTTCACTGGAAGAAATTGCTACCAACATGCCCAGGGAAGTCGAGAGTAAAGGTGTAGAAGGTTTCAAAGGGGGATACAAGGTGGGAAGGATATGAGTGAGGCTACAGGCATGGGGCTGTTGAGCTGGAAGAGAAAAGCTGTTAAGTTGGAAAGACTGTAGAATGGAAACACAAATGGAATTCTTTTGCAGTAGGAGGAGACAAGCATGGAGAAGCAGATTTCATTGTAACACTGCACTGTTAATACACTGTTCTGTAAACTGAAGGCTAAAAGTGATTCTAAGTTGCAGCTTAGTGGGGCCAGACCATGCAATTAGAGAACACCCGGAAAGAACTAATGGTAAAAGTGAATGGAAAGAAAATAATGCATCAACATACAAGGTAAAAAGAACAACCAACAAACCAAATCCATGCGCACACCCCCAAAAGAAAAAAGCCCAAAATATCCGTCCCAAACCAGTAAAAAAGCCTGAGAGTGGGTAAGAAATTATCAGCTACTGCTTGTAAGAAAGGATGGGGGAAAAGGCCAAGCAAGAAGGCCTGTGGGTGGCTGATCTCACTACCCTGAGATTAAATACTTTCTTACCGTGCGTCCTCCAGGGTGGATAAATTCCACACTGCAGATCAATTCAACTGACACAGAACAGGCATGTGCAATGATTAAATGATTTGTGTGAAGTGACACAGAAATCAGAGCCAAACATTGGCCCTAAGACCCCTGAATCCCAGGTCAGATAGTTTGTGAGCTAATAACCCCCCTTATAGGGGGTCTCTGTGGACTCTTACAGGTCTATGAATGGAAGGGCATCTTATAAGATGCCACTCAAGATAAACAGCAAATTATACCTCAAAATATTATGGCCTTTCTTGGTTTCCTTTATGCAGCATGAACTCAGGAATGGTAGAAACAAAGGCACACCCAGAAATGGCTCACTTTTTTATCTGCTGATAGGTGGGCAGAGAAGAAAGCAAACCACCCCCGTAGAGTTTAATGTTTCCCATAGCACAGAGAAACAAAAGGTAAAAATTCACTTCTCGTGAAGTATCCACCTATGCTGACAGCTAATTTAGGCCCAATATACATGCTATGCAGAGAGAATAAATTCTCATGACACGTCAAGTCTGGAATCCAGGGCAGCCTGGCAGTGATACTGAAGCAACGCTCTGTTTGCATACTGATTTCTGTGGTACTGCTCTTTATTTTGAAAAAAAAAAAAAAAAGAATATTTATGCAGTTTCACGGGAAACACAGGTATCATATCCAAATACATGAGGAAACTGAACCAGAATCACTATTTGTTTACAGTTCACTCTATAATGAGACAGAGATTCCTTCTAGGGTTTTGGGGGTTAGATTCTGGTTTGCAAAATGAAAGTTTGGGATACCATATTGGTCTCCTTTCAGGCGTTGGAGATATAAAATATCTCCCATCTAACGTGATAGATTTTCTGTATCCTGTTGAGTCAATTTACATATAATTTTGGTCTCCTAATAGTTCACCGAACATTTAGAAACAGCATTATTCACTAGCCTCTAATTTTTCATTGGAAGGATTTTTGACACCTTTTTATCTGCTCCTTAGCTAAGCGCTCCTTTAGCCCTGTGTGTTCAGTATTTTGAGAGTTGCTTTTAATAGAGCTGCTCTTGCAGGCACTTCATCTGCAGAACTCCTCCTCAAGAAATCCACAGCACAATAAACAAATAAAAGAACTTCACCTCACTTTATCTCCTCAGTGGTTTTGTGTGACTTTTAGTTCACCTCTTGAACCTCTTCAACACTCACCACTGTCAAACCGACTGTGCTCTCTGCTTATCTGAGATTACTTTCTCTCCACTGAAATGCAGTTCATTACTTTCTTCAATGGAATTCTAAATCTGTTCTCTAATAGATTTCTAATCCTTGGCAAACCCACGCATTACGAAGCAACCCCCGTGCCTGCCATATGGTTAAACTGATTTTCAGTGACCCTGCCACAATAATTTTCATTAGAAGCATGTGGTTAGGAAAATACCACACCAACAAGAATGTGATTCCCATTTCCGGCCTCCCCTTATTATTCTGGAGGGATTCTGCTTATCACACACCCTTCAGTCACTCCAGAGAACTGCAATCACTTCCTCTCAGAGATCTCCTCTTCTTGCTTTTAAGTATATTCTAGAGTGTCATAAACCTTTGCTTCTCAAGCTCAGCGTGATGGTTGCACTGTTCCCCAGACATTGTACTTCACTTGCTTGCAGAAGAATCAATAGATCAATAGATTTCTGATCTACTACAGTAAGGATAGACTCTTAACACAAACCATGTTTCCATCCTAGCCCACTGTCAAAATAAAAATGCTGAGTGTTATTTCTATCCCGTTCCTGACCATGCAAAACATTCTGACCACTTGTGATCATTAATAATCTTGTGCACAGCAACAGAGGACTTCATTGAAATGTCCTTGGAGAATTCCTGCTTATGTAACGCTATATCACTGACTATATCCTTATTTCACCAACTGCGGATTTCTAGCTCATGTCCTGTTCCAAGACATTTTGAGATCATATTGAATATTTTTCAGTAGCAGCAACAATAAACCTCCAAAGTACAGGAATTTCAGTATTGAAAAGAGAATAAAATATATACATATCTGAAGATAGAGATTTTTAAGTATCTGTTGCAATACAAACACAGTAGTGAATCTGAAAAAAAATTTGTCAGTTCAGTATTCAGAGAAAACAAAGCAACTAAAAATACCAAAGATGTTTAGAATGACCACACTTAGCAAGGAGTTTGAGATTCTGGGGAGGAAGATGTAATACAAATGTTGAAGTTTTCATGTTTTGTGTTAGGTTTGCTTTGTTGCTGTATTATATATAGCATGTAGGGTTGGTTGTTTGAGGGTTTTTTTTTAAGTAATTACTTTAATATTAATTTTAGAGGTACTTCCCAGTACTAGGCAGTATCGGGCACCTTGGAATGAGGCTTGCTGAAGACAGACATTACAGAAAGCAATTATCAACTACTCAGATCGGTGAACATACTGTTCTTTTCACAAATAAACATTCAGAGCTTCTTGTTTTCAACTAATATCCTGTTACCTTGACAGAACAACTCCCCCCATGTTATATATACAGTGGGGTCAGGAGTAGCAGCTCCAGAGTAACGATGGCAAGAACCAGTCGTGGGGACTGTACAGGCAGCTGAGGTGTGACACAGCTCCAGAGCAATGATACGAGCATGTGATGATGCAGGGCTTGAATAAACTCCTCTCTCAGCATTTTTTGCATCATCAGCTATTTATTTCAATATTCTGCATGCCATCAGTACTCTGGCAGCCCATTTTTTTTTCTTTTTATTACTCCTGTATAAACAGTATGTATAAAAGTTCAGTTTTTGAATAGTTCATTAATCTTCCCTTGTTAAATGCTGGTTTGTTAAAATCTACTTGGTAACTGCATCATTTGTGTGACGACATCACCCCAATTTGTGACAGCAAAAGCCATAAGAATTCATATCCAGGTGATATAAATCTTGCATTTATATGTTTGACTGATAATTACACAGTGGGAAAGTATCTGGGTCATCACTTTCCAGAGGCACCAGTGTCTGTGTTTCTATTCCTGGTCAGCATTCGAAGGCGTTCCAGTGCCTGCTCGCCTGGTGTTTTCCCTGCTGACACAACCAGTTAGACAGACAGAACTGTAAATGTTATAATGAGACACAGCAATTTCCATGTGGCAGAAGGGCTGATAAGCACACACTGCAAATTTTAGACAGTTTTAAAGTACCCTCTTTTGGCTCAAAGAAGCTTTTACTATACCCTCTCGATTTAGCTGTTTCTGTTGAAAGGGCAGGCTCTGATGACCTCCCATGAGCAGAGGCTTCAGTGCTGTAAACAAGCCCTATCCTTTTAAAGAGTCTCCCAGTTTGGGAGCATGTACCAAATCCATGCCAGCTGCTTGATTTACCTGTAACTTCAGAAGGTGTAAACCAACCCCAGACCATTTGAAGTGGCTCGAATTCAAATATTAAAGTAAGATTGAAAAATAGCAAAGACACTTTTTTTTTCCTGCACCTTTGCATTGACTATTGATCTCACTGACTGTAGTGAAGGAGGTTCTGGCCTTAAAAGCTGGTTATGGAGAACCACCTCCTTAGGGAGATGAGAACATTTCTCTGTCCCCCCTTGCATCATTAACACTTCATTGAACTCAGTTGGGACACGGGCTTCCAGAGCCCTCATCTCTCGGAAAAAATTTTGCCTTTCAGAACCTGACATTTCCCAGTTGGAATTGTATCTGTTTCTGTGAAAATCAAAAAGCAAGTGCAGCTCATGGGTATTCAATGGCAATTTTTTTTTTAATGTGCATCCATCATTCATGCTGATGATCTGATCCCTGTAAAGTCCATGGGAGAGAAGAAAAGAAGGTAGTTCACAGACCCTAAAAGACCCACAGGTCCATTCAGAAGTCTTCCACTATGCTGCTTGCAGATGAGTTAAAATGTGAATTATTTGCAGGAAGAATTGGACAAATAATTTAAAACAAGGAAGAGTGAGAAAAAGGGATGTCTTCCAAAGTCAATTCATGAAGTAACAAACAGAAAAATAAATATCCACCATTTACATAATTCATGAATAGTTACCATTTCAGTTCTCTTTTCTGTCCCTACACTGTCAGGAAGGGACATGCCATAACCACAACTTTGTGGTTTTTCTCGTTTAATATTTTTATCTCCTATGTTCTTCCGAAATGTCATCAGATAAGCAACCAGTGAAAGTGGGTATCTCTTACTGACTTAATCTGAATGATTTACACCAGCAAGGACCTAAAGCGCAACTTCTCTCCTTCTTTTTCTTCCTGTACTTGCATAAAGAATTTGTGAACTCACATGCACAATCCCACTGAATCATTCACCAGGGTAAGTAAAAGTTACCTGATTAGGCGCTCTGAATCAGACTTTTGATGCGACTTCAGTTGCAGACTGTTTCTTCCCAAAGTGTTTGGAAAAGGAGACACATATGCACAAACATATTCTAAACAGCCATAACCAGCTGTTTTTCCTTCCTTTTCTCTCCTTTTGCTCTATATCCAGCTCTCCTGACTGATGGAAGCAGTGCTTGTGGAAGCATTTAGATTCACCTGGAACACAGGAGAAAAGGGATCCTTCGAGCATTCCATATTTAATTTGAGACCTTGAGCTCTGTGGGTATCTGTGTATACCCAAACTGTGGCACACTCTGGAAGCCACAACTCACCTCACCGTCTTCCTGTATCTCTGGACAATTGATAAATACATGTAAGTCACTCATAGCACCAGAACTCCTTGGAGGACTTGATCTGTCATTCAGCACTGGTTGCCCCAGGACCACTGAGAAGCACACAGTAGCCTGGCTTCAAACCTGCAGAATGCTGACAGCTGCACTCAGCTGAGCTCAAGATATGTTTCACCTGCAATATTTGGTTCCCTTCCTCCTCACTGAGATGCATAAAACCTCCTAATAAACATCACTGTAAGAAACAGGACTTCTGTTTAACTCTCTTGTGGGAATTATCCACCTCTTGGAGTCACTGAAAATAGCCTGTGCTATGAACCTGCAGGCACAAGGACGCCACAGATACCAGAGGACTATAGATTCATGTTCATAAATGGTCAGGCCAGAAAGAGCCATTACACTAGGGAGGCAAACCCCTGCTTAGGTCAGATAGCTTAGTAACAGTGGATGGCTATCCATGTAATGAGCCCTCGCATTACATGGATACACATTTGGCAGGAAAGCACTAAATCACCCTCCTTTTCACCTCCATGTCTCCAGCATTACCTTGGGTGATATTGCTCAGGAAAGGGGATCACTGGATTAACGGGTTATAAAACCAGGAGATGCTTGGAGAAACCAAAATACACAGCTGAGCTCCAGACCCTGAGTTGCAGGTGAAGACTCCTCATTGATTTAGGGCAGTTTTAAGATCTCTTGAAACTATGCTGCATTTTTTTTTAATGTCAGTGTATCTCAGAGCTATTTTAAATTGGAGTTTGCCAAAACCTCCAAGGGGTCATTATGACAGTTAGAGATTACCAATGAATAAAGATTTCTGGTATGTCCCCTTTGCAATACTTGCTGCAGGGTTGTAGGAGTAAAATTAAGGACACTATCTCCTTAAAGCTCTCCCACATTTCCTGGCTTTGCAGATGATATTTCTCCTCTCCAAATCCCTTTATCGTTTTATCTCATTTCCCCTGGGTCCTTCCATTGGCCTCACCCCTGGTTTGTTCTACAGTTTGCATCCTTGCCTTCTCGTCCTGCCCTCAGCAGACCCAATTCTCACTGAAAGCCCTCTCCAGTATTAGCTTTTAGCTCTGCCTGGTATGCTTTAGGCCACTGTCAGCTTTCCTCACACTGAAGACTCATCTTTTTTCCTCCTGCCCATGTCTTGCCCCCTCCCCCAGTAAGTACCATGAGCTACTGTGAGTTTTCACATGTATCTTCTTCCCTCGTGAGCTTCTTCAACATATGAGCTGCAGTTTCTTTTACTGTATCTCTAAGTATTTTCAATAACCTATTCAATAGGTTATTGAATATTTCAATATTTCAATAACCTATTTCTTCTTTCCAGACTTTGCACCATCAGATGCTCGCTTCACCCATCCAGAACTGTTTTTCCTCCAAACTCTTCTTTGTCTCTTCGCCTGCAGCAATCTTCAAAATTATCAGTCCTCTTGAAACACTCCTTATAGCCTTGCTGTCTCCTACAATTACAGTTTTCTTTAATGAATAGATTAGTGTAATCTGCATAAACCTTTCATTTACCTGTACCACTCCTGTTTCAGTGGTCTCAGTTCCATTCTAAACCACAGTTTCTAATGAAAAGTTATATTCTGAAGCATGCATTGTATATACATTTGAAGAAAAATGTATCTCCAGATGTAGAGCCAAACATGTTTTCTTGCTCCCTTTGACATCAGAGAAGCTTTCACTTTCATTCCCTGCCCAATGGTCTGAAAATACTTTCTCTCTTTCTCACTGTTTTTTAACTGCTAGTTTGCATAAAGCTGGCCTAGTAGAAAGTTGTCCCAGTAGTGGGACAGGTGAATTATAACTAGAGCTTGGATTCCAGATGAGACATTATCGATCCTTCTCTGGCTTACTTGAAAAGAAGGGACCAAGAGTCACACTACCACAGACACACAGCTCAGCAGGGAAGAATAAGGCTTTGATGTTATCCTGATCAAAATGGCATCCCAGCCACGGGAAGCAGGGGGAAAGGTTGGGCTGGATAATTCTGGAGGTCTTTTCCAAACTAAATGATTCTGTGTGATTCTGTGTTGGGGGAAGGCTGGGTAGCCAGAGAGAGTGCTCATGACTCCAGGTTCATTCTCCGACCTCTTCCTGGGGCAGGCTGGTATAATCCAGCCTTTTATATGCAAGTTACTGGGGGGAGAGTACAATAAATATGGGACATCAAAATGTCATTTGCACAGTCACTTTAAACAGATATGTCCTAGCCCTCTCTTCCTTCTGTGCAGGAAAGATAATAATCTGTTAAACTTTCTCCTGGAACCATATTTTAGCATTTTAATTAGAGACCCAACACATGCACTAAACACACTCTCAATAAAGGGCACGCCTTAATAAAGTCAGTACAGCATGCTGCTGTAACCCAGCAAGGTCACTGCCTGAGAGGAATCACCAACGAGGCTGCTGGATCGCTGCCAGGACACCCGGCGAAGTTACGGGGACCCTTTTCGGGATGGCCACTGCTGCTCTTGGCCAACGGGGAAGGGCAGGGAGGCAACCTGCTGCCACTTACCCACACCAGTGCTCCTCCACGGGAGAGCAAAGCCATGGAAACGCAATTACTGCTCGTTTCTGATGGACGGGATGCTGTTGGGCTGCCGCCCCCGGCCATGGGTGTCCCGGAGGAAGGCTGTGCCTTTCCCCCTCCTTTGAGCACTATCTCCCTCTGCTGTCCTGCCGCAGCCGTGCGCTTGGGATCCACAGGGTGACCTCTGGAAGGAACCAAAGTAGAAAATTTTGGGAAAATAAAATAACATAAAATAAAATAACATAAAATAACATAAAATAAAATAACATAACATAAAATAAAATAAAATAAAACAAAACAAAATCCTCGTAAAATTTGTGCTTGGCACTATTTGGTTTCATCAGAAACACTTTGATGTCAGGAAGCATCAGTCCCAAACACTGCAGGCTTCCCAGTGGAAAATACATAAATAAAGAACAGCTGGGGAATACATTTTCTCCTTATGGAGCTGCCCAATCGGGTTTCCATTAGTAGTAAGAAGTAACAACCAGTAACAGCTTCTTCTCCGAAAGAGAAGTAACATGATTTTCTAAGCAGCAGGGATCCTTTAAGAGAGGGGAATATGGAATGTGTTCTCAATTTTTGCCTTCTGATGGGAGGAAAACAAGGGGGAAATGTCTGAGCAAGGCAGGAATAGTCCTTGCATGTCCCTGTATCCATGTGCAAGATATCAGGACTCAGAGGGCCAGCTCTGAGGATAGCCTGTGAGATGTATGGGACTAGATATCACCTCTGAGAAACCTTAAGGTTTGAAAAAAAGCATTACTCTGTCAGCTTTCATTGGCACGAATGATTAAGTTCTGGAGAGTTTGGTGATCTTCATCACTCTCTCAGACAGCATGCTATCAGCCTCTCCAAGTGGCCCTGGGCTCTTTTTTGTTTGCAAATCATCAGAACTCCTAATCCAGTCTCAGTCCCGAAAGGTAAAGTGAAGATGGACTTAGGATTTTGCTTTAATCGATATTTTTTCAATGTTTCCATGAGAAAATCCCAAAGTTTCCTTCCACAAGCCCACAATGAGTGTAGTATTCCTGAAGCAGTGAGGTGAGCTCACACTGTGTTTGCAGTGTCAATACCTATTTTTATGTTCACTATGAATGAACCCTGACAATACTGTCCTGTGTGATACAACACTCATTAAATCATGGATTGCAAGCATGAGACCACAGTCTGGATGCTTTGCTTTTCCAAAGTAAGATAACAGTCTTCTGACTGAAGCGCTTTGAATTCTTGCAGGCGCTGTATCAAGTTCTACTATGATTTAACAGGGGCCTAAATTTGCTCCTGTTTGGTTGTGAGTCTTTCAGCAGAATCTGTGTATGCACGAGGGCACATTTTGCCTTTTGCTATTTAATGTACACATTACACTTCAAATCCTTCTCTTAAATGTACTTAGTGTGGGACACAGTGAATGATACTTTATTTACATTAGCAGTGGGTGAGGTGTTGAAATTTTCATTATTCCTGTTTTTAATAGTGTTGAAAAAGGAATGTCATGTCAGCAGCATTGTTTTTTTTCTGTGACCTCTAAAGCAGAAACACTGGGAGAATCTTGCTCCATACAAATTAGGACAGAGACTGGAGCAGAGGTTCAGCATCATTCTGTAGCTCTATGCAGTACCTCATGCATCCAATTAACTAATGAAATCTGAATAACAGGAGGGAAAAAAATGTAAAAAAAAATTTTTTTTTTTAATAACATTCCCAATTTGCAACAGACTAAAGAGTTCAGTCAGCAGTGGCACTGCCCTGCTGGAGTTACAATGTAAAGTAATAAGCCAGGGTGCAGTGTCGGACTGGAGAGAAACCTGACCCACACACATTAATCTGTCTGTGTGGGTACAGGAGAATAAGGAGTTTTCAAAATCCTCTGCCTCGTTATGGATCCCAGTGGCTCCTTGGCAGAAATCCAAGCCCATACATTAGCCATCTCAGAACAGCTTCCTCAGGTTTCTAGTGACCAAATAACCTGATAATATTGTGCTCTTTCTGGCACTAAAAAGTCTTCCCTAAAAAATTTTATGTCTTTTAATTCAGGTATTAGTTGACTTATTTACCACTTCTACTTTTACCTCAGCTTGTACGTAGTTCCAGAAAACTAAAAACCAAGAATAGAAGGGTAACAATTACACTGTGTCCCTGATATACATGGACCAAACATCTACACACTACTGAATTAGTATACTAATGATGTTACTGCTTTAATTAACCATGCTACTGTGCCTGTACTGGACTCTTTCCCAAGAACTGTTCAGGTTACTGAATAAGGCAAGGACACTGATTTTCCTTTAATTCTTCCTTTACACCACCACCCCCACCAACCCCCCTATTTATTGACAGGACTGCCAAGTTCAGAGAAGAATCAATAACCAAGGATATTCACATAGGATAAGATTTACAATGCATGTTTCACAGACAGTAACAACTGGGACCTCGGAGCACTTACTGGAACCAACAAAATGACAACTGATATGTCCTCCAGTGGATCTATGTTAAGACGTTCTGTCTGCAGTAATTAAAAACTAGGTAATATCACCTGTGTGAAAAGCCCACCATAAAATCAGCTCCACTTAGCAGTGTAACTTGACATGTTGACTTTTTACATCAACAGTTCTGTCCTCTAAGCCAGCCTCTGGCCCTGCCATGCCAAGGAGCACCTCCCTTATCTCGTATTAACTAAAGTAATAGGCTCAAGTGATCCCTCTTGTTTTTCCTGCTATCTCTTTCTCCCAGTATTATGTGCGTGATGGTGTGGTAACTCAGTAATTACACCTGAGAAAACTACACCTGAGTGAACACACAAAATATCTTTTTATCACACATAAATTTTGTAGTAATTATCTCTCTCTCTCTCAATTCTTTAAGCTAATTTAAGCAAATGGGTCTCCTGCCAGTAAAATGCCCAAGTTTTCTGTTGTGTACTTTTAGCTGTGCAAGACCTAGATATCACTGAGCACAGGGATTTCCTGGGTATTCATAGTGTATAGTGTAAAATATAATAAATTAAATTGTAAATAGACACAGACTCTGAAACGAGTCTTTTCCATACTTCTTCTATGCACATATATGTACTGACATCATGCAGCAGCTTTTATGCAGAGAAATAATGAAGAAAAAAAAAGGAACTAACCTTATCATAGGTTATTGAACGTAGGCAGTATTATAAATATTATTAATTGCTTGGCTCTCTTCCTTCTCTGTCATATTTCCCTCAGGTCTCTGTTCCATGCTCAAGGCCATTATTTGATGGGGGAGGTATAAAGTCATAACAGGCTGATGTAAATTTCCTTTGAGATGTCTTATATATCACAGATACCACGAGGGAGATGAAACAGCAATTTTGCTCGTGTTCATAAGTAGAGATGGAAGAAATGCTTCCTCTGAAGGGAACTAAACTGATGCCCATTCTCTAATTGAGGCCAGAATAGTATGTTATTCTTCAGGTAAATCTTTGATAACACTTATTGCCTTTCTCAGGTAGATCTTTGATAGCACTTATTGCCTTTTCCAAGACCCCTTCTGTAAGGAGGGCTTGTAATTCTGAGGAGGAAATGAACAGCTCCAAAAGTGAGGGAGATAAAGAAGATGTCTGTGTCAAGAGTCTTAGACAAGCCCCATCAGTGCACTGAATTTCATGTTTCTGCTAAATTAAAACCAGAAACTCATTACAGAAATTGAAACAAGAAAGTAGCTCAGGCAGTCACTTTTTAAGATCACCATCAGGCTCTGAACAGTTCAGAAACCTTTTGCCTGTCTACTGTAGATACCCAGGATGCTGGTTTGAAAAGGTGCAGATGTACAACTTCGATGTACAACTTCCTGAGCATGCCAAGAAAACCACCTATTGACCTTAAAAAGCTTAATTAGCAGTTCACCTGGGCAAATGATGATTAAGACCTGGTGAGAACATTCATTTTGCAAATATTATAATGGGTCCATCCAGGGAAATAACACTAGCTGTGCATGTTCCATACCATGTCAAGTGTCCATTTTATCTCCACATACTGCCTTCAGAAATCACCCATTATTTAACATGCCAGATGACCTTTTAATAAAACACCAATGAAGTGACATTTTTAAATATTTCTGGCTTAACCATAGTCTCCAGCTTTTGCCCAGCAGCACGTCTGTGCTGTTCAACGGGTAACCTGATTTTTTTCCTCACAAGGAATTTTGCCATCCACATTACCAACAAAACAGGTCCTATGCAGATGTGTGTGCAGGTCTACCGTAGACAAGGGAGGTACTGTGCTTCTTTACACCATTCAAGGTTCAAGTCCAGAAAGGATTTAGGCTTTGATTCACTTGTAATTGTCACAGTTATGATTTTAGATGAGCCAGTTCACTTAAATAAACTGGAAGGGGTAAATGACACTGTTTTTCCTACAGCTATCTTCCAAACTGGGTGATAAATACCATTTTTGCTACATCAATAAACCCTGCTAAAATCATATAGCACAGCTCAAGAGGCAAAGAATTTGCTGAAATCCAGCTCTTGTTGACATGTGGACAAAAAGGTGCTTTTACACACAGGTTTTGTTCACAGCCGCAATATCTTTGCTCAACTAACTTCTATATCACTCCTGATGAGAAGGATTGTTACCTATTCAACATATATAGAGATAATCACAGTTTTTTTCCATCAAAATCAGTGGCAGCACTTTATAAGCAGAGTAAAACTAAGGATGAAGAGTGTCAAAATCTAAGTGGGTATCAGCAGAAAAGTAGGAGAGAGGGGAGCTGTACAATCATTTAAGATAGAAAGAGCATCAGGAATTGATGAGGAATGAGTTGGAGAGCCAGGAAAGTGTCTCTAACAGAAGTTGGCAAAGCTGATAATTGAACTACATAGTCAAGAAGATAAAATATAGATGTATGTTTCCTGGAGAATGGGTTTCCCAGAATTTTGTGTGCTATTGATTTTTTGTTCACTTAAGTGACATATTTGGTTTTCTAAACTGCTTTTGCAGAGACTCTGTAGTGGTAAAACCAGAACTGGCTCTATAAAATAAAATAAAAGATAAAAAGCAGTGATGCACTCAAATACAACAGCAAAATGGAACTGCACAGTCAGAAACTGGCAATGTTGTAGATATTCTTAAAACTTCAAGGGTCAAGCTAAACCAACACATTTAATCCTATTAATTTCAGTGGAAGTCTTCCCTGATAAAGATACTAATCAGTAAAACTATGGAGAACAGCAGCCAACCCTTAAAGGGGATGGCATCCCTTCTATCCTCCTGGGTCTATTGCAGGTCGTTATAACAGTTCCAACACATTTTTCTTTCTCGGTACACAACATTTTTTTAAATTACTTTACCTTCTATTATCGAGGTCTTAACCCTATATATTTAGAATCTCCAAATTTATCTTTCGTGCTAAACATGTTTTGCTGTCTGATGCTGAACTGTAGAGGACTGTTGTATCTCCGTCTTCAAGACACACTTTCAAAATGCTGATAATAATGTATGATAAGACTGTCATATATAATTACCAGGTTAGCAGTTATGAGGACATTGGTATCTGATTCCCTTAGGTCTACAAATATGTGACCATAATGTTGCAAACATCTGTCCATCAACAGCTCTGCTTATCAACATCTGTGTGGAAGGGTTTAAATATCTTCTCCTGGTGCTTGTGAGCTAATATTCTCTGCTCCCTTTTCTGCAGCACACAAGGCCAGCCTATCTGCCAATCCATGCTCTAATTTCAGTGACACCAGAGTGAAAAAGAGCCACCAAAACTTACCGCACTGTCTTTAGAAAGATAGTGAAGGTCAGACTAATCAATCTCAAATAAAAATGACACTACATGAAAATTCCCATTTTACCTGAATCCATATTAATTTCTCCCTATCAGAACAGTGATGTCCTGCCTCAAAAAGCAAGTTTCATCACTGTTTCTAGGACAGTGCTTACAGCTCTTCTATAATCAGCTGCTGAAATTTCCTCCTAGTTTATTCAGTGCCTGTACTCATCCATCCCGTTCCATACAAAATATTGCATTCCTTGCAGTGTCACATAGCATCATCTATTTCAGTCGCATTGCTAACAACATTTTCTCCGGTTTTGGAAGCCATGTAAGCATAAAGTCATGCAGGAATATGATCCTGTTGCTGTACAGCAGCTAGGCAGCCCACAGTTTCTCATACTTTTAGTAAAATAGTTACCCAGAACAGTAACAAGATCAATCCCTTGAAAAATGCATTTAAAAAAATTGTTACATTTTTACAGCTAACTCATAGCTGGGGTGAATTAGCAAGGATTGATTGACTTTGCAATAATTCAACCCTCATTTGCCTTACTAGAACAATGCTAACTGGGGATCTGACCCTGAGCAGCTGATCCTATGGAAGCTGGAGAACTACACTTGAAAAAGGACAGCACTCTGAAAAGACATTAAATTTAAAAAATGAAGGCACAGAAGAAGGTTTTTGGTTGGAGAGGCGACTGCTCAGTGGGATAGCTGTAGAATTTACCTGGTCAGGCTGCAGCAGAGTTCACATCCAAAACACTGCAAGTGTTTCATCCCAGAGCAATGCTTTCATTAAAGACCTTGTTACATTTAAGCAAACCCAACTATCAGGCACAGAGCCCACGAGAATCAGCCTTCATGACTTTCACCACCTGCGGATCTGCCTCTTATATTGCCATTTCGTTATTTGTTTTGATCAATAAAGTTTAGCTCATGTTAGTTGCCATGAAAAACAGCCTTCCATTTTGGTTCTTCCTTACTGTTCTTTGAAAGGTTGTATCCCCTGTGGGTGTCTAACACATCTTCCACGCTGTTATAGTTGCTTACAAAACTCCTTCCCATTTTCAGCATTTTTAGTGAGTTTTGAAATCTATTTCTATAAGAACACTGAAGTCCTGGCTTGGCAATTTATGCAGAGCTTCCTTAAAATTCAGATAAATTATGAACTGTCAGTGCCAATCTTGAGTGTAATCTTATCAAAAAACTTGAGGTTAATTAGGAAGGATCTCATCCTTCTAAATCCATATAAGCTTAACATAATAATTGAGAGTTGAGATCAATTACTCATGGTATGTCAAGAGTATGAACTTATGTGGTAATGATTGAGTGCTTGGCCTGAATGCTCAAAAGTCAAGGTCAGAAAGCACAGCAAATGCACATTTAAAATTTCTTGAATTCACAAGTAGTGAGGTGGAGGAGGGAAAGGGATGAAAATCTTATGTGTAGGATTAACAGCTAGAGTGCATACTGCTCTGAACCTTTGATGCCAAATTCAAAAAACATTGTAATAGTAAATACAGAGAGAGGCTGCTTCTGGAAATGGGATTGGCAAGAGTTTGGAAGCATTTTCAAGAAGCAATTCACAACCTCCATCTCACAAACACATATCTAGTTTTCTCAGTGGATTAATAACTTTAACTAAAGTAAAAGTAAGACCCTGTGTCTCACGCAGTGTATTCATTGTGTCACAGACTCAGTGTGACACTGATGCTCCCTTGCCAGCATAATCATTTTCCAGTCCTCTGGAAACAACTGACAGTCATTTCACAAGGAGAAAACAGGAGTCCTAAAGCTGTCCTGCTTACCCTGGGAGGCAACAATGTAAAAGCCTGGAAGAAGATTCATCTTTTTTTTAATCTTTATCTTTTGTTGTTGCCAACACTCTTGAAGCAGCTGCCTCCCAAATGAACCACTGAGAGTGGATGGGATGTCTACGAGTGTATCTGTCTCATTGCATCAAACATCCAGAAAAAAATCAAGAACAGGATGCAAAATTATAACAAATTATTTACAGCCTTGGATATGACACTAGATTGCAACTGAGACTTTTACTGTCTAAAGTAGGTTCTGTAACCTTACTCAGTATGCCAAAGGAGACATGGACTTGCAGAGAATTCATCCCAAACCTCTCAGGCACTGTGGCATTGATAGCTGGTGCATAATTCTCTCCATGATCTCACAGTGAGACTGAGAGACTAAGCACACTGAGAGGATCTCTCCACTGACACAAGGCAGTGTACTGAAAAAGATTAAAATCAGACCTGAGCAAGCCAGCTCAGTTACCAGGAGCACTGTAAATGTGTTAACGCAGTGTTCCCCCAGGCTGCTCTGCACAGTCGGCAAATTCCCACTCTGCAGAGCACTGCCAGGCAGGGCTGAGCAGTCCTGCTACCAGGCTGGCCCAGTGAGGTGCCCTGTCCCTCCAAGGCAGCTCAGGGCTCTCTAACGGCAGTGCAATGCTGGCAGAGGCTTTAAAGAGTGCAGAGCTTCAGTTCTGCAGCGTGTGGGTACCACAGAGCAACATGATCACAACGCGATCAGAGCAATATGTGAGTAATTCAAATCTTTCTCAGCCATATTCCAGCCCTTCTGCACAAGTGAGCATTCCCTGGAAGGAAATGCTCACATGGGCTTCTCCCTCAGTATGCTCACAAAACCTGTGCCACCTGAGGCCACCACCTTGGAGAGTGTTATGGCAACAGCAAGTTCAGCAACTCCTGTTATGTGTAGGTTATTAGGGCTAGAGGTTTTTGTTAGGTAACTTCCACACTTCACGTTATGAGCAGAGGCTGCCACATAGGAACCCAGGTCACAGCATGCCAGCTGTGCTTTTGGGACCCCTGGTTCTGTGTTCCCACACATGGCAGAGGTTTGCCTTTGTATTTGCCATCAGCTGGGAATGCACAGTGGTGGCACAGCTGGTGCCATGCAATTTGTGAAGCCACAGTAGCTTTGTCACATGTTTGCATTGTAGGGAGCATGGAGAACCAAGGAAAACTGTAGTGGAAGGAAAGTGGCACAAGTCTGAGAACAAGAATCAGGGATGAACAAGGAAAGGTAAGAAAAGAAGAACACCAAATCAGGAAAGTGGAAGGGGGTAGAGATGAAAACTTCCTGGCAATTGCACATGGACCCACTCTGAAGCAATATCCGAGGAGCTCTCCATCATCTGAGTTACGTTTCTGTTTCTTTTTGCCCTACAAATTTAGCCATGGCTTTAAAATTCATGTCTTTATTTTTAAATCCATTACTCCATACCATATAAACACTCAAATACTTATAACAATGCAAAGTCAGATGAGACAACGCTCTAAAAAGCCTTTTCAAAAATTCAGACAATAAATTTATCAGGCTGATGTGTGAAGGCCTTTTTGAGCATCTGTACCCTGCTGGTATCATTACAAATCCTTAGCCTATAGCTTGGCTTGCTGAAGACCTCAAGCAGGTCTTTATTGATGCACTACCCAGAGACATAACATTGTTATGCATATCGTTTGCAATTAGGCTGAATCTGTAGTGATCACCTGTGGCTTAGTGTCCTTTTTGTCAGTTCCTCAAAGTCAGAAGATGTATTTTTGTCATGTACCAGCTCTGCAGTTGCCAGCCCATAGCTCGACGGGTTATTTAAAGCCTGCAAAACGATTTTTGAATGCTGGCCCATGCTAATGCTTGATAACTACAGTTGTCATGACTACTCAGCCCCTATGTGGGGGCTGTGTTGGACAGCTATTGCAATGATTCCCTGGCATTTTCACTAAACATTAGTGTCCCTTCCTCAAAGACTTCTCCTACAATCCCTGAGAGACTAAACACGGGCAATCTTGCTGGAGGAGGCACTGCAGTGTCCACTTGAAGCTGACCACTGTGCCTGCCCACGAAGCTCCTCCAGACGTGGCACTGGGATAAAGGACATTTCCCTGGAAGCAACACAATGCCAAGTCCCTGGGCCTCCCAGGAAGCCAATAAGCCATGACCAGGCAGTGCAACCAGTCCTACCTGCCATGTTTAGCAGGTGGACTGCAGGAACCAGAGGGAGGTCATAGCACTTATCTGCAAACTTGCCATTCCCACCACAGGCATGTGCCAGCATGTGAAAGTGAGTCAAGTTAGAAGCCTATGGTGTGAAGCTTATCTTGTAAAGATAGCTCTTGTTTCCTTTAATAAGGTCAGTTACAAGATGCTCACAACCTTTCCAGCCATTCATTCCCCAGCTTTTATTCTCAGCATTTCAGAAGCTAAGCCACATAACTCACCCCACAAACCCTTCCTGGTTTCCAGAAGCAAACCACAGTAAAACTAACCTGGAGCCTTGAGTTCAAGATGAATATTTTGATGCTAGAAGTAACAGCAGAACTACGCTCCATTTCGCTGCCTCTAGAGAGGGTTTTGACACTAGCTTAATAGTGGTTGACTCACAAATCAAAGACTGTCTTTGAGAAAACTTTCTGTGAGGTTGATAGACAGCTAGCATACTCTAAGGCATTTTCTTCTGCATTACTTGGCAGGAAGCCTGAGACAATTTGAACAACACTGTGCAGAACGTGCCCAGCTCAGCCAAAACTCATTAAGGGTCTTGTCTTCTCTTGTGCGCTTTGCGAAGCACATTACTGCACCCCTGATGGGCAGCAGTTATGCTGAGATTAAAGATCACCAAATACCTTTAATGTACCAGTCAAACTGCATTTCTCAGCTGTGTATACATTGGTAAATGTTCTGCTGCTTTACCAGATGAAGGATGAAGATGTAATGGCTGCTCTCCAGCTACTGAGCTTGGTTAAGGAATGGCTCAGGAAAAGGTTTCATGGGAGGATAATTTCAGTAAAATGCGAGACAGCTGTTGAAAGATGCTCAAGTTCATGACTGCATTAACTCTGGTTGCTATTGAAAGACTCCTCCCTGGTGAACAATGTAAGACACATGCATCTTTGATCACTTTGAAATATATTTTTAAAGAGTTGCTCTGGATTTTGCCCTCGGAGTCCCACTGATTTGTGAGGCAATCACTTCAGTTAAAACTCCATTCACAGATAGCTTCAGAGCACGGCTGACTCACAGCATTACAGACTGGAGGGAGAATGCACTGTTGCATTTCTGCTAAACTGGGTGTTACAAATACACTCTTTCCTCCTTCACATAATTTCTTTCTCTCTTTTTCAGCTTGTGGGAGTGTCCAGCTACTGGGATATTTTCTGTCTGGTTTCCTTGTTTTAATATTGCCAAACAACAACTGCCACCACCCTACTTTCAGATGTTTACAGAAGGAGACTTCCCTAGGGCAGCCAGTTCATGACAGAGGCCTTCAGCAGAAACAGCCTTCTTGATAAAGGGTAGATGCCAGATCTTGGCATGATAACTTGATCTCTTTTTTTTTTTTTTTTTTTTTACAACTGCAAGCAATAAAGGAAAAACACTTCCCAAACTGGCAGTTTGTTATATCCTCCTCCATTTGACTTGTATGCTTCTGCAACTTCCAGCATCTAAAACACCAACACTTACATCCAAGGATCAACTGAGTAACCATAACGATGTGAAGAATACAAAACCTAGTTAAAGGTGGTGAACACTCAGCTCAGCAGGTGTGGGTAGGGCTGATAGGTCACAATATGGAGTTTAGAATGAGATAAATTTCAGAAGCAGAAGTGGATAGATTTGCCTTACGTAAACTCCGTGCCTGCTAATACACAGGACAAAAGAGCAGATGAACTGGAGGAGTGAAGAGAAGGGAGTACATTCTGCCAGAGAGATTTGCTTTACCATTCTTTCTTTTCCTATTTTCACTACTGCGAATTCCCTCTCCCCCTGCCCTCCCATCTACAGCTCGGCTGGGGTGAGAAGCAATTACAGGAACCATCACACTGATAACTCCAAATTCCCATTTTTTTGTTAGGAAAGTGACCTATGCCTAGTCCTTCACTCAGTGAATCTATACTGATTAGCACCGGTCAAGAACATCCCATAAGCATCGTTCACACGAAGTGGTGCTACTAGTGGCAAATAAGGAGAATAATTCAATGAGTGCTCAAATGCTCTGAAAATGACAGATGAAAGCAGGCTCTGCTTGAGGTATCAGAGGAAATATTTTTTGCCTTGACTGGCTAAATCATGAAACAGAGATATGAAAAACAGCCACAAGACTTCTAAAGCAAAACTTGCCAAGAAGTGGACAAGATTCAAGAATAGACAAGTCAAGGGGATGTACAACATGAAGAGTATTTTGGCCAAACATGGGTAGCTCAAGAAGAGCTAGAAATATGACAGATTTTTAAAAACAGATTTGACAAGGATCTTCAATGCACACTGCCTTCATCAGTAGCTGATAAGAGACCTGCCAAAGCCAAGTAGTGACAGGCTTTCTTCACCATGCATCCCAAAGGCACCTCAGTCCCAGCAGCAGCAGGATGAGACAAAGTGCCCATAGAGCTTATCAGGGTAATCAACCAGTTCCAAAATGAGTCAAGTCTGAAGGAAAATCAGCTAGGGAAGATGGTGTTACTAAAATGTTTCTAAATCACCAGACTAGGAAAGGAAGAAAGGAAAGGAAAACATTGTTTTAATAACACAGGCATTCTGTAGGGTTTAAGACTTAAGAGACTTTCCCTGCATTAGAGTAATCAATTAACAACAGAAGGTAAAAAGAATTAGTTGGGATTAGCAGCTGCACTCCCCAGTCAGTTTGGAGTTGCACATGAAAACAACGGAGATGCAATTTAAAAACCGTACACAAGATGGCATGAGGATGCTCCACCAGAACTAACAGAGTCTTTGGTCCACCAACCCCAATGCCCTTACACGACTCTTCTGCTGGAAACACACGAGGACAGGAGCTTAAAGAATAAGCTGTTTACTCAGAGCTGTACCACGGTTAACAAACATACATGCAGCAACATCCTGAAACTACCTTGACCTTTAACCAAGATGCTCTGTTGTGTTTGAGAGATCCAAGCTCATCTTTTGCAAGCACAGCTAACCCCAGCTTGTGTTTAGTCTGTAGGTTATAATAACGCCCTGCTGAACACAGAACCATGGGATACATCAGGCAAAGCCTCAGATGTGAAAAGCCTTAATTTGTATATTGCACAATTATTAAAGGTCTCATGAAATCATTTTGCAAATTAAGTAGAGCAAAGAGGACATGAAAATAATTGACTCTTACACTAGCATTAATCTTGGGAAAGAAAACTGTGAGCATCTGGAAGCAGAAGAAAATTTGCTACAACAAGGAAAAATATGTAAAAAGAGTCAGCTTTGAGTACAGATAGAGTTTCCAGACAAAGCCTATTGCAGTGCTTCTACTATGTTCATGCAAGCACCACAGACTCAGACAGGGTAGCTGTGGCAGGAAGGAACTTCTGGAGATCATCTGGGTTCAAGTCCTGCTCACAATAGAGTCACATACAGTAAGTTGCTCAGTAAGTAAAAACCCTGTAAGCTTTAGAAAATCTTCAAGACCTCTCTGGAAAGCCTCTTCCAGTGTTTCACCACCCTCACAGCAGAGCAGTAGGTTTCTCATGTTCAGTGGAATATTCCTTATTTCAGTCTGTGTGCATTGTTTCTCATCCAGCCTCGTGGCACCACTGAGAAGTGCCTGGCTCTCTCTTTTTCACTCCCCCTGCCCCAATCAGGTATTAACACACATTGATCAGACCCTTCTAGTCCTTAGGAAGCATCTTGGAGTCTGCTCTGCTCCATGATAAACAGTCCCAAGTCTCACACCCCCTCCTCATATGACTCCAGTGGGCATTCTCCAGTATGCCTGTCTTTATTGAACTGGAGAGCCCAGTGCCCGATGTCACCTGAGTCCCAGGTGCAGGACTTTGTTGAACTTCATGAGATTCCTGTTGGCCCATTTCTCTGCCCTGTCAAGGTCCCTCTGGACGGTAACACAACCTCTTGGCCTATGAACCTCTCCTCACAGATTGTATCACCTAGAAACTCGGTGAGGGTGTACTCTGCCCCATGAATCCAGGTCAATATGAAGATGTCAAACAGTACTGGACCCAGGACTGACCCCTGGAGTACACCAAGGACTGGCCTCCAGCTGGACTTTGCACCATTGATTGCACGAAGAAAGAATGCACCAGTGAACAGTCAGCACCGGAAACTTGCTGATACTTAGGAAGCAATTCTGAAAGACACTTGGTTTTTCCAGTTATTATTTCACAGAGGAAGACTGAAATGCACTCAAATATCGCTTATCCCAGATCCAAGGTGCTAAAGGTAAAAGGAAAAAGAAAGAAAGAAAAAAAGATACAAATGGATTGTGCCAAAAAAGACTGAGTACAAGCACATGGACACATCTTTTATCTCAGAAAATGCTAGGCTTTCAATAGAAACAAGTATGTCCTCTATAGTTTTAGGCAGTAATAAATTTGTTGGTTATTCACCAGATAGCCATTTTCTCCAAAAACGATTATCACTATAGTCAGATTAAATGGCAAGACTTGGAGATCTCAGGAAACATATGGATTTTATAACAAGAGCAAAAACATCAAGTGACTTATTCACATTTAATTCCCGGTAAGGGTTATAAATTTAATGGAAAAAATAAGGTTATTAACTACAGCAACATAATTTTCCATGTGCATCAGTGAACTGTGTAAAACATCTGAAGGGAAACTTGCTACAGAGGAGATTGCAGGACAGATACATGGAGAAATTTTGTGTTGTCCTTGCCTACCTACCCTTTAATCAGCTCTGCTTCACATCACTAAAACATAAAATAGGAGTGTTGATATTTAATTAGTTTGGAAATATTTGTAATTCGAGATGAAGGAAAGGAAAATTTGTAGTAAGATCTGCACATCAGAAAAGTCAAGAAAAGAAGGACAAAAATGAAACCATGAGGCAAAACCCACCTTAATCTACACCATTATTTTCCATTGCCCATAACAACATAAGAACACTCTGCACTTGCAAGTGTGATTTTGGGAAATTTGGACATCCATGACATTTGAAGATGAGTGACAAGGCCAGTTTATGGACCTGCCATCCCCTCCACCATGTCTGTTCTCATCCCCTATCCTATCTATTCCTTGGTTACCTAAGATGTGCTGATATGTGGGCACACTTTGAACTCCTTTCTGACCCAGCTCAGATTTAAGAGGCACCTAAAATAAGACCCAGCCTAAGACTGAATCTTGCAGATGTTGGTAGTAGGCCCGTGGACTCTCAGGCACACTGAAGAAGGAAACATTCCTGAAAACATGCAGGGACTCAGGCATCCTGCACTATTCCCTTTCAGGAATGCCCCACAGCAGTCCTACTTGTGCTACCATGAAGAGTAGGAAATAGCTCTTATTTTTCTTCCACTCAGTTAGTTTGACTGGAACACATCTCTGAGCTGTGGGAAAGTCCTGTTCAAATCTTGTCTCTGACTGGAGCAGGGATTGTAACCTCGATGATCTCCCTGAAGATGACATCACCACCGACCTCCACTTATTTTTAGACAGATTGTTGTCAGCCTCACTTGTCCATTTTGTACCGAATACTCAAGCATTTCCTGAGCCAAGGACAGGGTTAGGTTAACACAGTCACTGGGCCATTCTGAATATCAAATCTCTGCCCAGTGTTTGCCTCAGACAGGAAAGTCCCCCTGTAAGTCAGGATTGACATGACATAGGCTATTACTTAAGTGTTTGTGTAGCTCATGTATTGCTACAAACCACAAACTCCTACACTTTGAAGATTTCCTGAGTTGAAAGCACCATTGAAGAATCTGCTAATCTTTACTTTGATTTCATACTTAGCTGAAGATTAGACATTACCCAGTTATTAGACTGAGAAAGGTAGCAATCCAAAACTTAGAGAAGTTTCTGTATCATACCCTTACCAATCAAAACAGAATGACAAGCCAGAACTGGAACAAACTTTTTTTCAGAGTCACACGTAAGATTTGAATAAGGCTGTACTTTAGTAGTTATCAAAAAGTGATGTAAATAAGTAGAACCTTCTCCTATTTTTGTTGAGGGGTAAAAAAATTTATCAGTTGTAGTTGATAGCAGTGCAAGAACACTTGACTTGGGTCAGAGTTACCTACTCTCACATCTAGGCACAATACAGTTGGTCTTGAGCTTGCTGTCTGTCCAGAGAACATCAGCAAGAAGGAATGGGCAGGGTTCTGACTTCAGTTCATACTGTCTGACTGATATATTTGAGCCTAGAGAAAACACAATACAACTGGCTAAAGATAGAGGTAAGGGGCACCACAGAAACAGGAGGTGGAAAAAAGCAGCAGCATACAAAGAGTCATACCTCAGAGTCAGCTCCCAGCAACCACTTCTTTCCAAGGCTGCTCCTGAGGGTGAGTGATTCACACGACTCAGGGCTTAGGACAAAGGTGTTATTGGAGGCAGATGCCCCTTCTATAGCAGGAGTTTCAGTTTTCTCCTAATTATCCTGGTAATTTCAAACTTTCAGCTGAACTCAATTCAGTTAGTTCTCCATGTCTAGCATGGAGATCCCTTGTCTTCTCACACCCTTTGCAGTCACTGTAGTACAAACTCAAGAGTCTCCCGTTCCTCCCTAACAAGAGGAAATTCCTACATACTCCTTTTTATTACAGCATATCCGTCTTTGTGAGTTCTTTCCCCTGGGAAAACTAGGTAAAATAGGAGCATCCTGATTTGTCTTCCCAGTTCTCTTTCCTAAACATCCAGCTTCTCTCCTGCTGTCTCCACCAAAGCTGTTTCTGAAGTTCTCCTTTATTTTGCTGTTCTCCTCTGAAGGGTCTTTGAAGGTCTCTCTTACTCATTTTTTCTTCTGACTCTTCCTCCCTTTCTCTTTGGAAACAGATAGTACAATTCCCCTTCCTGGAACTGTTTCACCCATGGCAGATTTCCCCTTGGAGTCATGCCAGTGTCAGATCTTCCACCTGCTGAGCATTAGAGCCACACAACTCAACTCCCAGTGACTGCTTGTCATCTTTTCAGTGCTTTCTTTTAAAGAGGCCACAACGGGGACTTTGTGCCCCAGATCCTGGAGGATCTAAAGGAAATCCCATTAAGGCACCTGGTTGGCAACTTAGGCAGAGTCTACTCATTTAAATTAGTCACCTAGACTCAGTTAAATTTAATGGGGTGGGAAAAAAAGTGGTTCAGCAGCAATTCATCTCATCCAGAAATAGATATCTAAATATGATTAGAAATAACTGAACTCTAAAAGCTCTTATTTACCACTCAAAAAAGGCACTGTACAGTGGCTAGCTTACATGAACTTCTCAATACTGCAGACCTTTAAAGAGGAATGAAAAGAATGGCAGACAAAGTAACCTGAAGAGAAGCTCTACCTCTGTCATCAGCATTTTCTCTTTTAAATGACTGATGATCTTATTTCATATTCTTCCTTCATTCTGCTCTGTATATCCTAGCACAGACAGCAGAAACATTTAAAGTATCTTAATTGTTCAAGGAGAACAGGGACACATTTTTTGCAAATGTTTTTGGCTTTTTTTTTTTTTTTCAAGTAACTTTGTACACTACTGTATATGCAACACCGGTTGAGTACTTGTAAACACATTCCCTGCTTTATTTTATGTCTCTATAACAGTCTTTATTCACCAGCAGATGTTATGTCACGTGAGTATACAAGATACCCATCTGTCCCACATACATTTCTAAAACCCACAAGTCAAAAGCTGAGTGCTCCCACCAGCGTGGATACACAAGGTCATTGCTAAGATGTACTGTTGTGATTTTTAAGCAAACACATTTTAGACACAAATGTGGATTACAAGGCACTCATGTAAAAATGGCTGTATTAAGTCTGGGTGCTTTGCAAACACAAGATTTTTACTCGGTTCCCAAAGTCGATGGGAGTTTCACAAACGCTTCTTGAACGATCAGAATTCTGAAAAACGTGACCCTTGGGAGAGTACAGAAAGAACTGGGTTTGTTTAGCCCAGAGAATTGAAGACTAAGAGGTGACATGGTAACAGCTTTCAAATATGTAAAAGGTTGTATGAAAAAGGAGGGAGATAAACTGCTCTTCTTATTCACTTCAGAGAGGACAAAAATAATGGGCCTAAATTGCACCAAGGAAATTTCAGCTTCTAGGAAAAGCTTTTCTGAGTGTAAAGACAGATTGCCTGGGCTGACCATGAAGTCCTCACACTGGCAGTTTTTAAGAACAGGCCTGACAAACATCTATCAAGGTGTTTTAGATGGGGTTGATCCAGCATGAAGACAGAGAGAATGACCCTTTAAGATCCTTATGAGCTCTGTTTTTCATCGATTTATAAAACACCGAGAAGCAGCACTAAGGAAAATCTGATTATCTTCTTGAGAAATCCTACTACACTATTTATTCCTATATCAACATAATCGCATTTCATTAATTAGCATATTTCACCAGACAAGTATAAACCTGACTGCAATATAAAATAAAAACAGTTGCCACAAAGGAGCCACCTGTTTGATGAACATGCAGCAATCCACATCCATGGAGCTCAGCAACTCTCAGCTGTCCTTGTGGGGATGCTCCAAGAGCACAACTAGGCTCTCAGATAAGAGATGCTGTCCCCAAGAAGGTGTATATATATATAATTCTCAGATATTATTATGAGATTCACTCCTCTAAAATCCTCATGATGTTCCTTCTGCTTCTTTATGCTCTCCAAATACTCATGGTAATATCCATAGCAAATTTCCCTCAGATGGAAGGGAAATACATAGTACTAGCCAGACCACTTACACCCATGTGAGTATCAGTTTGTAGTGCTTGTTTCCTGGGCCCCTTTGTGTTTGTAATGACGAATTTGGAGGGTAATATAACACCAATCACAGCAAAGCACTCTAAATTTAAAGTGAAAGTATTCTACTGTGTCTTAAGAAATGGATCACAAGCAATTCAGTGACAGAAATACTGTCTCTTAACCTAATTTTATAATGCAATCAGACTGACCTCCCCTACACACAGTAATTGGAAAAAAAAGAAAGAAGAGCCTCCAACAGACTAAACCAGAAGCTACCCTAGTTTTTAATCAATAGTCCTATTCCCACTGGCTATGTATTTCAGTTCAGAACATTGTAATTAAATACAGTGATGAGCTGCATTTCTTTATGAATGAAATCACTTCCTCTCTCATACATATATCTATATATATTTAGGATACACTCTAAAGTATTTACAGCTAAAATCCAATCATGTTGAATCTAAGCAAAATTAAATGTAAGAAGTGTTTCCTTTTGAAGGCAGAAATCCCTTTAATTCTGCCAATGAAATATTTACTGTCCTGGGTGTTTTGGTTTGGTTTCGAGAACACTGGAAGAATATTAGTAGTATTGTTCAAACAAAACATTGCATGTTAATAATAAAATGGCACTTAACATTAGATTCAGGACCTAAGAATAATTGATGTCATATTCTATCAAGTGGTCCCACTGAATTCCTGTAGATCTACTTAAAAGATTAAGGTGAATGAGGTTCAGTCCTACAAAGATATTTTGAATTTATTTTCCTTTGAAATACACGCATTTAAAATAATTCATGAGAACGTTCAAGCCCGAACAGTAATACTGGAAAGTTCACATACAACCTACCATTTTGCCCATAGGCAGTTTATGAAATTGTAATTAGAACTACTATTGCTTAGCAATCACACGCACGGAAGTAGTAAGAGATTTAGGAAACAATTTGCTTTTCTGATAAAGTTCCACCACTTCATGTTAACAGATGAAACGATGATTTCTTCTTAGAATTAAGAGAATAAAATCATCGTCAATTTGCTATTTAAAAAAAAAAAAAAAGCTGAAAAGCCATATGAAGGTGCTCTGAGGACAGGAATATCTTCATTCTAATCCTCAGTGATTAGTAGCATATCTACAGTGATTCTGCTTTGCATAAGAATATCCTTTTGCCCTTGACTTTATGGCAGGCGAAAGTTAATGGGCCAAACGCATCCGTTGACTAAAATGGTCTTACTCCAAGGATAAGTTTGGCTCACCATACAGAAACACGGTTGAGAGCAGCCCAGAGAATGTAATAATAAGAAAGAAACCTACGTCCTGGCACCACCTCTTAAGAACATTGTTTGACTTAGAGGCATATTCAAGGTCAAATGTGCAAATTAGAACGAACAAATGCTGTTTTCAAACTATCACTTCTTTGTTTAGCGAGCAATGTATTGATTCACTTAGTTTTTCAGCTCTAAGGCTCTTGGAGCCAAATGTTTTTTTACTAAGAGATCAATTCTGCAAGTATTATATGTGCAGAAGCATCCTGTACATACACATGCACAGATTCATTGCATACAAGAAATTAAAGGGGAAGCTTTCTCCCAAATCAGATGTATCATAGGCTGGTTTCTGCCACACCTAATATCACTTTGATGACACTGCAAATTAAATAGCAGCTTCTACCAGATGGGTGTCCCATGAGAGAATTTATTCAGCCAAATCTGCCATTGTGTCTGCAGGTAAGAAAAGCTCCACTGAGAAAGCTTCAGTAGTCTGTCACAAAAAAAAGTTTAAAACACTGAAAGTGATGCCAGCAACACCTACTTGCACTATATAAAAGAGAGTGTGAAGAGTATATTTTTCTCCACTAAAAAAGGAGTCAATGGATACTAGACTATTTATTAAAGAATTAACTCAGGACACACAAGCCTCTCTGTGAGTCATCTTTGTGTGAAAGACGTGATGTTCAGAAGGACATGTTTTCTTAATTACAAGGAAGAGATATTACAGGGTAAAAGCACCATCCTGCAAAACTTTTAGTAGTGTGGCTAAGGGTGTTCCTTTGCTCAAAATACCAGGCCTTGAGGGCTCAGCTGTAACACAAAATGTGTTACATATTTCAGAGGGCAAGCTGACATGGAGGATCACCTTATGGAAGAATCCACTTAGCTGAATGAATAACCAGCAGACTCTTCAGGGGCTGTCTGAGATCTGGGAAATCAAACCACCAGAGTCCATGCTGTGCCATAGTAATGCAAATTGCATCTTTTCGCAAAAACCAGATTTATTTCAAACAATGGTAACATGCCAAACTCTTGGCACAAGACCAAGTGACATAACGCATTATTATTTCTTATGATAATATATATATGTATACAGTTTATAAACTATATCTAGTTTGTTCACTATATGTAAGAAAAAAAAAGGTTTTGTAAGCTACTATAACTCTTTATATCAATTATTTTGTTTCTTGGGTAAGAGAAACAAGAAATGAAAGTCACCCATAACTTTCAGAATTGCTACGCCCTGTTTGTATCTCTGTTAAAGATTCTGTATCACAGTGAACAGAAGTGCAGCCCGATTTCCTTGGGAAAAAAGCACTTACACCATCTTTGGATGCACCTAAGGTCAGTCAGCAGGAGAGGGCTAATGAGCATACTTTGGTGATCAGACCAAAGATATATTCCAGGATGCTACATACAGGTCTAATCCTTACATTCTAAAGCCAGAACACAAAAAGGAAACAAAAAATATGTGAGGGAAAGAGAAGGTGCCCTACACTGAGAGACCATTTAATCTCTCTTTTGGACAAGAAAGATCAGGAGCAGATCTAAATGCAGTTAAAACCACTTTACTGGGGAGTAGATACTTGTAGGAAAAGAACATGTACTTTTAGGATAGGGGCTCACCAATTTAGCAAACAAAGCCATTAAAGCAAAAATAAAGGCTGTAATTCCTAAGACTATCCAATTTGAGTTAGAAATAAAGAACATACTGTTAAAAGTGAAATCAGTCAGCACTATGTGCAGGCATATGGGAAAGTCTCCTCATGATGCCTTTCAGAAAAGTTGAATAACTTTGAAGAAAGTTATTCTTCATTTAATACAACGACTGGGCTTGTATCAAAAAGTGCTTGTGGCCCAAGCTAGACAACAGCACTGAGGTGAATGTGCCTAGACCTATTCAGCAACCCTAAAACCTAAAAATGTTCAAAGCCCCCAGGTATTATTAAAATATGAAAAATAGAACTATTAACTTTTTAGATAGAGAATAATCTCAGCCACTAAGAAGGGTATTGAAGGGTTTACCAAGTGCCCCCTCTTCTGCCTGTGCCATCCTTGCAGGCAGGTCCTGCTTTCAGTCTTAATTTCAGTTACTCAGTGATTTTCTGAGTGTAGCAAATCCCTGCTGTTGCATGGAATAGTGTTTCTATTCATCTGAAAAGAGCTCTGTGGAAGCTTCCTCTCCAGTCAACCTCACTGGAGTGTCTACCCCTGAGCAGGTTCAGCTCTTTCTCCCACAGCTTCAGTCCAGACAATTAAAGGAACTTAATTCACCTTTTAACAAAGTAAAATACATATATTGCCTATTGCAATCACACCAACACACACATATGGATACTAGAATACTTGTGGAGTTCATACACTGCTATTTGTATGTGTGTGAATGTGTGTGAATACAGACCCATATACCAGCTCACATAGCTTTGATCACCAAGAGATAAGCCTTCTAAAACACGTCAGTCAGTACAAATGCACTAAGGGCTTCTCCTGGCTTCTGTTTTCAATCTACTGTAATTTGCCTCCCTATACTCAAAACTTCATGGAAATTGTTGTAGTTTGAGTGAGAAAAGAGGAGCTTTTCTTCTAATAAAAAGTTTAAAAGTGAAAAAGCCACTTGTGCAAACTTCTTTTCCTTAAACCAAGGACTCCAGCTGTTACACGAGGCCGCCGTGGCAGGACTGCCAGCATTAGAGTACATAAATCTGAATAATTCCCATGTCATCAGGCATTGCTTAAGGCATGAACAGGCCTGACCATTGCCTTCTTGTCATGTATTTTAAATACAGAAATAAAAACAGTGTCTAGATCATGAGTACCAGTTGAGGTACTTACGGGGGCAGATCATCTGAGTGCCGCTGCCCTCCATTAAGGAACAGAAGCGGTATGCAGTCATTCCTCAGTGGAACAACCACTAAAGGAAAGAGCTATGAGCACTTAGCAGGACTTTTATCATAATAATATATCTGAAGTTGTATGCATCTATCTGCTGTGGAACCCTGAACTATTTTTGTTCCTTTGTCTGATCAGAGAGCGCTGCCTCTTCTGCTTACTTCCCCATCGGAAGATGGCATTTCCACTGAACCATGAACCTGCTTTGGCATAACAAATGTTCCTGGATGTTTCTCAAAATGTGTCACAAAGTGAACATCCTTTGTCTACTCCAATTATATCAGCATTGTTCCCTTCTTCTAGCTGTCATTTGAATATCTTCTGTTTCCAGCCTTTCTTCTAAGCTTCAAGGCCTTTTTTCCTGAATCATTACATTTGTGTCTGATCATAGAAGAGTCACCATGCTGTGTGATGAAGTAAGGGGAGGTTGCCATTTCCTCACCCTTTGTTAGGCCTTTTACATGGAGAGGGATCTGATCCTGCATTACTAATGGATCAAAAGTCTTCCAATGACTTCAGTCAGAATTTTAAAGTCTAAAAATGAATACAGGCTGAGACCATAAAGCTGCCTATTCATTTTGAATCAGCTGAGCAGAGTTAGATATTTGAGATATTTGTTGGAAGATTATATTCCCCTAAGAGAAAAACTTCTACAAACAAGAGGAGACTTGGAATAACGCAATATTTCTATATAACAATGGAGTCTTATTTACACATCCGTTTCAGTCTCATTTGCACTGAATTAATGCAGTTAATTCTGTTACCAGAAAAAAACTGTCTAATTCAAAGTGCAGGCCTAGCTGTCACTCAGGAGGAAAGGCCTTGCATCTGCAATGCCATGACTACTTCATAATATCGAGGCTCGCCTATATCACTGACCAAAGGCTGGTCAGTAGAAAGGAAGTGATCTGGACAATCATCCTTCTGTGTAGGGGATATGGAGGCTAACTGCAATTTTTCTTTTCTCCCTCTCTACACACATGCATTTGTACAACAGCTCAGAGACGACTCAGAAGTATTACTGTGTTTTTCACCACAATGATTAGTCAGCACACGCCACTTCAGTGAACTGACACCAGCCCCTGAAATTCCCTGTTGGAAGAGCTGCTCTACATTGCAGCCTCACAAAGCTCTGCAGAGCTATGGGACTAAGGAGAACACGAGAGGAGCAGGAATAACTGTTCTGCACATTCTCATAATCCACATCCCTAAAACAATGAAGGCTGAACAGCACACAATGTTTTGGAGCAATCCTGCTCAGCTGCGTCCAGCAGCCTAGAACATGCTGTTCCACACATTCCACCGTGTGGAAAGCCCTTTTTCCTTGATCCTGAGATCATAAATTGAGGTGCTTGTAGGCAGGGCGGAAGCATCACACAAGAATGCCTGACCACCCCTATAGGATGAGAAATGCCCCATGAACACCCACACACCGCAGTAAAGGAGCTTTTCCTGCACCAGCCATGAGGAGTGTCTCAAACACAGCCAAGTATGCGGCAATGCAAGCTTCAGAGCAGCTGCATGGACATGCCAGGGTCCCTCAGTGCACACACAAAAGGAACCCCCACTCCTCCTCTGCCCCTCTGAGACCCCGAGCCCCCTGGGCTGCAGGCTCAGGCCCTCTGTTTCATTCTGGTGCACCCTGACACGAGACAGACCTGCAGCAAAACAATAGGAAGGTTTATTTAACCTGGTTTGAAGCCAAGGTTCAGAGGTAAGCATGCAAGGGTTGGAAACAAAAGGGCTACAAGGAAAACATAATAAAATCGTGCTTGCAATACTTCTTACTCATCCAGAATATTCACTCAAGATGTAGTCGTTGGACTGCTGATTGCTAATTCCCATATGCTTCCCACATTCTCATCTCCTAGTCTAGATTATTTCCTCCAGTGACTTTTTTGACGGCTTTTCCTGGAGACTTACATTTCAGACACCCCTTCACATTCTTTCCCTTTTTGCTTTATTTCAGATTAAATGCCCTCCCACGGGCTCACATGATTCATATGCATCCATGAGAACCTTTGAGCTCAAAAGCATCCCATATATCACATACAGTGAACCACACATATTGTCCCTGCATTTTATCAAACTATTCCAGACATAAGAACGAGAGTATTGACGAGCCATACCTCAAATCAGATGGTCCCCTAGGGCTCTGATTTCCTGTTAGTTTTTGGAGATTTCTAGAGAAACCAAGCAGTTATTGCATAAACTCAGTTCTTTCTGTTTAAAATAAAACAATCTGATTTGTGCCCATATTTAGTACCATTTCAAGCTTTAAATGTTTCAATTGTTAATTTATCTCATTTGAAGTTCTTATATTCAAACAGCATCCCTTCATAGCTGTGAGTTTGTTTCCTTGTTTTCTGGAACACCTGAAGCATCTGTTAAAATTAATTAAAATAAAAGGAATATGTTAACAGCTCCTCCGTGTGACATATTTCTCTAACATCCTGCTTCAAAACTAAAGAGGAATGGCACGCGCTCCATGAAAGACCTTTCATTACTCAGTTTTGCACTGTAAACTCTGTCAAGCACTTTTGAAAGAAAACAGGAGAAAGTGAAATCTCCAGAATATAAAAAAGGCTTCAGGTTTTCTAGAAAATGAATAATCTCCTGAAGCTGCAGGTTTAAAAAAAAAGGTCCTTTTCACCAAAAGATTTAGACGTCAGTACAGCCAGCCCTGCGTCACATTTCCTGTACTCCAAGGGTTATGATACGGCAGCTAGAATCAACACAGAGTCAAACTGCAAATTAGATTACAGAGCTGAAAATAATTAAGCAATAACCATAGAGGAACAGGGTATTTCCTGGGGCTTAATGACCTGCTGGGAGGAGCTGAGGTCTTTAATGTTACTTTCAGCTAAACATCAGGAAGAAAAGTGCTCCAGTGTATTTTTTTCCCCTGGACCTTGCATGTACAAAGGGCAATGCCACTCCGTTGCTACTCCCAGAGAATTAATGTTCACAGCACTAGTCAATCAGATTTATTTATTTGCCACCAGACACAGTCTGGGGCACTGCAGGTCCCTGTCTATGGCAAAGTAATTGGAGACGAGACAATGGAAAGATGACTGGCTTGGCCAGTTCCTTTTGTGCAGCGGCAGAGGGATTAAATCAGTTGTCCACTGAGAGCTGTCCTGCTACACTGCGTGGGTGACTCCAGTCATCTCTTCTCCTCCCCGTACAAGAGAAGTTCCACTGTCTCTTGCTCAGGCACCTCTGACCTTTCAATTCCATACTCTCCAGAAAGCCTCTAATTTATCATAGCTGCCTTCCCAGCTGGCTTTATCCCTCTCCTCCATGCCTTTCTACTACCCTCCCATACTGAAAGTCAGCAGTTCCCTGCTTGGTGTCCCACCTGTGCAAGGCAGAAGGAGTTTTCCAGTCCCCCTGGCCTCTTCCAGCCTCTCCCAGCAGGCTCCTGTGGGCAGGTTCTCTTTGTGCCTCCCCTGTAGGGTGCTCAGGTGAGCATATCCCCTCCTGTTGCCAAACCTTGCCCACCCCCTCCAGCTTGGAGAGGAAGCAGTAAGCCAAGTGGGCCCAATCCCTTTCTTGTGTTTTCAGCAGAACTGTGTTTGTGTTTTCAGCAGGGAATGATATTACAAAGGAAGGCATAGCTAAGACAGGATACTTATTATATCTTCTGATTTTGCTGTCATTTACAGTCTTGTGATAACTGTACAATGGCTAGAAAGCAGATAAAATACATTTTTTTCCTCTTTTCTTTTTTTCAAGTAAACAATGTCTATTCCAGCTCCAGTTAATGCCAATGGAAAAAACCAAAACACCACCTAGCATGCAGGCAAGAATAAGACTCCACCCAAATACTAATTTTTTATTCCTAATCAAAACAGTTATTTTTTCAGAATTCATGAAATATAGTCATCTCTTGTGTAACCATGCTGGAGTCAAAGGACTCACTCTGGGAACAGATTTGGCCCATTCTGTGGAAAACAGAACTCAAAGGGCAGGGTGACCTGTTTTGCAGCAAGAATGTAAATACAAGTGTTAGAGTATTTTTTTTTTTTTTTAATTTTTATCACTGAGCTGCAGAATAGGAATCTAATTCCTAGATCTGGAGTTTGTTCTATGAGGCTCAGTAACATAGGCCCAAGATTTTCTGCATATTCTATAATAAATCAGCAGTAAACTGCATATCAAAACACGGATCATAATCATATTATCATTATTATTATAGTAAGATGAATATCATGAAGCACTTTTTTACACACCTGGATCTACAAGGTGCTCCACAAACTGGCTGAACAAACTGTGCAGCAGCAATCTCATTGCCTATTCCTAAAATGCAGCCACTTCTATAACGAAATCCAGCAGCTGTTAACGCTACACAGCTGTACCAGACAAAACCTTGGGGCATAAAATGAAGATGATGACTCTACTTATCCCAAATTGCAAGTGAAGTGTAAGTAGGTAGAAAGCATGGTAATAATCCAAATATAGAGAGTGATACACTGCCACACTCTTGCCAGAAGCAGGAGATTGTACTTACAAGGACATCAGCCTTATCCCAAACCCCTGCAGATCTTTGCCCACTTCTGTCAGAGCCAGTCTTCATCTGTAAAGAGAAGGTCACAGCTTCTAGCCTGCCAACTGCATCTTCTTTTCAGGGCATCTCAAACTTTTCCCAAGAGGACTGTCTAAAACCAGTCCCTTTAATCTGTGAGTTCTCACAGGTGCTGCAGCAGGTCACAACAATCCAGCTTCTCTTGAACAACATGTGTTTCCCATTTCTCTCTTACAACAAGTCTCGTCCCCTCTTGGTTAATTTGGATGCTTAATGGAGATGGGACTGATGAGGACTCCTTTTCATATTCTCCAAACCCTCTTCCTTTGAAGGAAAATTATTTGCTTAGAAACAGCAACAGCATAAAGTACAGAATCTGCCATGTTTCTTCTCTTATAGCAAGAGATTGTGTTAAATATTGGCATGTATGTTAGCATTTATGTACTCTAAATGTCCAATAAATACAGAGTGCTTCATCTTCCAGCCAGCACTGCAGGCCCTACTTCTGACATATAACTAGTGTCACAGCAGAAAAGAAGATTGTCCAGCAATTTCAACACCTTTGGACTAATTTTTTTTTTTAATGAAAAAGTACTTTTCAGCCTCAGCTGTAACAGCAGCCTGCTCTATGATCAACCAGAGTTTGCATTAGCATGTGCCATCTGCAGGTACAAATTACATAACATGGTATTTTTTTCTGGCTCTTTCAGATCACGGTTGTCATGAATAACTGTCGATAGGCTCAAAAGAGGAGAAAATACAAAAGCCCAGTAATGTTTTCATCATCAGACACACAAGCTGTCTAGATGTAACTGTAACATACAGTATTCCCTTAAATTTCCTCTTCTTCCCTCCCCAGTGGCCCTGGAGCCTCTGGAGAGACCCCATCCTCATCCTCTCTCCATCTCCCTGACAGACACTCCCACAGTGGGGGGTTACATAGCCCATTAAGCAGCCTATTAAAAAAAATCTGCCTGCCATGATAACAACAAGAAGAAAGGGAAGATTTGCCCAAGATCCAAGCAATGGATGAAAATGTCCTTGGATTGTCAGGTTGCAGTGAAGAAAATGCCTTACAGCCAGAAAGACAAAAGGGGGAAGCAAGAATGCCACGCTAGCAGGTGAGAGCAGAGGCTTTTTACCTGATGTCTCACGGGGACAGGATAGAAAGATATACATTTCTCTACGGGTTTTGTTCCCCTCTCCCTTGTTTATGCACTTCCAGCTGACCTGATTATGTCAATGCCTCCTGAAACTCGTTATAACAACTTCTCCCCCTTGCAGTGACACTCCTGATGAAAGCAACATTGAGCTGACCCGGGAAGCAGCAGCAGATTCCTGGAACTGGCTGCAGCTCCTGTGCCACCGTGAACTTTGCAGATTAGGATTTGCTACCCTAAAAGGAGAAAATGGCAGTGCACTCAGGGAGGGTGCATTGCTGTGCCCATCACCACTGGAGAGAGAAGACAGGCTCGGGGTGGTCCTAACAAAGTTTTCATACAGTACTTTCTGTATTCTTACTTTCCCCCTTTCTTCCCTGGGGAAGGGTGTTTACATTAGGTATAGCAGTGTCAGAAACAAAAACATGAAGTTTCTTATAACACTAAAATTACCCTTCTTCGGGGAACAGGGTACTTGTTTACAAGAACATCTTATGGCCCAACACGAATGCCTTTTGTGAAATGTTAAATGTAGTGTGTATCCTCTAGTAAAGCAAGTATGTCAAATTTACAACTGTGGCTAAAAGAGACTAGAGGATTTTTTTGCTTAGGTGGTAATGTGCTTTAAAAGGAGAGTGAATCTGCATTTCTTGGGAGGGAAAGCTGGGATACGGCCAGAATTCAAGCCAAATGATGACTCCTGATGTTCTTTCACTGTGCAGGACTCAGCTCCACTTCTTGATTCTGTTGAACTTTTGCTTACTACCATTTACTTCAATTTCCTTAAATAGTAAGAACTTAGGAAACCCAACAATCATTTCATTTGCTTCTTCTTGACCTTGACAATCTGTTATTGTGGATAAATATTATTTTTTTATAATTATGTATTTCCAGAAGATAACAAGGGCCCTTTATAAGAAGAAGTAAAGTGTACATTTTTGAGCTACTAGCAGCAAATTTTCAGTAGCACAGCATTGATAAAATCTTTTCTGTACTACTTGTTACCACTGATTTTTACGGTATCCTCACCATTTCCACAAACAACTGTTTTGGGCTTTGATTTGATAAAAAACCGAAGCCTTGGGAATGAGAAACAAACATTCAAAATCACACACATACAAACAAGTCCTTCTTGAATACAGTCCACAGCAGTCCTGGTAAGTCCCAGTAAGTTTTTAGATTTTAGACCAACACACGTTCCTCAACTGCTTCTAAAATATTGCCCTATACTCCTGAAACCAAACAAGACTCCTAAAAATATCAATTACTTATTGTTACTTTTCATATATTATAAAAATATTTGCAAAATAATAAGTAAGGCATCACTTATGCATCAGAGAAAAATACTCTGTTGCCTCAGTGTACAGACTGAAATGTGTCAGAGGAAAAGCATTTTATCAGATAAATTAGGCTAGGCACATATGTATTTTTTTAGTTTGATAAGACTGTGAAATAAAACAAACATTTTTTAAACCAAAAATCTTATCAGTTGTGATTAATTTATTTTCTATTCAATATTTCTTCATCTGACGCCTGAACACATTTTTGCTATTTACTTCCAGTTCACTAGAACCTCTGATTTAAACTGTATTCCTCTAAAGTTATGTAATTTTTTTCCTCACAACTCTTTCCCAAGGAACATAAAGAGTAATATATTTGATTAGCTGGCTTTGGTTAGGCATATAAGACATGATAAAAGAACATGCTTTGATCTTTACTCTGTGTAAGAGGTCCCACTGCTGAGAGGAAAAAAAAAAAAAAAAGGCAACTAATACGATATTTGGACATGAAGATAAGAAAGACAATTAATGTGTCTCTCCTTTTGTATAGTTCTATAGTTTATCCAGTGGAGAATAATATGCTCTCCCTTCCTGGCAAGAAAATACCACTCAAGGGAGGAAGATTCCTCTGCCAGTAGCCAGTTTAGCCAACAAGGTCTGAAATGTAACTTAACCTGATCGGGATGCTCTTCTGTTAAACTGTTGGAGACACAGCCACGGCACAGAAGGGAAGAAGAAACAGGAGAGAACTTTTTTACCATGGCACTGGTTTAAGAGAAGTTCAGCTTTAATAATAAGATGAGCTTTAATCATAAGATTCAAGTTTCTTTTGATTTGTACACCAGTATCTGCGTGGCCACGTCACAAACTTCAGGCAGGTCATTCTTAACACCTGTGGCAATGGATCATCCCCACAGACTGACTGACATTGAAAACAACCCAAACCAACCCAAAAGCTTTTTCCAACCTGCCATAAAGGAATGCTTTAATAGATAAGCATGCAGTCTGTTTTGCTAATAAAACTCCTGCTCAGCCCACATCTATTCACCGTTGGGCCTTGTCATCCTTCACGATCAATTCTCAAATTTGATTGCAAGCAGTTTTCAGCAGGGATCATGTCTTCTTCATCCCTGTGGACACTCAGATGTCTTCTCTGCAGAGTCATAAACTAATAAAAACAGACACACACATCCATCAGCTAACCTGGCATAAGTAGTAGTCACTACAGTCAAATCTTTGCATGTTATTAGACTTCCACATAATCTAAGAGAGAAACAGCTGAGGAATGAAAATGAGGCCAAAGAGAGCTTTTTAAAGCTCACCTTTGAGAAACACAGTGAGGACATGAACATATACCTCCAGAAGAGCCTGATTTCAGGCTGCCAAGGAATCACTTCCTGAATTTCCACTATGGCTCCTTCTTATTGCCAACGCTTTCTCCTTGCACTCCTTCTTGAAACTACTCCTCCTGTCTGGCACTTTAAATCAGGGTCTTCCCAAGGCCGCATGATCCATTTGGTGTGAAGGGTAAAGCAGGTAACACGGGCCATCAGCAAAAAAATGCTGCAGGGGGAAAGTATGATCCAGTCCAGTTCTACCTACAGATTTTGTGTTTGGCTCCCAGCTCCTCGGTCAGACCCTCGCAGCCCTGCTCGGACCAGCCAGGGGCAGCTGCAGGCAGGGCAGGACCACGTGATGGACGGATGGATGGATGTGATCACTGCCAGTTGTTACTTCTGTTCTTCTTACCCTGACTAGCATGCTTAGGGCCAGGTTTGACCCATCCATTTAGCTCTAGTAAGCAGGGTGCTATCCCTCCAAAATGCCCAAGCAGGGTTTGTAATTCAGTTATATCTCCTTTTTGTTCCTCACCTTGACCGGAATTTAAGCTGTATCCCTTTGCAAGGTGGAGCAGGCTTTTGAGTCCTCTTCCTCCCTTTCAGGCAATGTATTTCAGCCTTGCTCATTTGGCTTTGAAGGATTCAAGGGCAAAGTGTGTAGGATGTGACATTTACCAGGATTTCTCTTTCATTCTTGTCTCAGTGTGCAGGGCCAGGTAAGAATTTTCCTTTCCAATTTTTATAAACTCTGTCCATCACAGACCCACATAGAAAGCAGGGAAAATAAAAGCTACCTACATTCAGCATAAGATAAAGCTACGGGCTGGGTGCAGGACTGCTAAGAAGTCTTTGACTTTCAAAACCTTATCCTGACATGGTTTCATACCAAAGTCCAGGTAAACCATTTAACTCTCCATTTATATTAAGATGATAATAATTATATGTTATATTTTTTTTATATTCTATCTCTTTCCATAATATCTGTATGCTCCATCCAGATTGTCCCACCAATATTTTCTTGTATCATATAGTTCCTGCCTGAAAAGCCTTGTATGAATCTTAAGTATCTCTATTACTAATTTTTTTCCTGCTTGCACCTCCACCTCCATTAAGAGCTGAACATACTCTCCATGCTCAGGAGCCAAGTCTGCACAAAGAGATGAGGCACCTCTCTTTGCTCTGAGGGACAGCAAGTGTGGATCAGCAGGGCTGAGGGTCTTGCCACAGAGAACAGCCAGTGCCGCCTCACCAGTGCTGAAATCTAAGGGAAAGCAGAAGTTCCGTGCTTCCACAGGCACAGTGGTGCACAAGGACAGATGAGTCTGCAGAGGTCTGATAGAGGAAGGCACCCCAGTGTCTGAGCATGTGTCTAATTGCCTTCCTTAATCCATGCCTAGGGACAGGCTCTGGTACTTACTGTCTCACATGAGTAGCTCTGCAGTACACAGACTCACGGCACGTGGACACTCTCCATCCATCCACGCGCTCACACGCACACACACTCATGCTGATTTTACATATCCTGTCTCTTTGTAGGAACTGTGAGATTGCAGGAGGGGCTGGTAGCAAGGTTTCCCAATGCTTGTTATGATAAACACCCTGCTATCAATTGCCTGTAACTTTGCCAAACTTCTCCTGTCTAGCTCCAGCCGAAATTTTCTGTGCCAACTACATACCACAAGCAGAATGCTTTTTGGAAAACCTCTGCACAAAAACAGTTTAGTGACCTGGTCAGGGAAAAATACACTGTTGTGTCTATGCTGAATAAAAAGAAAAACATCTAGGTAACCTGCTAATATAGATGGTCTTACTAACCTCATACCTTGCAGCAGGAATTTAAGTGTCTGAAGGACTTGAGCCTTTGTTCCAAGAATGCCTTTTGCAATCCACAAGAAAGACTGCCCACTTTGGCCTAGGGACCAGACTCTGAAGCCTTCTACCCTGCAGTTGAAAACCTGGAAAATCTTCAGAGCAAAAAGCTGCAAATGGAGCAGGGAAATCCTGCACAGTCTATGGATTGCTCTGTGCCACTGGTGCAGCAGGGGATGGACCAGCCCAGCCAAGCATGAGACTCTGCCATGGTTTTCATGCTCTCCTCCGAAGCCAAGGCACAAGGAAAGGATTCACTCTGCTCTGCAAGTGGAAGAGAAGAAAGCTGGCTTTCATAAGCATATCCCTGCCTCCCTTTCACTGTGTCCTGAATAGGCCTTGTCCCCATCTAGGATGTAAGAATATTCATGTTTAAATCCACATTCAAGAAAAAGAAATGTTATTAATTTTCTTACGTGTAGCAACTTGAGTGTTATTCTCTTCACTATGGTTTTTGACTAATAGTAGTCTATTTGTAATTTCATTTTTTCCAGCTTACAAACAGTAGCCTTAGTGTTTTTCTGACTCAGGACTTCATAGACACAGGGCAACACTTCCTTCAGATTCAGTGCAGCATATTTAATTGAGTTTGTTCAGCCTGGAAAAGAGAAATCTTCAGGGGGACATAATTAAGGCCTTTCAGTACTTGAAGGCCAACCTCTGCCCCCCTGTTTCAGTGGCACCAGGTGCATCTACAGAGCCATTTCAGTCCAGAACAGGAGGGTGCTTTGGAAGTGTGTCCCTTCATCACCTCCACTTCTTGCCCTCTGGGTCACACTGTCACAGAGCACATGAAATAGATTCTTCCAGGTCAAAAACAGACTAGAAAATAAACCTCAGGAGTACTCGTGATGTGCTCCTGCCACTATGGGTGTTTAGCTCATGGGATCAGTCCAGAGCTAGTCTGAAATCCACCCTTCACATGCAATATACAGCACGAATATTGGGTCCTACCACACTAACAGTTTCACTCTGCAGAGCTGTTTGAATGGTATCACACTACCTAGTAATGCAGACAATACTTTTAAACAGTGGAAAACCAATGAAAACCAATGAAAAAACCAGGCTAACCTAATGCCTTTAAAAGTAAAGGTGCATTTTTGCCAAAATTTTCAAGACTTGTGTCTTTCAGAGTTCTTTTCAGCAGGACATATGGGATGTTCCCCTAAACAACTATTTGATTTGTGTTTGGGTTGGTAGGGTTTTTTTTTTCAGTGTTCAGCTGACTTTAATCAAGAGGTTTGAAAAATCTTCCAAGTTCAACACTTTCAAGGTGCATTCATCCATACTTACCATGACATCTAGCCAGCCTAAAGATTTTTCTGCTAATCTAATAATCTTAATAAAGCAATTTCATGCTCTGGCACATCTGCTTCCAAAAGACATTTTGCATTATTTTTCTGATTGTGTTTCTGCAGCTAAAGAAAACTGAAATGAATGTTACAATTTACACTGAGTGCTGTTGAGTTCCTAGTGGAGATGACAAACAATTGCTATGATTGGGCACACCATGATATGCAATAAACATGTAGGGAACCACAAGACACAAACTCATGTACTTCCTTTTCTCATGGTGAAAAAATTGAGAGGATGCCAAGTATTAGCATTTTCCCCAGAAGTTTACAGCTTTCTCTTATGAGAAATATTTTCATTCAACATTCTTTGTTGGCTTTTATCAGCTAAGTTAATTTACCTCTGACTACACGGATTCCCGATAATTCTGTTTTACACCCCAATAACACTAATGCTTGGAGGTTTAAATAACGATTTTACTCCTTCCCACAGTTTCCCAGACTAGTTCATATAAGTAGTATCCCTGATTAACAACTGATCACAGGCAATCTTCATCTCGCTGAGACAAGAATCAAAGATTTTTTTCTTTCATTTATGTAGTAGCCATGAGAAAGTACAATTTATGTGCCCAAATGCAGAATTTACAATGCTACTTGTTTGATTATTTCCTAGTCAATAAATCCATATCCTCCTGAGCTGCTGAGTATCACTATTTTTAATGCCTTAGGAAGTAAAGCACCGTTGAATAAAGAGATAAAACACCTCCACTCTGCAAGAAAATTTTGCCAAGGGGCAACACTAAAACATTGGTGTATGTCCTAAAGGTAAAACCCAACACAGTCTGAATTACAAACCCTGCTGCAGTGCCCGACAGATTCATGGCTTCTTCTCCCTTTGCTTGCCTACTGTACTTGCCAGTTCCTGGAAAAGAGTTGTCTCTGTCACTTTTTGTATCCAAACAATATCCCCCTTGAGTTTTAACTGCTGCCCAAATAGAAATATGACATAAAGGACAAAGGATAATTTTGGCCTGCTGACAGTTTCTGTGTCCGTGGGTTAAAGAAAGTTAATAAGAGAGTTTACTGTGTGTACCACTTGCACACTAAAAACGTTCCTCAAGAGGTTAAAAGTTCAAAGTTGAGTCAAAGTCTGCAGTGCCTCCACTCTTCCCTTTTAATTATCTGAGGTCAGGAAGTTAATAATACCAGAAATCCCCAGTAGAGACCTCTTGCTCAGTGTATGAACTTTAAACTTGTTCAGCTTTTTTCAAAGGGTAAAAAGTTCAGTGAAAACACAGTGGATTTTCCCTCTGGTCTCCACCAATTCAACCTCAAGGGTTAAAAGTTTAACTGTAAAAGAGGAACCTTTGTTCTCTGAGCTACATTTACAGAGTTCACTTATTAAAAGGTAAAGATTTCAAACAGCAGTTAAAGTCCAAAGTGATTCTTTTCCATAATGATGAAAATATCGCAATAAAAGCAAGTCCTTTGATCTGTTATCACTTCCCTCCGAAGCGACTGTCAAAACTTATTTTTCTCTTTATTTTGAACTTTGGACGAGTAATGGAGCCACATGGGTCCCTAAGGCCACGTATATCTGTTAAACAGCAACATGCTGCATTTGTGAATTTGTTCTACATTTTTCAGCCAGACAGTATCTTTTCCCTACTGAAACATTCGCGGCAGATGTTTCTCCACCAGGACTTTTTGCACAGTTTCTTTCACACAAGCTCAGGTTCACAGTTCTGACAATGGCAAATGTGTCAAGTATAGGTGTTTTCATCATGCTCATTCTCTAAAGATTAGGATCCCCATGCTGACCCTTTTGAAACTACGCTGCTAGAAAATATACAAAACAGTTAATCTAAAATATATCTGGTTTTGTATCACACAGTTGAGATTTGCATTGTGGGAGTTCCCTGGTGGGTATTCAATAGGTGTGAAAAGTCTGACACTAATTGGCACGGGTTGAAGGTTTCCAAAAAGAGGAAAAGCCAACAAAAAGGTTACTTTTGTTGTTAGTATTTGCCTCGTGTCTAATGGCCAGGATACGCGTTCATACAACTGAAATAGGAAATGCCCTTGGCTTGGAAGATAAAAGATTGCTATGCATAAATTTGAAAATCTTGAAAAACAACAAACTCTAATTTGGGCTTTCCTTAGGGAATCTCTTATAATGTGAGTTTTGGATTGCAATGGTGTGAGTGGCCTTTTTATTAAAGATCAGCTTATTAAAGTTCAAATATTCCCAGGACGGTTCAGTCCTGCTTCATTTTTAAAGAAGTTGAAGCTCAGCATTTCAGCCCTGCTGTATCCACAAGCAAAAATCCCTCACTGAGGAAGTGGAAGTGTTGCTCTGACCGATACCTGTGACTCTGTTCTTTGATACCAATCTCCTCAAAATCAATATGAACTCTCACTTCAGAATGCTTTAGATCTGAAGATTTTTTTTTCCCTTCGTTCTGCTTCCCCCAACCCATGCTTGGCAAGACAGTTCATTTCTGGAAAATTAGGTTTTCAATCTAAGTCTGCTCTAGAATCTCTTTCACTGGGATGTAACTCACACTTTGTGTCTCCAGGCCTTTCTCAGAGGATGATGTTCACTACTGTGTCTATAAAATGCATTTCTCAATTCTAAATTATTCTTTCGATTTTTAGTTTTCCTACAGACTTTGCATGACTCCCTATTCCACTTAACCTATTATTCATCAAGCATTTCCACAAGCATCTCTTTTCTATCATTTTGGTCACTTGTTTACATTGTCAGATGAAGACCAGAGCAAAGGTAAGTTTTTCTTGAATATTCTGAGAAACATTTTCTCTCCCCTTTATGGGACCAGCACACAAGCTGTTTCCAGTTCAGTTCAGTGGGAAACATCTGCTATTTTGGCAGAATCAGTTTACTAGTTCCAATGGTTCCAAAGTTCAGCTAATGGTGGTGACCTTGCACGAGGGTCTAGTTGGGCCAGCCCTACCGTACTTACATCAGTCTCTCTGAAGAGGGTGCTTGGCATTAACTCTGCATGACCTTCTCAGCAAGATCCATTCAAACCACAAACTCACAAATTAACAACAGATTCTGTAGGTTACAGGCCATCGGGATGGGGGAAAGGATGACTGAATCTGATTATGGAACCACTTACAAGATTTGCAATAGGTAACATAGCATAATTTTTTATTGGAAGAGGTCCCTTTTGGACATAATTGTCATTTTACTCAACCAATTATAATTATGCTTAATACCAAAAAAAGCACAGACTGTTCAATACAGCTGACACTGACAATATTTGTGCGAAGCACGACTGTTTCACAAATATAATCTGAGTTCAAGTGATTCCAGGACCAAATTGAATACCTGGCAATCAGACCTCCATAAATTATCATTTTAAATGGAGCGTACACTTTCAGATTCAGTGAGACATGAACTATTCTAGTCCATTTTTGCTTCTCTATCAGTCTCCACATATGCCCTTTTGCCTTTAACTATAGCTGATCCATGTTTCAGCTCTGCCTTTCTACAGGTTAAATTAAACAGGTTTTTGCTGTGCATTAACCTTCAGGCTAAAAAATTATTTTCCTTTGCAGTAAAAGAAATTTCCCATGCAAAACTGCTAACACGTACTGTCCTCTTTTGAAACTGGGTTGTTGGGGTTTTTTTTGATAGCACACTTGTAGCCACAGAGTTCAAAACTAGTACTTTGGAGTGTTTCTTTACTCATTTCTGCCATCGTCTCGCTCCCTTCACACACACGCATCAGGACAAAAGCGCTTCTGAGTGCAAAATTCAGCCTCTGATAACCAGGATAGGAGAAGTGGTTTCTAGAAAAGGAGCTCTGACCCACGAGCACTGGGAAGTTTAGAGGATTACACTTCCCACCTGCCCTCCTGGCTGCCAATACAGTCAAGTGTTTCTCCTGTCATCTCATTCTCCTGCTCTGGGTATTAATACACTATGCAGAAGTTTAAATTAAAACAAATCAGCCATGAACTCTGGAGGCTTATATGCAATCACACATTCAGATCTGTTGCCTTTGCATCAAGGGTGATGACCTCCCAGTGAGGAACAAGGCAGGGTGCTAACTTCTGAAGTTTCACCAAAATGAGTCACTGTCACTTGTGAGAAGAGCCCTGAATGACACACCATGCTGAGGGGTGGGGTGAGGGGCAGTTATCGGATATTTTCATCATCTCTACACTTTGTCATGACTCTACGCTTTGTTTCATTTGCTGTTCCTCCTTTTAATTCTCTGCTAAGTCATTCTGCACCACTTGTGCCCTTTTGCTGTAAGCCTAACTGACAAAGCTCTGTCCCTTGCCCTGCAGGAACATACTGCCATGATAGATACCAGGAAAAATCAAAGTAATTTGAATGTCTTTCCTACAGAGAAAGCTCTTCTGGAGGAGCTGCTCCTCATGACATATTCTGCATGAGAAGAGAAAGAGAGAACATACATTCAATCACCATATGCTACAAAAAGCCACCCACAGACAGCACATAATCTGATGCTATAGCCCCTAAGTTTAGATCTAATGGGTCCTTCTGAACAAATGGATCTTGCCACATAATGTTACCCCTGCTCAATTAAAATGGAAACAGCCGAGAAAAATAGCTGGATGGCAGATGCCCACAGTACATTTCCCACGAAACTTGTAAAAAAATCAGTCACAGTGAATAGCAGCCTGCTATCTATGGAGAGCTCTAAAAAGAACTTTGGGCTCTTACTATTCTTTTATTGTAGCATTTTCATGGCTATTATTTTACTAGGCTGGACCCACTCAGCAAAAGGATAATATATCTTGTGAGTGGATGTTCAGATTATCTATTTGATAGCTGCAGACAGAGGTGATGTGAAAAAGGAAAGAGCCTCCCTCTGCACCCAAATCTTTCTGCAGGTGATTCATTCGCAATCTGTGTAGCCACAAACAATAAACCGTATGGGAAGGGTAGGATTAATGTTAATTTGTTTACTAATTCAGAGGAGAGAAAAACTTCTTCTCCCCTTATGAGTACAGGCTCTCTCTTGAGCTCAGAATCTGGTGTGCTGATCAGCATTAGGTCCATGGTTATACATGCCAAAATTATATCCAGTGCAACCCAGAGAAATGAAAGGTCATAAAAAACACAGTTTTCAAGTAATCCCTCAAGACCCAGACCCCTAAAATACTAAGCCTTTTGTCCTTTCAAGAACAACAACAAATGGAAATTCTCCGGGGCGTGAAAAAAGTCTGAAGCAAGTTTGCAAATGAAAACACATGGCACGTCTCTTATCCCCCATGCAGGGAGCACACATGTAGGGAACAACTTGATCCAGTTTGGAATGTACTGGTCATCGAAACACAGTGTCTTCTAAAGATATAGCTGAGTTAAAAGAGTAGGACGAGCATAGAACAATATAAAAGTGGCTACATACTCCCATTAGAGCCAACTGTGAGATGAGTAGTCCTAAAACAATGGATTCTTTAAAAAAACTCCACAAATTAACTTAAACACACTTCTTTTGCAGCCAGTTTCTGTGTTAGCCCTCTCATTCCTTTTACAAAGAACACTGAAGGTCATTACAACAAAGAGCTCTAGGCAAATTTCTCGAAGTTCACAGCACCTCATGAAGACAATTCACTTCCATAAATTATTGGGTGATAACTAGTATGAAAATTGAAAAGATTTGGGCAGTACCCAGTGGAAAAAAAAATCTGCTTTGAACTATCCAAAAATATGAGTAAGCCATGTAGAAATAATTAATCATATACAACCCATTACAATTAAAAGTGTATTCTTAAATAGCTTCTTGATTGAGAACAAATGCCTCATTAATCTGGAACATATCGACTTAGGAACACAAGAAATGTCAAGCAGAGAATGATGACCGACATGACATGGGACTCCACATGCTGCATGTGCTCCATCTCAAAGGCTCACAGAGAACAGTCAATGCAAAGGTCAGTGAATGTGGTGAGTTGGAAAAAATTCCACTGACATTTGATTTATTTAAAGTCAAATTATTTCACTGTAGACCACTAAACATTATAGGAGTTCAGAGTGGTCGCGTTATTATCCCATCTGCTATTGTTTTCAGTCGTGCCTTCTACTCCAATATTTCTCTGGGAACATTTTGACTGCTGCTACTATTTTTTTTTTAGGTATATAATTGCAGCTGCATCTTACCCTACATCCACATACCACTTTCTAGCCAAAGGTGAGTTTGTTGCCTCCATGATGCAGGTGAATTATGAGGGGTGCAGTCATGGTGGATAACTCCAAACCTGATCCAAAACATCTTACCTCACAACAGGGTTTACTGCCCTGGACATGCTACCATGTTATTCAGTTGACAAGTATGTGATCCAACACAAAGCAAGCTCTTGGAAAGCTCCTTTCTGGATTGAAGCACATGCTTTACAAAGGCTTCACCATTCAACTTCATACAACTTCATTGCTGATTTTCAAAGACCACAGTCTAATCTAAAAATCTTTCACTGTTACAGCATTGCAGTTTAGAGAGGAAACTTCCACTACATTAATATTTTTCAGCAGAATCTCTAGTGCAAATAACAAAGAATTTTTTTTACCTTGGAGGTTTAATTTTGTTGGTCAATTTCACCCAAGGAGACAGAACTGGCTCAAGGGGCAAACCCAACCTTTTTATGTCTTAACACCACCAGCAGGACCTGAAAGCAGAGCTGCATCAGCAGCCCACTTTCAGCTGTGAATTTGCCTGAGACAATTAGGCCATTTGGGCTCAACACCAGTTTGAAATAAAGAAGGATTTTATAGAGCTGCTTTGCAGCTTTGAAAACTCAGCTGGTGCCTCTTTTTTCCTGTAATCTACATAAGGATGGCCCTAAGGGGTCCACTGGTGGCTTGCCCTGTCACCATGTATGTGACACCATTTTCCTCCCATGGCAAGATATAACCTTTGCCAAAAATGCAGATTCATGTCATGTTTCCATTTTCTCAAAAGAAAGGGAGTTTTATTTAAAAAACAAAAGCATATATAGGGAAAATTTCGATTTTGATGAAAATTTGGTTCAGAAATAGCTCCACTGTACCAACATTGTCCCTCTGGCTGAACTGCAGCAATAGGTCACAGGAGATATGTGGCGAGCTCTTTTTGGGAGTTCATGATGATCTGTCTCATATCTTTCTTCTCACTGATGCCTCAGATTTTATTTCCTGTTATACAAAATGAAGTTCAGGAGATTTGCTGGACAGGGGTTAAACCTGCTACTACTTCAAAATGTTTAAAAATTTATTCCAATTTAATTTCTGTGCAGTGTAAACTGTACAGATGCATATAAAAACATGTTTAAATAGGCTGAAAAGGAGGAGTTTTACAGAAAAGAAAAAAAAAATTAAATTTTACAAACCTGGGGGAGTGTCTTGCCTGCACCGCCTGTCTGATGAGAGGATAATGCAAAATCACATAAGCTGCCTTACACATGTAGCCAACAGGACTTCAGAAACAAGTCCTAAAATGAATAATCTCATGTAAAGTTTGATTTAAATAAGAAACATTGAAGTAAAGCTTTGTTTAATAATTCTGAACAACAAATGCTTTAAAGGACATCACAGACTTCACGGAGCTATTCCAGGGACAGAGAAGAGTTACATTCATCAAATAAAGTGCTAATTGCATGTAAGTCATTCTAACCTCTCTAGATATTGTGGCAGAAAGATTTTTTTCTTATCACCTCTATTTTCCAGTAACATAGTTAAAAAATTTTACATACATATTCCTAAAATAGTACTATAATTGGATCATGCTGTTTATTTTACTGTAGTTCATCTAGTTGTCCCTTATGTTTTCCCAGCCTGGCAGCTCCCTTTGGGGAGAGGCTTAGCTGCCAACACTCACTCACCATCATAGAGGTTGCTATGTTTTCACTGGTGATCTGAAAAATAGGGAAAATTTGTCAGGAATAATTTATTCCGAGGATTCTGGGTGTGGGTGAAAAGATTCCCAGAATCAGTTGTGCAGTTCCATATTGCCAGCTAAAATGTGGGACCACTACATGGTCTAGACAGCTATGAGTTTATTGATCATATACTCATACTCTGATGGTGTGAGAAGTCCCAATAACCACAGGGGAGAATGTGGACAATTGGGTCAGCGTCCAGTCAGACTCAACTCAGGGCTGTCCCTGCCTCAACTTATATGATTTTTCCTTTTAACAGCAGATTACATATATCATGTGGTTACACAACAAACAATACACTGTGACAACAAATAGAGGCTGGGGTCACTGTGACCTGATGATCAGCAGCAGTGGCAGGATGTTCACTTTCTGAACTGGGATGAGACAGCATGTGCTGAGCCAAGTCCTTGACTCTGAGTCAATCTTCCGAGCCCCCCCTTCCCTTGCACTGGGTGCAATGTAGAGGATATGTTTGCAGATGCAGGACAGGAAAAGTGAGTGAAATTCTGTGACCTGTTCCATACATCTTCATCTGTAGCAATCCCCTCAGTGTATTGGATCAAACTCTTGTATCCTTGCACTTCTCCCCTTGCAAAAAACATCCAAAACATTGCTTATTTCTACAGCACCATATGATGCCCAGTGAATATGTCTGTTTTTTGGATATGTCTGGTTTGGCTCTATCAGTTCATCAGCATGAACCGATTAATTATCTGCCACATGACTCCACCGAAATCTAGTAATTCTTATTAGTGATTTAAATTTGTGATCATATTTTTAAAACACACTTCATTTTCAGACATACAAATCTTCCTAGGTTACAGTAAGTTATAGTTTAAAACAAATCCTCAGATAATCTCTTATTCCAATTAAATTTAATCCTTTAAATAAACCGCAGAAAATTAGAGGCAAAGGTGAGAAGGCTTCTGAGGTAGAAGAAAGTCTACAGGGGGATGATAAGCAAAGGAACTAGTAAGGAAAACTTTCTCATGTACTACCCACACGTGCCATCTGCACAGTTATTGACTCAAGGTCTGCATGTTTGGTGATTTTTTTTTTTATCTGTTATTTGAGTTATGAGGAAACCATATTTGGCAGACTTCAGAAATGTATTCTTTGTTCATAACGATGCTGGTCCTTGGGTGGATCCAAATTTGGTCCTCTGAATACAGTGTACTGCACCCACCTCTGTCCAAGCAAGCACAGCACTCCCCAAAGCAGCAGAAATGTGTAAGCCAGCCTCTCTTAAAGGGATCAGACTGTAGCATTTTTAGGAGAACAGACTGGACTTTTCAGTTTTAATCATTCTTATAATCTTGCTAACATGAATTTTAAGGGGTGATGCCAATTCTTTTCACATATTGATCATCTTTTTTCACTGGACTGTCTTCTTTTGGCTGACACTGTCTCAGAACTGGTCTAGTCTTTATTAGTAACTTTGGTGTTCATCAGGGTAACATCAATAAGAAAGGACTCATTTGGTATTAATCTAGATGCCATACACATTTCTAGGAATTCCATTGCGATCCAGCGTTACTTTACTGTTCCTGATTGAAAATTTAAGCACTTCTGTACAAAAATAATTTTGGGAATTGTTGAAGTCTTTGGTACACCCTGCATGCTTGGTAAGAAATTTAATGACTATTATTATTGCTTTTATGAAATTATTTGCTTTAAATGTATTTCAGCTGTCTCATAAACAAACACTGAAATGTTTCCCATTACTTGCTTCATAGTAACATAAGCACAATAGCTATCAATTATCTAGTGCTTAAACTGCTTTTAATAGCAGTTTTAGCTAATCCAGCTAACTTTATACTGGGGAAATTTAAGAGAATTCATACCCCTCCTGAGGTATCTCTGCTCTCTTATTCAGCCTGGGTGTAGTGGGCAGTAACATCTTGAGCATGCACGGTGGTGTTTGCAGCCCTTGGACGAGCATGGCCTCAGGCTCCCAATTTTACATCTACAATCTAAAATCTTCATGACCTGGTTTATAAACTGAGACTTAAGTAACATTCCAAATGTCTTTCAGCAAATCAAGGTCTTAAGTACCGACTGGCCTAAAATGAGATTTATAATTTCTTGCCTTAGCTCTTGTTTATATCAAGTCCACTAACAACGTTTCTCAATAAATCCAGAAACAAAATGTATTTTAAAAAACTTATGGTATAGGTGTTATGGTGCCTCTCACTACCTTTCATATGAATTTCTAATGGGGCTAAAGGAGAGGATTTCCTTTGGTTAATTGGATTTCTTTCATAATGTCACTGTATCAGTAACAAAGCCTACATGGCAGAGTATGACAGCATGGCAGTAGAGTAAGGGAGGACACAGTCGTGGAGTCAGGGAAAATAAACGTCTTGTGGGCTAGGATTCATTCAACCATGCAGACCTCTCCTGTGTCACATATTTTGCCATCTAAAATGAAGAAGAAATTATGCTGTACTTGTGGAGTTTCCACACATCTGTCAGAGTAGATGACCAAGCTCCTCCACCTAACAGAATCCGTCAAATTCAAGTGCAGACTCATGTGGCACCTTGAAAGAAGCATGCTCTGTTTTACTACTGCTTCAAAGACGCCACCCAAGCTTAAACAAGCCGTGGTATTTCACATATAGTCCCACTCAGGGTAATAAAACTCAGCACTCCATAGAGACCACGGTCCAGCTTCCACCTTATAACATTACAATTTAACTCTGCTGTCTTGAATTGTGCCACGTTCTAGTCTGGAGACACCAACAAACAGAACAGACTTCACTTTTTGACCTTCTGCTACCTGATGCCTTCACAGGCACCTAACTCTCTACAGGCTCAAACTTCTGAGCAAAATTCAGGTAAAAGCTTTACGTCTCAGAAAATACATCCCAACAAAACTGCCTGGTAACCTCTCCAGCTCTGGGAATAAATACAACCGAATTTTCAGTTGTTTGTAGCCATATAATGGAGCAGAAATAATTGTCTCTTGGCTGGCCATAGTCTTGGTAGCAACAAAAAGAAATTGCAGCAAAGAATTCTATGCTCTTAACCTCCATTACATTACTACTTGTGCTAAGTTATTTCTAGTATCTCCAAAAATACTTATGCTTTTTAAATACAGAAACCTGTAAACCCAGGTTAAAAAAAAATCACAACTCTGGAATACATAAAACTAATTTCTTTTTGTTTCTGAAAATATACATTACGTTGCATCACTGAAAGTGTTTCTATAGCAGACTCAAAAAGCATAACCAGACTATGAGGAAGACTGACAGATGACTTTAATTTAGCTGCACAATTAACTTTGACTGGACAGCAAATTTTTAGATAGCCAAATAAAAAGAAAATTAATTCCACCCTAAGACTATTCTCCATAATTCCAGACTGAATCCATTTCATGAGCCTGCCAAGAAAAGCATGCTCAGAAAGAAATCTATTCTCTCCCCTTCAGAAAGCCCCCACCAGAAAGACAGTTACATCAGAGAAATCATGCTGTTCTGCAAAAGAAAAAAAAAAAATTAAAAAATCTAGTCTAACAGCGAAAAGGCTAATGAATGCTTCAATGGCACAGCAATAAGATTTTTAGGAAGTATTGCATGAAACCATACATTAAAAGGAACAGTGTTATCATAGTAATAATGTATAATTATCCCTTCACACTTATCTCACCTCAAATAGGCTTACGAAAGAAGGCAAGGAGTATTACCCTCATTTTATAGCTAGCACACCACAGAGCAAAATATCACTCTCAAAGTTGTGTAGTGGAGCACATGATGGATTCAGACATCCCACACAACTTTGGCTTTATTACATCGTTCTGTTTCAGTTTAAAAAAAAAAAAAAAAGGCAACAAAAAAGAAACCCCAAACCATATGACATTCCATGCAGAAGAAAATAGTGACTGCATAGTGCATCAAGTCCTTACTACCGATTTCTGCAATGTTCTGTTTACCAGTCTTCAGAGTCCAGGGCAAAGTAACAGTTTAAAAGCTGTAAGAGATGAGAAGAAGCATTTGAACCAACTGTAAAGCTGTTTCAATACTAAAATTTTATAAAACAGCACCTACCTACCCCAGTACTGCTATACAAACTCAGACCTCATGTGACTTAGCTATTAGGGGACCCCATTCTTAGCGTTTAGGACATTCAGATATATCAACCTGCTTGCTTTTCTTCCAAAAATGTTTGGTAAAGATTTACACTTCTCATATTTATTGAAAACTTGGGGAATTTCCCAGCTAGATAAATGCAAACACATACACATGCATGACTAAAGAAGCAAAATAAGAAGGCGAATAATCAGCCTCATTCCAAGGCAGCGGGACTGCAAAATGCAACCTGTTTTGCTTAGGGCTTGCAAAATTGCTTGCAAATTTTGGGGTCTAAGAGCTGCACCAGGGCAGGACACGGCGAAAGTGCCACCTCTGGCAGCTAAGAGCACATCAGAAGGCAGGGAACCTCCCCGGCAACCTGGAGACCCAAGAGAAGCCCAGTGTGGGGTCCGGTCATATAAACAACAGACTGCAGGGTTACGGGCCTGGGGTGGGGGATTTGGGACACGCCACAGCCCGCGAGGAAGGGCTCGAATCACAACGGGCAAGAAAACGCTAAGACTGAAATATATTTTAAGCATGTAATCTCCCATCATGTGGTATTATTCAGGAAGCTGCTTGAGCTTGGGGGTGGCAGGGCTTATTCTCTTAGTCAGAGCCGGTGCGTTAGCAGGAGATTATTGCTGTGCATGCAACAGAAAAGGAAAAGGATTGCGGCGCTTGTGACGCGGGAGAGAAAGGAGGTTACACAGCAGGAGCCAGAGAAGGGGGAAAGATCTCCGGGCACAATTGGAGGAGCGTGTGACCATCCCCGTGACTGACAGTGAGAGGGCTGACAGCCCCTCCGACCCGCAAACCGGTTGTTCAAAGCTGAAATCTGAATCCCAGAGCAAGAAGTCACTGAACGTTCACGTTGAGAGAGAGGGAGGAAAAAAAAAGCGCTAATTGTGAAATATATGTTAGATTAGTAGGTATGGGATTAAGCTAAGCATTCCTGTACACTCCTGTCGTACAGTTTGCTGTACAGCAGTTATTCATCCAGATATGCAAAAACTGCTCACTTGATAGATGGCTGAAGTCCTCAAAAGCGAGCTGGATAAGCTGACTCTGTTGCTTTCACAAGGGCTGAACGTGTGCCATCCCTTTTCAGAATCAATACCTAGAGATGTTTCCAAGGCATCACAATAAAAGTTTGGCATTGTTACAAATGAGAAAGCACCCTCTCCATATCTGCATGTGTGTGCTGCCTTTTGGACAGATTTGAGCTTCTAAATCTTTCATCCCTCTTACTGCAACAAGAACGAACTACTGTGCAGTTCAGGCAACCAGTGGGGATAGGGAAGGTATTTAATAAGGTTCACTGCAGTTTCAACACCCAATTTAGAGTTTTCCAAATGAGATAAAAAGTAGTAAGGCTGCAAATCCCTCTAGTTAGGGCTATCACATCTCTGTATGCATATAAGAGTAAGCAGCTGCTAATTCGAGGCACTGATTTACACTTAACAGACATATGAAAGGCTAGAATTTTTTTTTCCTAAAAAATTCAATGTGTGAATCAGTAAGGGCTTGGGGCTCTTGTCATAGCCATTCCAAGTGCTCTTTTGTCATCTTGTCAGGTGGAAATCAACTAAAAATTGGTTATTATTCTTATTTATTGGAAAAGGCAGCAACAGCAACAGCATGCCTGTTCCTTCTATGGGGATTTTCCCCACATATTTTCTACCTTTGATTTTCAGTATTTCACTTTTGCACTGATCTTTCCCTGTAATTCTGCCACATTCTCTGCTTTATGTTCTTCTGGGCTCGCTAAGTGCTACTACACCCAACACCCTCTTTTTAAAGGGCCTGCAGAGCTTTTAATACTATAGGTAGGTTCCAAGAATTCATTTCTTTATCCTGACTGCACTACACTTAAAAACCCAGATCCCATAAGCTACATGTAAATTTATTATCAAAACTGTTTGGAAAAAAAACTTTTTTCCCCTCTGTATTTCTATCCTCTGCTGCTTCTTTCTTGCAGAGATGTATCAGCCCTGCTGTGCTCTGGGACTGCTCTTGGTATTTTCTCTGTACACCTCAGCTGTTATTGTTCTAGAGATTAAACACTATCATAATCCACTTACTGCCTGACTGCTGACCAGTTGGGCTTTCTTGGACACCACATCTAACCTGTCAACTCAGGTCTTGCTTTGGAGGCTGGAAAGAAAAAGGTAGAGGGGCAGCAGAGCAGGGCAGCACAAGCGTAAATAGGAAAAAGCATGGGAGAGATCCCTAACAGAGGAACTTCAGCTACAATAATTACCAGAGCTTCCATTTAACTGTGCTACACTGATATTTTGCAAAACGAGCTTCTTATCTATTAAAGATGAAGCTGAGAGCTTCAGTTTGTTGGCCTAGTTCCTCTCTAAAGCTATCTCCAGAGATGCAGCCTTCCTGGTGACTTTAATAGCACCATTCCATCAGAGTTTCTTTAAACCTTGGATATTTCACTTCACATTACCTCCATTATCAAGTTGCTTTGTTCAGCAGCTTTGAAATATTATATAACACCAATCTCCCTTGTCCCCTTGAATTCGAAATATTACTATTAATCCTTTTGTAACTGTGAATCTGGGTTATATAATTTCTTCTGTAGACTTTTTCTAAAGTTGACAGAAAATGCAGAAGAGGTCTTTTCCTGATTTAAATTTTAGAACTTGTTCCAAATGTAAAACTGCTCTATTGGCCTTTAGGCAGTATGTCAACTGAGGCAGACATATTTAAGCAAAACATAGGAGGCACTGAAACAGATAAGGTGCTGATAAAGTCTTCTAGGCATTTTCAAATCTGTAAACTGTATTCATTATAGAATTTAGACATGCACCAAAAATATAAAGCTGATTTTTTTTTTTTATGATAAGAAGCTTGGGGGTTTTATGTCATGGTATTTTTATAGATTCCAACTTCAGTGTTTTATCTCTTCTCGCAAATTACTCAGAAGCTACACAGATTAAAAAAAAAAAAATTCAGTCTAATTGTCTCTAACACATGCTAATTTTTTTTTAAATACTGCTGAAAAAGTTTACAACTAGACTCTCTTCATTCACATTCAGAAGCATCGTAAGCTAAGCAATTTAACCAGTGATGATAAAATAAATTATATTATTTTTTAGGCTATGCATCTAAAAGCTGCTTAATGATAAGTGACTTTTACTCAGTGGCAAAAGCTGCTGGATGAGTTTCAGGTGCTGCATTGAGTTTAATTCAGGTCCCAGTTCAGGTCTGAATTAACTCAGTGGGCATTCTCCATTTATCTTCAGTGAGCTACAGATCAAGCTCAGGAATCATGTTACAGACAAAGAAGAGAACCTGTGGCTGAATAAGCTTAATTTCTGAACTTTTATAGACTGATAGACCAATTATAATACTTCTAATTTAATAACTGAGAAAAATCAAAAGCAGAAAAGTCCATTCTAGAAAAGCAAAAAAACAAAACAAAACAAAACAAAAACCACAACCACATATTTTCTTTTCTGGGACCTGTTGTATGAAAACAAACCCAAACTTCCAAAGTTTAACAACACAAGGGCTGGAAACATTAAAGTTATCTAGACCAGACTGCTCAGGACTGTGATTTTTAATATCTTCAAGGATGAGGATCCCACAACTTTTATGGGAAACCTGTGTCAGTGCTATGTCACAATAAAAAAAGCTTCTGCTTATTTTGAGCACCTGGAGCATCTCTCCTATGAGGGAAGGCTGAGAAAGTTGAGGTTGTTCAACCTGGAGAAGAGAAGGGTCTGGGGAGACCTTAAAGCACCTTCCAATACCTAATGGGCCTACAAGAGTTGGAGAGAGACTATTTACAAGGGTATGTAGTGACAGGACAAGGGGGAGCAGCTTCAAACTGGCAGGGAGTAGATTTAGACTAGATATTAGGAAGAAATTTTTTACTGTGAAGGTGGTGAGACACTGGCATGGGTTGCCCAGAGAAGCTGTGGATGTCCCATCCCTGGAAGTGTTCAAGGCCAGGTTGGATGGGGCTCTGAGCAACCCATTCTAGAGGAAGGTGTCCCTGTCCCCAGCAGGAAGGCTGGAACTAGATGATCTTTAAAATCCTTTCCAACCCAAATAATTCTATGATTCATCAGGACAAGAAACAACCAAAGTGTTCTCTCACCATGGTGCAAATCAGCTGCTATGGCTCCACTGCCTCTTCGACTTAATGTGCCATTTAGCACAGGTAAACCCTGGGAAAAAGAAGCACCCTCATAGGAAAAGCCTCATAATTTACTTTCTCTCTCAGGCTGAATAATCTTCAAAGCCTGCAAAACCCATGAGGCAGCATGAGAAAAATCTCAGCCACAGCTATACTACCTATTCTGCTGAATAGGAAACCTTAACCCGCAGGTTTAGCAGCACATATCAGTGTGTCCACACTGCAGAGCAAACAGGAAATAAGTCTTCACCCCTCTCACCTGCAAAGCCTGGCTCAGTGCCCCGCTGCCTGGGAAGCGTGGGGACACTTCTGGCCTTTTGCTGCTGACCTTATTACAGTCCTCCATTTTCTAAGCTTTCACCTTAATCTTGATAAATGAGATCTTACTGGGTATGTTCAATGAGTTTAGTGAGATCTATGGCTAATCGGGGTAAGAGTAACCTGTATACACTAAAAATCTCATTTTATAAGAAAAAAAACCTGGAAAAAAAACCAAAAAGAAGAATGCACTTTCCCCTAGTCTACAGGATACTTACTGCATATTTTATGCTGCTATCTGTAGGCTTCCTTGAGGTATTTCGCTATGGTCTTGCTTCAGACAGAATCTTTGAAATAGGGGCAAACCCTTTTATTTTTTTCTTTTTCCTTTTTCTTTTTCTTTTTTTTTTTTTTTCCTTTTTTTTAATCTAAGGATTTTTTATCTTCCTCCATACTGGTAATGCCAGCTAACAAATGGCAGGCAGCTGGAAGAACAACAGCAAATGCCAGTGCTTGTGGAGAACTGGAAAAAGTGTATTTGTGATTAAAGTATTAAACAGGACTTTCCAAAAGTGGAAGGTGTGACTGGAAGTATCTAGGCTAAGGCAGACATTCCTCTACTTAGAATTCAGTGTGAAACATATGGAAAGAGATATACCAGGATGAAGTTTGAAATACCTACACAGAATAACGTGGGAGCCAACCAGCTGCTGTTTAATTTAGATTGTGCAGTGGATAATCAGTATCACCTGACTACAACAGGGAAATGAAAGGTTAATAAAACTCACTACAGCCAAGTATTACAAGAAGGAAACTTTCCTGCACCCCTCTATCAATGCACATCTTGGCTATTTCAGCCCCTTTGCATAACTCAAGATTTCACTACTAGATACATCAAAATATGTTGATTTGAACTAGTTCTAGAAATGAAAGACTAACACAATGAACTGAAATAAATAGTAAGCTGGCTCAAGAGCAGTTACAGGAATTTGCCCACAATTATAATGAATTTCAGGAGACTATCTGAACACACAAAAGTAATTTAAACTTAGTAACTTTCTCAGCTATGTGAAGAATTAACAATTTTGGAGAAATATGTGAACACGTGATAGAATTCCTCACTCTTAATTGAATCAGTGGGCTGCAATTAAAAGCCTGGACCCTGGAAAACAGGTATGAAACATAGCATGAAATGTTTTTTACACCTATTTGTTGAAAAAGTAATGTTTTTAAGAATTCCCGTGGAAAGTAATTTTCTGGCATCCGCAGCCATCAGATATCATATCTCTTTGCTTATGAGGGTATTTTCATACCAAGCTTTCACATTTGCTGTGGTTGATTGCATCCAATCCAGCACTTCTCATTGACTTCCAAGGGCTCTAGAGAAAGTGTTCAGTGACCTAATGTTTTCTACCTCTTCTGTTTAAGTTTCTTTGAAGTTAAAAATAGATTTTTCAGTAGAACATCTTTCCCCCTTATACTTTAATTATACTGTTCTAAGCCTACTTTACCCTGAAAACATGTACAGCTGTGCTACTTCAAGAAGCTGTGAGATTCTTGAACACACACCTTCAGTTTCATTAAAGATCTTATTAAAACTTACCCTGATTTCTCAATTAGCTAGATGCTAAGCCGTGGTTACAAGGCTGAGTTCTCTGTTTTATTCCAGAAAACGTGCTTCTGTAAATCAAAGATGATTGGTTATTTTCCAATTATTCTGTAACTTAAAAGGGGGCACTACTAATTTCTGCAGAACAGCAAACTGGAGTGCCTTTTGTTGTCGTCACTAAGGAACCTATGTGGCCAACATCAGGATAACTGAGAGTAAGGTTCGATGATCTACTGAATGACAACAAAGGTCATGGTCTTACACTTACAAACTACTGATAATCCAAACCAAAGCAGACCAGCATCAGACAGCATTTGACCAGTGAATTCATATGACACATGCCATGATGCTCTCTGCATAAACTGAACTGATGTGCTCTGAGGATACAATTACACTTATGATCCTAAAATACATAACCTTGGAGAGAGTTCCTATGAAGGAAACCAAGACAAATGAGCAATCAACATTTCCAATGGGAAGACAATCTCACCTTCCCACAACCAACTAGCACGGTGTTGCTTTGTGAAATCAGAATGTATTTATTAACCTGTGAAGCACAGGTGTCTTTATTAGGCCCCAGGTCTTGGGTTTTGCTTTCATCTGCTGATGACTCAGTCTCGGGTTTGTATTCAAACATACGGAATTGGAGGATTCGTTTTTGTTTGGTCTCTCATGTGTGAAGTTATACTTTGAATGAATGGCTAATAGTAGTGGTATTGGGTTTAACTGAGATTTTATTTTTCTGGACCTTTTCAATATGAGTAACAATTAATGGAAGATACCACTGAAATCCAGTTTATGCTACAGTAGGTATCAGAGTTTGGAAAGCTTCCATCTCAGTTTCCAGAAAACTTCTCTTCTTAATATTTGCACAGCAATGTTTTTTTTTTTTTCATCCATGAGCTGTCTCTCAGAATTTTTCTGCTTATTCACTCTTTTCTGTTGAGAAATACATCTAAAGTACTTAATCCAGATTTGACCCTTCTCAAATTTAAACCTCAGTTTCCAACTGGTGACAAATTTAAAAACACTAATTTTTTTTTTTTTTCTCCTCACACTCAGACCAAGTAAGTCGCTCTTTCAGTGTGGCTGTTCAGACCCAAAGTGCTTCTCAAAAACCTGAGGCAGTCTTTAGCAGGATTAAAAAACTATAATAGGATAACCCCTCTAAAATCAATAAACAAACATCTAATAATATAATGCACACCACTCAACTTTCCTATATCAGGTGAAACATTTCTCAGTAATTGAATTTACCTCAGATCCTTTAGGAATGCTGATGATCCACACAGCTGCCCAAAATTAAAAACTGGGATATAATTCTAAGTAATTTTATTTAATACACAATAGAAATTTATCACCGAAAGACTTGTGTCAAGGGTCCTAAAGCATCTTATCTAAAAGGATTGTGATGAATTTTCACTTGATTCAGCAGCTGCCTATGTTTTTATTACAAAAGCCTCCAGAATATCTGGTGAAAACATCACTGACATGACGAAGCATCACACAGCCATAAGTGGTGCTGCATACTAAAGAAACTGAGTCTCAAGTATATCCCCAGTGGAAAAATCTCAGGCCAATTCTCTGCTGACCTGCCACTGCACTTTAACATGGGACTGAAGGCCCTGCTCTCCAGTTCCTGGCCTGACATCTGGATTGGAGGTGAAAAGAAAGACAAATGCTGTATTTTGGTTTTTTGTACTTCAAGGAATATTTTTTTTTTCCTGTGGAGCAACTACTTGGAGATAGGAAAGCAAAGATCAAACCTGGTAGGATTGTGCTATTAAGTGTTGCCCATTAAAATAAATCTATGCCTTTGGTTCACAGAAAATGCAGTTTTACAAAAGCTCTTGTTTTGCATATCATCAGCTTTGGACTGGCTGCTGTATACAATGTATTTTCAGAAAACTCTATTTTATCAAAAAGTTATATTATTGTAGTTACCCTGCTAACTGAAAAGAGAGGCACCAGCTGATGGTGGAATCAATCAGCTGATGTGAATCAGCAGAGCTGCACCAAAGGAAAGATCTTGATGCTAGTCTATTAGCCAAGACTTTTATCCCAGTACATTTAGTGACTGTGTATACCTTTGGCACACACAGAGTGAGCTGTTTAAAAGAGCTGTTCTGTGAAATTCATAATGATTTTTGCTCGAGGCAAGAAGGATAACAACCAACCACCCTTTCAGCAGCTAAAAAAGTCAGGGGTGGACACTGCATAGCGAGGATTGGCAGCAAACCTGTGCAGTGGCTTCCTACTGAAGATACAGTCTGAGGTTCAGCCACTTATTTGGGATGTATGTGACCACTGCATTTCGACAGGAGGGCTGAACAAAACTAACAAGGAACAAAACCGAATCTGATGCTTTTAGAAATGAAGTCATGGCCTACTTTTACTTCCTGACCCCAGGCAAATGATTGACATTGGAGCAGACTGTGACCTGTTTAGACTGGTTTAGTGTGTCAACTGCCACCTGGTTTTATGTCATTGAACATGTAATGAGGCTCACTAAATAAGGCAGACCTAACCTAGAAAACTGCATCAGTCTTCACTTATATTTTTAGGTTGATTTCTTCTCAAATAAATTTGAATACCAACCTGAGTCATTCACTGTGAAAGTCTGTACAGGCTTTCCTGTGCTATCAAGAGAGATTAAGGATTCTAGTCAGTTACTTGATGTCACTTTATTCTGGTTTTTTTTCCTTCTTCTTTTTTTTTTTTCTTTCTAATGAACTCTGATGTTCTATGTTGAAAACCTGCAGAGAAACGGCATGACAGAACTAGAAGTTTCTGTGTTTTCAGGAGAGAAGAAATACCAACACAAAAACGGAGCAGTCATCTGCCAGCTCCAGGAACTGGCCAATTCTGCTACTCTGCCCAAGTAACCAGTTAGCATTAACATTATTTTTATTACTAGCGTTGGACCCATGTGAGGAAATAGTGATCCTCCTGCATGTTTTCCTAATGGTGACCAGCACAGTTGTTTCTGATAGGATTGTTCCAGCCTCCTGCATTTCTTGGTGCCTTGCTGAGAACCCAGAGGGGCATTACCTCAGTGGAACTAACCTACATTGCCCAGGGGAAGCTGAATACTTGCTACACCTTTTCTTCTCCACACTCTAATACTGAACAAGCCTTGCCACATGCAGGGAGGATTTTGGTAGCCCTAGCTGTAGGTAGGCTCTGCCCTTGCACAGAGCAGCTGGTGGTGGGCAGGACTGAGCCAGGAGGAAGTACTGTGGTCCCACACAAGCCCCAGGACAGGGCACAACAGTATAACCCAAAGGCCAAAACCAAACTTCATGCTTGGCTTGCTCTCACAGAGATGTATTCCTACTGCTGTTCCTAGTAAGCTCACATGAGAAGTAGGGCATGTGTCAGCTGAAGCTTAACCCTTTTAAATTTTTTCCCCTGACTGAACACTTCTTAAGAAAGGGTGATGATTTAGTCTCCTTTTCTATGTTATTGCAGCATTGGAAGGTCTTGGATTAGACTTTCGGATGTTCAGTCGACTTCTGGATCTGCGCAAAGCAATGGCTTTAGGCAGTGCCTGTGTTTTGAAAAATATGCAGATACTTTCTGTGAGTTGTTCAAACTGCAGTGCTGGGTCTAAACTCACTGACCTACTTTAACTTGCTTTTTGAGTGGCTGAGTTTCAGACTTATCTTCATTTTATCTGGATGTCGGATATTGCTGGGTTTTCAGAATTACCGTGCATGGCTCTGTCTGAAGTCAATCTCTTCTCTAGGTAGGTGGTTTCCTGTCCTAAATTTTCATTGCTAATTGTAGTCATTCCTAGTGCACACAAAAAGCACTGTTCCAGGCTACCACATCACCAGTGCATGCCCTCATCCCCGAGAGGCCTTCAGACATATGGGGCATTATGCAGTTAAGCCCTTCCACATCTGAAGGTATTGAAACAAGCACATGAAAAAAAACAATAACTGCAACAATAGTAAAACCCAACAGTTGGCAGGCTATCAGAGCACCTAGTTCGTTTGCAGGAATGGAAACCAAGTGTATGAGGAAAGAGCATTACACACAATCGGGCTGTCAAATTGCAAGAGAGATGCAAATCTTCGAACACTCCACCTTCAGAAGGACAGCTGCCCAAACTCTGTCAGTTCATTTCAGTTGTTGGAAAACATGGTCCCAGATCTTCATTCCTGCCGGGCAGATGTTAATATTCTTGTGTGGTGCTCCCATTCACTTCCTGAGAGCCGTCTGTCGGTGTCTCTGGTCTGCAAGGCACACCAACTGTTATCACAAGCTTTTCTAGAGAGGAATTTTCACACTTCTCTGCAGACATAGTTGTGCAGACTTGAGTTTCACCAATGTGAAAAAAGAACAGCAGTTTCAGACACAAACTTCCCCTCCCTTTGCTGGGTGCATTTCAGTCTCTGTCACTCGCTTGGTTTGTGGAGTGTCTGAGATTGCTCCCTAGATGGTGACACCGATGACTGGCTGTATTGCCATTTCTCTAGATGCAGCACGTCTTGCTCTAGGGGAGAAAAGGGGCTGTGAAACCCTTAGTCAGGAAGCTAGTATCAGTTTGTGCACTGTGTCCTGTATTTCACTAGTATTGTAGTCCAAATTTCTCTGTAACAGCTCTATCAGCCTCACATTTCCTTAGACTACCTTGACTCTGTTAAGCAGCTCGTAGATGTGGGCAAGTAGAGATGCCATACTAGCCATAGCTCTGACTTTGTCCTAGCAAGACCTAAAGACAGCACTGGTGGTGATCCAGCTAGCTACCAGCTTTTATTGAGTCACTGGTGGAGAAGAGTTTCCATCAGCAGAACCACTCTCTCCTCAAGCCTCATCTCCTCCTTTCTGAGCAACTCCCAAATTCCCCTGCAAGTTCTGGCCCCCAGAGCTCTCTCCTATGACAGGGCACAGTGAGCTTCTCTTTCTCCCAGGGCAGGAGGACCTGGGAGGAAGTGCCAGCTGCAGCACATTCCCACGCAGGGCACCTGCCTGTTTTTTCTGTCTGCATCATACCTGACCCGGTCAGAGCAGCAGCACGACCCAGCCGGGGCAGCACATCGGTACATTTGGTGCCAGGGTAAGAGGGTGTGAATGGGTTTGACATGATCCAGGCAAGCCCAAAATAATCTCAGCTCTTGGCAAGGCTAACAGAATTTGACAGAATCTGTATGAGGAGACTTCAGACTAGTCAGAACTCGTCATGAGACACAATAGATCGCCTGCGTTTTTTTAAAAATGCATTTGAAAGGTTTGAAAAGTTCTCTTTCTTCAGCTTGGGGTTGTTTCCCCTCCCACCTCCCTTTGGGATTTACAAAAGAACATCAGTGGATGGTGCACATCTTACAAGCAAATTCCGCATAATTTCCAGACATTTGAACTATATATGGCTCTCATATATCAACACCAAATGCCCTGCCTGGGCCCCTACCCTCTGCTTCCTGGAACAAGGAGAAGTGCCTCATCTGAGAACAAAACAGACACAATTTTTCCTACTCTGATTGTGGCATGGGTGTGTAGGGGACATGGCCTGGACCACCCATTCCAGCAGGGCATAGTGGGGTCTCATGGCCAGTCCCATCCCACCACCTCCACAGGGAGCAGAGGTGGCCTGGGGGCCCCCCTATGGGGCCAGATGATCTCTGCCACGAGGGAGGCAAGGGACAGTGACAGCCTGCTGTGGTGCCAGGGCCCTGCCCTCCTGGGCAGTGGCCACATACACCAACAGCCCTGGTTATTTGTACTTTTAAACAAACAGCTTCACAGAAGAAAATACTGGAAATTTAGCATCAGCAAGGACAACTTGGCCCTTAACCTGGTGGTTGAGACAAATATAGCACAGCAACAAAGCCTGTTCCTCTGTTTCAAGCTACACCCATGTGCTTGCAGGAGTTAATGAGTTCTCTTTACTTAAAATCCCCCTCCTGGTAAAACCGTTGTCAGGTCCGGCATGTCAGCCACCAAAAGCTCCTTACAACTTAGCTGTTGCATCATGCCAGACACAAAAACTTGAGGCACAGAAGCCTGTTTTTGTTTGGGTTTTTTTTTGTTTGTTTGTTTGTTTTTTTAAATAAGACCATAAGCAGAAGCATCCTCATGAAATTGCAAAGTTTTAAAAATATGCAAGTATGAATGCTTGCCCACTGCTCCTGCAGACACCAGGTTTCTCAGAAGGGCTCCATGGGGCAGGGTACTGGCCCCCTGTGGGCTCTCCCTGGTGCTGTGCCTTCCTCTGGCTCATTGCCTTCTCCACTGGAACTGATTGCTTGTCTGTAAAAACAGGTGATGGTCTGATTAAAACTGATTAAAACAAAGGCATCATGCAAATCTGGGGGACAGACCAGACTGGTGGACGTCCCCTGTGTTAGCTTAAGTACTCTTAGAGGGTGAGTTTCTCTCCTGTAGCAAATATCCAAACGACAGGACAAGAGTACCTGCACCAAAATTAATTTATGCCACTGGGTGAAAAAAACAAAACAAAACAAAACACTTTTTTAAAACCTATAGTAGCATCTCGAAATCATAGTGACAAGAAAGTCCAAAGATAAAAAGATACGTTACAAGTCCTTCACAACACATGCGTGCTCTCTGCGTTCCCCAGTGCAGATGCTCTAAACTCTGGCTATAAACTAATCTTCTCTCAAGTGATATATATGATGCAGATCCACTGGAAACCTACTGGATTTAGACATGCAGATTTCAAAAGCCCGCAGTTGTTTTTGCAGGAGACCTCTCTTTTCCCTGGAGTGGAGATGTGGGCTCAGGCAAAGCCACACCCAAGAACCAGGAGCTACTCACAAGCAACCCGAGCTCCAAATTTCATACACTTCATACTGGCAGCACAGTCACACGCCTGGCTTCTTTTGAGTCGATTAGAATCAATCACAACAGAGTTTATCAAATCATTTTTTTGTTTACAGAGCCATAATTTACTTAGATATAAAAACATAAACCCCAGAAGTGTTTGCAAGTTTAATGTTGTGTGCTTTTCTCTGGTTAAGCTGGGGCAGTAAAAACTTCCATTAAAATCTTAGAAGCAGTTCAGAGTGACACTGTACCAAACAAAACAAAAACCAAACCACCAAAGAAACCACCATGGGAGTTATAAAAGCTGGAGCTGGCATTGGGAGATTGAAATTCGCAAGCACAGTTGAGTTTGAAGTTGTCATGGTACCAGTGAGGCTGTGTGAATCACAGCACCGTCAGATCAAACTCTGAAAAACAGCAGTTTTGCCTGCATGCAAAGCGAGCAAAACCTTGGAACAAACTGTTCAAGGAACTCGATGTTCACTCTGATCTAGTAGTGCCGATCTGAAGTTTAAGAAGCGGTGAGATTTTGGGAAAAAATTAGTAATTTTCTGCAAGCTAGGCCAGACTCCACACTGCCATGAAGTTGCAATTACATTACGGAGTTGTAATTCTGCAATCTGTGGATTAAATCAGAAGCACCAGAAGCACCCCAGCTCTTCTCACAGTGTCAGCCATCACACGATGTTGAGTAAACATGTGATTTGCCTGGGCAACTGTGCCTTGTCTATGGCAATAATAACAATCAGCAGAATCCCTGTCAGTAATCAATGCTTTTATTGCTATTAGCCCTTTTGTGCTCTGCTACACGTTGTAGCGTGGATAATCCATCACTATCTTGTTAAACTTATTTTGCAGATTTTTACTTGAATATGTGGGCTAAGGTTTGTTCCCTTTATTGCTATGCTCCTAATAATAGTGTGCAGCCAAGTGGAAAAGATCTTCTGTCTTCTCAATTAACAAACTATTAAGCTTTCCCCTAAGAGTAATAAGCTCCTGAAATCTGGCAGGGGCAGCAGTCCACAGATACATCTTTTTCCCCAAACTGCAAATTTCCCTTCCCAGATCTGTGTGGAATGTTCTAAACAGATTTTGCTGAGGAGACACACAGAAGGTATTTCACACTAACTAACATGCTAAACAGATGAAAAGTCATCTGGTATACAATTAAATATTTCAAAATACTTCTTTCATTTCATCAAGTATTCCTCCAAGTATTTACTCATGGTGCATGAATAATCTTTGGAGACTCTCTCTCAACAGCAGACATTTTTCTACTAGGGCCATAGGGACTCAGAGCATCCCCGAAAAAGACAGCTGGAAAAAGCAAATATTTTGTCAGGATGGTTGAATTCACTGGTTTAAAAGTTTCATCACTGTTATGAAATAAACATAGGAGGCCATAAACTCCAGAACCCTTGCTCTGAATCAAGGAGTTGAGGAATGCAGAAACTGAAGATAATGACAAATTCTTCCTTCCCGCCCCCAAATACATAGTCAGATATCTGGGAGACGACATGTAGTTTACCTAAATTTATAACTAAATGCACTGTTCCCATAAAAAAGGCAAGCAAGGTCAGGCTGCAGAGGTGAGATGTGTTACCAAACTCATTAAGTTACACCACAGGAGAGCCAAAGATCACACCCAAAAGCAACAAGGCTGCTTTGTTTTCACGGTGCAGAAGCAAAGGCGAGGCATTCACAGTTTAACAGGTCCAAGGTCAGAAGATTTTCTTGCGTCATTTTAAAAAAGGACAAAGAATTCCTTCCTGAAATTTATGATCTGAGGACTTGGAAGGAAGACCATCTGCCCCTTCTCTCCATAGTTTGCTGTAGAAAACAGCCAGGCTCACCTGCTACTTATATCTGCTTGACTCCACTGTATGTGTGCAGCCCCAGTGAGCCCACAGTAGTATTACAGAACAAGAGAAGGTGCAAGTAGGTTCTTTCACAACTTACAGAGCAGGTAAGGTCATCTACTTTATCAAACTCTGTTTAGAACCACGGCTGCTTTGAAACCTGCCCAACAGCTATGCCATACCAACTCTAATTCGTTCTTTTCTTGTCCCTTGCAACCAAAAACCAGGAATATTCCCTAAAATTCACTACTGAGAAGTCCCATTGCATTTTTTTCAGCTTGCAGTGATAAGATGGTATTGTCAGCACTAACCTTTAACTAAGCAAAGCCTAGCCTGAGGTTGCAGCCTAGGGACCACCCACACACCAAGGATATACCTCTCTGTTAGTTAAAAACAACTATGTATAAATAAAGGGAGCCACCTGGGGACTTGCAGTCAGCTCTCTCCACATAGCCTTTCCTGCTTTTACCTTGCTGCTGCTCATTTTTCAGATCCAGGTGACACTTCATTTCTCTGCTGAAACCTCCAGGCCAGGTCCATGCAAAGCCCTGAGAGCACATCTGCAGTGCTCTGGTGCTGTGGCTGGGCAGAAATATCCACAATAGCTGTGTTGGCGTGGGCACCTGCAGCATTTCCAAGAACAGCAGAGGTTTCAAACACCTCAGTTTTAGATTTCTGAATTTATTAAACAAGTTTTTTGGCACCTTCATCCCCCCACACCCACCCCCTCCCGCTCTCTGGGCAGTTTAATATCTTCTTTCTTACCCCACTTTTGATCTTCCCAGTTTTTTTCCCTCGTACTTATTAGAGTTCATGTATTTTTTTTTTTTTTTTAAGGTATCACTGGGGAACAACAGCCCCTTCCTTTTCTGATCACTTCCATGATACAAGCCATAGATAGTGACTCTTGTTTCAAGTTAAGAAACAACATACTCCTGAAATAAGGCATACCAATGCCTAGGTAAGGAATTAATTAAATAAATAAGCTTTCTCCTCCTCTACTCTGTTTTAGTGATAAGTTTTTTACATTTCCTACGATACTGAAGGCTCTGGATTGACTCAACCCCCAAAATCAGCTCAGCATCCTCTGTAACTGTTTCTGGACTAGCACCCAATGAAGCTCAGTTGCTCTTTTGCAGTTCCATACATCCAAATTCTTTCCTCTTTCCCTTTCTCCTCTCATCTTCCCCTCCTCTTTTTCTTCAGAAGCTCCTTCAAGTCCCACCATAAAACTTTCCCTCCAGTCCAACCTGCCTCTCCTCCTTCCTTCCACAGCCTCTTCGAAGGGGAAATCATCTTTCCCCAGCATCAAGAATAAAATTCACCCCACGCAGAGGAGTTGGGGTCAGGTACACTTAAGTCTTCCAAAGAATTTCACCTCAGATGACTTTCCCCTCTCCTCCTCCTCCAGTCTCATTCCTTTCACCATGCTTTTCAACAATGACCTCAGCCAGATTTCTTCACTACTGCTAACTTGTACCAGCACTTAATGTACTTTATGTGCCTGCAGTGGTTTTTTTCTGAGTTTGCAATAGGCTGCAAATTCCTTGAAGCATGTCTCATTATATTTTTGTATAGCTCCACTCACTCTGTCTCTACTTAATAAATAATGGCCACTCTACAAGAACACTCACTACACACCACTCCTGCTTTAAATACCAGCCCCTTGCGTTGTCAGCGTTCTTAATTTTTCTTTTGTCTGCATGAGTCATTGTACCCATCTTCTGTGCGTGTTTACGTACTCATACATGCTCATTGACATTTTTCTTCACAGAAAGAAATGTAGAAGTAATCCTCTGCACCAAATTCCTTATTATGCACATAAATCTAAACATTTTGGTTTAGCTGTAGACACAGTCAGCTTAGAAGATTTTCCACCTTTTTATTCCTCCTAGAAAAGTTCCCCTTCCTTCCCCAAAAAAACTAACCACAGAGTGTAAAAGTGCTGTTTGTGTTCTTCAAGAAAAGCTATTTTAGACACGAGACCCAATGTTTAACTTGCCCTGCTGTTGCTGTAAGAAATATATGGCAGATGATAAACAAACAACATGCTAAAAATACACTGAAATCTTGAACACTGGAACTAAGCCTAAGTGAAAGAGCTTTATGTTGAGGAAAACAGAGTGAGGTGTAGCCCAGCTGAGAAAAAACACTGGCTCCCACGAGCACAGTCACAATAAGGCACTTTCACTGCTGCAAGGTCTTATTTACTTGTCCAAGCCTATTAGGGGTTAGACCTGCTATACAATTGCAAGCCTGGGGTCAGCTTTCACAGGTTTCAGGTACAAATCACAGCCAGTGCCCTGTTTCTGCTTCGATTACTCACTCGCTTCAGAAACCTTTCTTTTATTTGCTTCATTCTCATTGGCCTTTAAATTTGCTCATTTAATGCACTGCAAGTGAGTTATACTTCCAAAATGTTTCTCTTGCAAGTACATTTTAACCTAGTTTTACTCAAAGGTCTCAAGTGAGATAACCAAAGCAGGGGCAGGGTTAGAGTGTGTGATTTAAATAACCGATGCAGACAGGAAGCAGCATCAGGGTTGTGGATTTTACTGTCTACTCTGTGATCTGTCACTGGCAAACACATTCCTGACTAACAGGGTACCAGATCACAGCAACTCCAGAATCTCCAGGGATGATCCCACTGATGGGACCCTTCACATTTAGGTGCTCTAAACTGAAAGGCCAAACCACATGCTGTGCATTTTAACACCCCAAAACCTGATCTATGGCAAATGATACTCTCTTGTCTATCTCAGATATATGTGCAGCTGATACTCCACAAGCATAGAAGTCCCCCTAAAACAGGAAGTCTTTTTTGGTCCATTTAGCAGAGGAATCCTGAAATACAGTAGTATGGCCATATGCCCCACCTGAAATTTCATGGAACCTCACAATACAAACATGAGGGTTCCTCAGTCATAATTTGAGGACCACTCCTCTTCTCCTGGTGAGCATGGTGGTAGGAAACACCACCAGTCATGACAGGCTACAGGTACCATCTGATTGAGTGTCCCTGGTGGTGCAGTGGCTAAACCACAGCGTTGTCAACGCTGAGATCTGGGTTCGATTCCCGGTCGGGGCCCCTCCCCGGGCAGATGGAGCTCGTTAGCCCATAAGGCAATCCATCTACGTCCTGAGGACC
>NW_020955369.1:2668280-2732033 GCF_003031625.1 Empidonax traillii | reverse complement strand
GCTCAGTTCCGTGCACACTGTGTCTCACCTAAAAAATCCAATGCGCAGGCTGGAAGGTGGAAAGACCTTCCCCGGTTCTTCGTTCGCGAAGAGACTGGCCGATATACCATCTGATAGCAATAGAGATCTAAGTTGTATATAGATGCCGTGCAAAGAGAACCCTTGTTCGTGGCAGGAAGACTGCAGTGATTGCTGCAGAAGTTGAATAAACAGAGATGAGGTAGCAGCTGTGACTTTTGCTGTGGAAAAAGAAAACACAGCAAACAGGAACTCCTGCTTTCACAGGAGCTTTACCATTTTGGCTCTGTAATCTGACTTTGCTCAGACGCTAAAGCAAGGCATCCTAGTACTGCAATACTCTTCCTGAAGTCCGTTTTTTGCATCTCCCTTTCATCCTGGACTCTTTCAGCAAGACCAACCCAGTCATCATTCCCTTCAGACTCAGGATGGTACCATACACCCAGCTGGCCAGCGAGTCCCCCCCACCCCACTGGGCAGCAGTAGGCTCTGCAGCCAGCAAGGCTCTGTTATATTGCCCCTTTTTGGTACCTCTTTTCACCCCTGTCAGGTCTCAGGCAACAGCAACAATTTGAATACTAGATAGAAAAGACAGAATACCTCTCTAAGCACTCCTTCTTTGACCAATCTACTGCAACTGTCTCTGGCGTTGACACATTTCTGGACAGAGTTTTCTGCGCTTCATCAACTCATGATCTGGTCCTCACCCCAGGGACTGAATTTTGCCCAGTGAATGCTGTTCTCATTCATCTGAGCCTTCCCCTGTTGTTTCCCACTCCAGAAAAATACATGCATCAAGCAGAGGAGAGCAAACTTGGAGCATACAGAGTGAAACCCAAGTAGCTCTGCCCTGCCCTACAGATGCTTCCACTGTTGTCAAGATTTTGATCCCCTGTGCTGAACCCTCTACTTTCCAGCAAAGCACGGGGTTCCATGCCACAGGCAGTCACACTCCACATCCAAACAGACAGCCCTGTCTCAGCTCCAGTGTAACCACGTTTGCTTTAGGCCAACTGGGCACACGCTCACAGGGTGACACTGGCACAGCTGCACCATTAATGCAGGCTAACAGGAAGACAGAAGATGCCAGGAAACTGGCTGCTGCTTCTGCAGCCCATGCTCTGTGTAACGCCAAAAATCTCCACATCCCCTTGATCCAGACTGGGAGACAGAAAAACTGAACTAGGCAGAAATTTCTACAGCGCCCAGAATCTTGTGTGACTGACGTTACCACTCACCGCTTCAGGCGTCCTGGGAGCGAGGCACAAGTTACACTGGGTCACAGGAGACTTCTGCTCTGTGCAGGAGGTTCCTGGGGCTGTCAGGAGATGTTTTGCAGGCAGCATTGTACTGTGTTTACAGACACAGTTTGAAATCAAACAAGGGATAGCCAGCCATCTCATTCTAACGTAAGTACAACATAAATGTTTATGTAAAAAGAGAGAGAAAGATGACAGGAAAACTGGAACAGCACCTTTCTCACTAAAGGGAACCAAGTTTTCAAGTGCCAAGGCAATGAAAAAAAATCAGTTGAAGCCACTAAATATGAGAAAAGTTAGTGTTTGGTTTTTTTTTTTTAATGTAACTAGCTTTATCCTTAGTCGTCCTATGCAAGTTTGAGAGTGAGATGTGTTCAATACAACAGCTGCTGTCAGTTTCCAGACAATTATTCCTTCCGCTTCTAAATTAATAACTGCAACTCTATGCCATGCAAAAATATAGGATGATTCTTTGTGCTGTGAACATTTGCAGCACGGGATTTCAGTACCTTCTCTTCCTCTATCAGCAGCTGCCACTGTTTTGGTGGTGTTGAGAGCAGCTGCCACCAGCTCCCAGCTCTCCACGTCAGATCTCATGCAAATGGCAAAATTGGGCCCCCTGGGAAGCAACCACTGCCTGCACCACCCTTGTGCCTTCCCTCTGGGAAACAGGTGGTGGGACAGAATGGGAGCAGGCTACAGACTGCCAGCTGGACCATGCTGAGGACATTTTAAAAAAAAAAAATTCCCCTCTCATTTTCCTTCTCTGTCCTTGAACTTGCAGTTTTTATTCTGTGTCACTTTTAAAAACTCTTAAAAAGCAATTTTTTTTTCTTTTTGGTGGGGAAAAGAGGCTGTGTGACATACACTTTGCTTCTTTCTGCCACAGTAAGCAGCATTCTTAAATAAAGAAGATACTGGGGGTAGGTGCTGTTAGATGTCATCACCTCTCTTCTCAGTATGCAGGCACTATGCAATGCCTTGGGTGAATACTTTCAGAGGAGAGACCAAGATATAGCATTCAATACAGTCAATGCATAACACAGTACCTTGGGCAAATACTTATTTCAAAGCAGTTGTCTAAAAATACATACTTCTTTTGTCTCCTCTGCCCTTCATGGACGATAACTGGGCTCCTGTGCAGTTTAAAGATGAGATGAAAGGACTCAAAATGATAGGCACAAGGAAGGGGAAAAATGGCATGAGAGTTAACAGTTGTTCACACAAGAGAGACGCATTGCTATGTGGCAAGGATTACCTAGACTATTCCTTTCAGATTTTCAAGCATATCTACGTAAGGACCAACCAGCTCTTGGTACTTCTGCACAATGAAATGTAAAGCTTCTTTTGATTTTGGACTAGGAAGTAAGTAAACTTGCACCAGTACTGTTCCAGGGTTTAAGTGGTGATACTGAACTAGAGTTAATTAGTATACTGAGCCAACCCTATCCTGGGATGCATCAAAAGCAGCGTGGCCAGCAGGTCGAGGGAAGTCATTCTTCCCCTCCATTCCGCCGTCCTGAGACCCCCACCTGGAGTGCTGTGTCCAGCTATGGGGCCTCAGCACTAAAAAAGATCTAGATCTGGTGGAATGAGTCCAAAGGAGGGCCACAAAGATGTTCAGAGGGCTGGAGGACCTCTCCGTTGAAGACAGGCCAAGATAGCTGAATGTTGTTCAGCCTGAAGGAGACTCTGGGGCGACCTTGGAGTCCATTCCCCTGAAAGGAGCTTAAGAGAAAACAGAAGAGGGACTTCTTAAAAGGGCATGCAGTGATAGGGCAAGGGGGAATGGCTTTGAGCTGAAAGAGGGTAAGATTTAGGTTTGATATCAGGAAGAAATTCTTTACTGTGAGGGTGGTGAGGCCCTGGAACAGATTACCCAAAAAGCTTGTGGATGCCCCATCCCTGGATGTGTTCAAGGCCAGGCTGAACAACCTGGTCTAGTTGAAGGTGTCCCTGCTCATGGCAGGGGGTTGGAACTTGATGATCTCTAAGGTCCTTTCCAACCCAAACCATTCAGTGATTCTACTATCTATGACATGACTAGCTACATGAGATTTTTTTTCCTGGATTCATCCAATTCTTGCCTCAAATGCTAGTGATGAGTTCCTCACTGTGACCATGTTAAACAGAAGAAACTGAGGCAGGATTAAAGGCACTTGAAAATAACATACTGTAGCATGCTGTTTTACGATTCCCCTTCCCTCTTTTTTGTCCTTCTCCTCCCCTTCAATTAACTGTGGCACAAAAGGTAAGAAACACCCCCAAGTTGCTGGTTTGCCACAGCAAACACAGAGGACAGGCACACAGATACCTACAAACATGAGGAACTGAAGAAACACAGGCTTCCTGCAAGACCAAAGGTGAATCACATGCTGAGCCATTTGTAAGGCATGTCACTTAAGCTTCTCCTAAAAAATACAAACCCAAAGGCTTCTTTCAGAGTCAAATGTGAATAACACATTCAGGATAAAAAACCTGCACAAATATATCAGCTCAGACGAACTTCCATCTTCCACAGAAACCCTAAGTAAGGCACTTCCCAAGTCACAGCATATATGAGACTGAGCATCAGGGCATCCAGCTCCAAATCATGCTTGAATTTCATCACTTATTCTCTCTCAGTACCTGTGATGAGATTTGGGCATGGGCTCTAGTCAGGCAGAACTTGGAGAACTACGGCATTTTGCTGGAGTTACAAAGGTGGAGAGAGGCAAATATTGAGAGGTAACAACAACAAACAGCATGTATCTGTGTTTCAGTGGCTACTGGACACTCATTTGCACAAGTCACCTTTGAGGTCTGTACTGAAATTTTCAAAAGAATTTGAGCATAAAAAAAGGGTGTGATTTTAAAAGTCAACACCAGCTTCAGTAAAGACTGAGGTCAGAGATCCCCCCCTAACTTACAGAATCTAAGTCTGCCTCCCACTTAGTGAGAAAGTAACACCATGTCACCAAACGAGAATCCAGATCACCTATGCTGTGAAGGAGGACATAATCATTTCTCCACCTTTCTCCAAAACATGAAGATGCACTGAAGGCACACACCGAGTTTAACTGCAAAGGCAGGCATCAGGTTTATCTAACCGGCACAGTCACAAGTCAATAATGTTTGTTTTGCATTCAGTTAAATTCTGAGTAATTTAATCAGAAAAGTAATCTGGAAATAGTGACAAATCTCTTTACTCCTTAAGAGCGAGCAGTCCTTAGAAAGCCCAATCAAAGTGGGCTGTTGCTAGCTAGATCAGCATATGCTCCTTCATTAGCAGCACTGACAGCTATCAGCAGAGAGGATTTTCATGCCCAAGTTTGTGCCATGCTCCCTTTGAGTCACTCTGACAATCAAAAGGAAATCAAAATATTATCAGCAATTATTACCTGTGTATCTTAGCCACTGCTCGAGGCTAAGTCCCTACAGACATTCCCATGGGCGTATTCCACGTCTCTAATGTGCCATACACAAAAACAGTGTCATTGCACTGTTTAGTTTCAAACACTCATTTTTCTTGGCAAATTTTACAGTCAATGAAGAATAATTTGCTTTTACTTTTCTTATGTGCATGTGTTTGTATTACTGCAACAAGTTTCTCTACTCTGGTAAAGGCTTCCACAAGGCACATCCCTAAAAATGATCCATCAAAATCCACATCTGTCCTTGATGTTAATTTCATTGAGGAGCAGAAGACTGGGCTGCCAAGTCCCATGAACACAATCGCTATCCCCTCCCTCCCCACTTTGACATCTCTAAAGCAGAAATGAACGTTTCTTTATCCAGCAGCTATTTTGCTAAAAAAGCATCAACGTCACACGCATCTTTCCTTCTGTGAGGAAAAAGCTGAAGACCAAGAAGATTCCGCATGACCACAGGTCTGCCTGCAAAGAGTTCACAGACAGTTTGAGGCATTTTTTAGCAAGTTCATTATGAATCACTAAGCAAGTGCCGCAAACGTTCACTTGCAGTGAAATGTTTCTCAGGATATTCACACCCATTCAACATCCTCATCGCTCCACAGGCTGTTTTTAGCATAGCATACACTCAGCTCCGCAGGCCTGTTTGTTCTGGTAGACACAATGCAAGTTTTACTTGGTGTTGCAGCACAATTGGATAAATACAGTGAAGTTAAAACAGCCTTTCCTGCCCTCCCCTCCTTCCCCTTCCCCCCCCACCCAAGTAATTAAAGAAAAATCAGTGATATTCAGGTGCTCCAAGGAGAACCACTTGAGAAACAGAAGCGTACTGTGAGCTTTGCTTGGTGGGCAAACTCAAAACCAGAGGAACCACGTCAGTGAGGAAAAGCACACAACTCAAGAAATCATTTCCGAGCTGCACTGCCACTGGAAGATTGGCTCCTTAGGTATACTGCTTTTTGCTTTTTCAGGTGCCTCTATTTTGGCTTAGCCATTCATCCCTCAGATCAAGCCTACTTACAGGGAGAAGAGTCTGTGCAGAAGCTGGGTCAGGGGTCTTCTCCCTCTGCAGCACAGCTGAGTATCACTGGTGGTACTGCATCCGTACTACAAGATGACGTATCCAAAGACAGACAGCATCCCAACCCTATTCTATTTAGGATACCAATTAAAATGCTCAGTTATGTAGTTCACGAAGACCTAGCTGAGATCTATGGAGTCAGAATCACTGTTTTAAAATTAACTTTATGTTTTATAACTTAGGCTTTCCAGAAAGCTTCCAAAGAACCTCATGCATGCAGTTTATTGCTAAGAGATCAGAAAACTTGGGAGGATTCATGAAAATAGCTGTTACTGTTATCCAGAACAGTCACAACCCAAGTGCTTGCCTGCAACTGTACAGACACAGTGTGCCTGTACATCTTGGAACAAAAATATTCTGGGGAAACAGCACTAATGCTGCAATCCATCATTTGCACTGATGTCCTAAGCTAACTTAGAAACCCCAAAATACAATGCAAGTGCACTACTAAACCTTTCTGTAGGTTTCACAGGCAAACTGTGTTCACTTTTCTACGTTTGCTTAAATAACTGGAATAAACGAAAACGTCCTCTTTGTGATATGGACCAAAGTAGGTTTTAGTGGGAAAACAGATCTTTCCTGCCCTGCACAGGGGACCTGAACAACATTTCAACATTTAAAATGATTTTCACGTGAGAATTCCCATTTAGAGGTTTCCAGTTTACGGTCACTGATTTCAAGTTAATAAGCAGAAGGGTATTTGAATAAAACACAGTACAGAGCTTTGTAAAGTAAAGCTGCTAATCTGATTTAGATTGTTTCACTTCCAGCTCCACAACTCTCTGTTTCCAGTCAGTAGCCTTGCTGAAGGTTATGTGTGTCTAAGTTCTTGAGGTATTTTTGTTGTCAGATATTTGCATTAACAGCACTGATGCAAAGATCCCACTAACGCATGAAATAAAGCAGATTTAAAAACCATCAAGACAATGCATTTTTCTCATTTATTCAAATCTTCTGCAGGAAGTAAACACTGAAAGATTTAAAAAAACTTCACACTGCAGTATGTACAGTTTTGTGACATCACATGAGGAAATTAATTTCTAATAAAAAAATGAGACCAGTTAGATAAATTACTGAAGACACATCACAATAAAATTGGTTGTGGCAAAATCCCGAATTCTTATGTATGGCAATGAAAATCAATACTCCTTTGTTTTACAGGGATGGAATAGTCCTGGTACAATATTTCAATTACGCAAAATGGAGTCCTGAACTTACATGACTGATTATAGTTGTATGAACACTTCATGTTTTAAAAGTAGTTTTGCTTTTTTTTTTTCCCCCAGACCCTTTTGATTTGAAGCACATTCTTTCACAAAGCTAAAATACCACAGCAGAAGTCATGTCCAGAAGTGGAATACTGTTGTGTTTTGAACTGACCTGACTCGTTAAGACTTTTTTTTTTTTTTTGCCAACGCACAGATGCACAGGGTCCCCCATGCACTTTTCATGCAGCAGGTAATCACAACTTTAAATAAAAGTATTTTTCTATACATTCTTCCAGACTTGCAACTGTATACATACATGCAAAAGTTTTTAAACCTATGTGATCATATTTACACTTATACATGGAATATACATAACAAAAAAGATTAAAAGGGGTTTTTTTTTCCTTTGCATTAGAACAATACAAAATATGTATTTTTCATTAAGGAAACCACTATTTACATCACCTTTTAAAAACCAATTTCAACATATTATAGGTGTAACAAGTCAACATATTTACATTATATATAAATATATATAATATATACTTACCAGTTTACTCCTCTGTAAGATGTGGCAGAGAACAAACTGGTAATATCATGTCACTGACGTCAATGAGAGCTGTAATACTTTCACCAACATTTAACAGGGAAAATTTAAACCACTCACTTCTTTCTTTCTTTTAAAAACATTTGTAAATCAAAAATTTAAAAACACTACTAAGAGTAAATGGCTAAGAAAAGTGAAAGTTATGGCTGAATTCCCTTTTGATCTCGTAACATTTATAAACTTCTCCAACTGAGCCGCCTGGTTATGTGGTATCAGCAGAGAAGCCCTACAGCAAAACACCTTTGATTCTGTGGTCATGTGTTACCCCCCCATCATTTCCTCTAATTTTGGCAGAGGAGACACTAAAAATCCGGTTATCTGACTCCTGTACACTTCCCTCTGGAAAAAAAAAGGCATATCTGCGTGGTGACTACAAGTCAATCCCCAAATCCATCTGGCTTGAGTGCTACATGCCAAGTGCATGTGCCTGTAGATCGGGCACTTAGCAATCCAAGTGCTGCAACTCCTCCCAGTTAAGTGAGGTTAAAGTTAATTCACGTTTCAGACCCAAGGGGTTGCAATTACAACTCTAGGTGTGGTAGAGAGACAAATCCCTAACTCACTTCTTCACTGCTCTGTGAGGTGGAGGCAGCTTTTCCCTATCAGTCTCACCCAGCCACAACTGGGATACATTGTCCCCTCCCTCCCTGTCCCTTCCGTGGTGAGATCACACATCAGCACCCATCACTCCTGCACTGCTTTGCCTATACAGCTGCTGCTGCTAGTATCTGATAAGACCCCATTTTCCTTCAAATCTATAGTCTAAGAGCCTGTGGGAGATACGAGGTGCTGAGAGCACCACGTACAATTCAAGAGATGACCCTGGTCTGCAATTCATCTATGGTGGAAATCATGGATATCTGAGTGGCTTGGGAAAACAAGGCCAGCCCTCCAGTCCATCTGCTGGTGCAGCAAACCCATCTCCTGCACCCCTCTTTTCTGATGGACAAGTTCCCAAGGAAAGAAAACTAGTGACTCCTTTTTACTCACCCATGCTACGAGGCAAAAAATGATTAAAGAGCCTTTGGTCCAAAGGTTTCAAGGCTGTAAATGTGGGTGGGGTAGATTTAAAGACCTCTCTTCCCTAGGGAGGGGGTAACACCAGTGGAACTGGAGAATTTCATATAGGAGGCTGTTGCCCTCCTAGCAGCTGACTGAGAGCACTCCCTTGGCACGCCCTGCCCTCTCTCAAGGTCCTCATCGTTGTGTTACCTGCTGCTTGAGATTGCAATGTCTGCAAGAGGCAAGATTCTTCCATGAACGGCATGTCCTAAACCTAAATTCTTGTGTATTATAGTTGACTGACGTCTGTGAGAATGGCAATACCCTTTTGCTAACATCACCTAAGAAGAAAAGTAGAGCCTCAACTGGTCAAACTGTTACCATTTTAACTTAAACATTTTATAAAACCTTCAAAACTAAATGTTCAAAAGTATATATTATAACAATAGACTACCCTAGAATAAATACATAGGTCAGCACACTGCTAGACTCCAATATTACTTTTTTTTAGGGTCAGACTCTTGTCTCCATTTTTCATCTCGACTTCGATGAAGTTTTTTCAACCAGATTATTCCATGTCCACTCAAACTGCACTATTTTGTGGAGCCCTTCAAGTAAATTATAACCCTGTATTTACTCTGGGGAACATCTATTATTCTATATTGTATATATTTCCTACCTATATACATATTGTTTCAAGAAAAATAATCAATTAAGACTTTAAAAGACATTTAATGGATGGAACAAATACCATCTTTTTAATATTTCTGCTGGGTTGACTCATATAAAAAGAATTCAGTTCCACTGTCGATCCAAAATATACTTTATCTCATTAATGATTATTCTATGAGACATCTGAATTGTCACTGGGCCACTTATAAATGCAATATTAGAAACAAACAAAATTTTATTTTTATATTATACTTCAAACAATGACATTTAAAATGATATTAGATTTGTGTGAAGGTCTTAAAATATAAATCTTCTTTGTACAGCCCATTAATATATTATGCTTCACCGAAATAACATAAAAATATATCTTTAAATTGCTCTGTTATTTCTCATAAAAACCAGGGGGAATGTTTTATATCGGATACTGCCAAATGTTTGCGTTCCCTAAAAGAAGGTATCATCCCCCAGAGGGAGGCAAAACAGAATAGTGGTGCATTTTCCAGCTGGCAGACAGGAGAAGTCCCTTTCAGTAGGAACTGCACTGGGAAAAGGAGGAAGTGATCCTGGGCTGGGGACGAGGATGAGAGGGGGGAATAACAGCAAGCCAGGAGTCTGGGAAAAGGGTCTCTGAAACCAAGCCGGACAGCAAAAGAGCACAACGCCCCATCACTGATCTCTGCTATGCAGACATGAGATGGACAGAAAGAGCAGTTCTGTCATGTCATTGGCTCTCAATGGTGAAAACAGTCAAAATCAAAACAGTGTGGCTTTCTTTATCTGGTGCAAGCCAACTACTCAGCTGTTTGCTGATAGCAGAGGGGATTATCAGTGAAATTAAGAAGCCACAGAGAAGAGGGTTTTTTTCCAGGGGAGTAAAAAGTTCAGCAAAATTTCTGCTTGCCAATAATTCACATAATTTAGAGGAACTGGATTTTGTCCTCCTCCTCCCCCACGAGAAATAAGGGCTGCAAATGGAGTTAACACTGACAGTGTTAACAGGAAAGTGGCTCCTCACGGCTCTTCCCCAGCCAGCAATTCTTTTAAAGTGTCTCAGCTTTGACTGCAATTTTCAGTTCCTCCCATCTCAGGCTGATATTGCCAGATGTTACAAATCACAGCACAGGTGGGGATTGAGGAAAAGGGCAGAGGAGGATTTCTCAAGACATGTCCCACTATCCATTACAGAACATGACAAAACCACAGTTTTATCCTCAGTGCAACCTGGAAAATTATTCTAAAACCAGGTTTTCTGCAGTGAAAGGGTAGTGCATTAAACCACGCATCAGCTGTTCAGAGAGTAATAAATATTGGCAGATTATGGATTCTTTTCCCTGGTTGTAGGAAGAGGCCAACACGTTTTTCATTAAAATCCTATTCCATCTTTGAGTGGAAGGCTGATGTGCTGCTTTAGCACAGTCAGTGTTCTTCTGCAGAGAAGCAGGATGGTGCTGAACAGACAATTCCACTCATCTGCTTCACAGGCTTTCCACCATTTTCCCCACCAAATACATGTACTAAGCCTTCTCAATTCCACTACTCCAAGAGGCATTTTGGCTTTCCCCTTTTCAGCAGGGAAGTGACAGGAATGTGCTGACAAAAGGACTCATGCAGCACTTGCATGGCCTGTGAAAATCTGCCTTTTTTTATAAAAACCTAGAAAAAACCCTTAATCATAACTAATAACTCATAACTATGGCTAAGAATTCTGAGGAAGGCATTTGCCAAGAGCAGGGCAAGGAAGAAAAATAGATTTTACACCACTATTCTGGCAGGACCACAAACAAGATTTAAAAATAACAATACAAATTTTGGAAGCACTAAAAAATACATTTCAGTGCACTTCAATTATTAACACTGACGCAGGTTTTCCAATATGATGAGCTAATACCTTGGACGGACTGCTCCATTTCTTAAAAGTTATTCTTAAAATGTCACAAAACATATTAAACATTCAAAAAAAAAAAATGTACGCTGTCTCTATGCTCAGGCTTTCAAAAAAATAAGGATTATTTTACAGGGAGGGAGGAAACGCAGCATCACCACCACCTAGGCTGTATGCTTACACTTTGTTATACCAAAAACTTGCAGTTCCAAATAAGACTCTGATCAAAGAGTACTCATAACTTAATCTGATACATACAGAAACATCTTGTACAAATTACAACCTTTCTAGTTTCCTTGTGACAATCTACTGTAAAGCAAAATTTATCTACATGTATTTTAAATAACATCACCAGAAAAATAAAAAGTTTATCAAATGAAAACATGTTTCAATTAGACCATGCTTTTTTTTTAAAATCATGCTCAATTTATACAGTAGTCAAGTTGATACTCATTTTTCTTTTTTCTCTTTTTTTTTTTTTTTTTTAAACAAAGATTCAAAACCGCTGATTGTAAACTCACTGAGGAGGCTGCAGTTTATTCTGGCTCTTTTTTGATTGTTCGCACTTTTTCCAGAAGTCCATGCACTTCTCCATTCACACCACCATGCTGATGAGAGGTGTTACTCCCCATATGGCTGTTGTAAGGGCTTCTCAAGTTACTAAAAGGAGTTTTAAGCTCTGTGTCAGATGGCAACTCCTCTTTGATTGTAACATGAGTTGAACTCTCAGTAAATGAAGGTTCATTCCAAATTTCTTTGTCATGTGCTTCTTGGCTACTAACAGAGTTGCCACCCTTCTGTAACATGTAGTACAATATTGGATTGGTTTTGGTCAGTCTCGGAGAGTCTTTCTCATAATCATTCTTGTCCATGCCTGTGATCACCCATCTGATGGGCCCTTTTTCACTGGGCATGGAACACATGCTAAACTGGTCAGACTCGAGTCTGGATACCGTATTCCCCAAATGTTCAGGGAAGGGGGAACTGGCAGGGCTCTTTACTGCTACAGGATACTGAAATGTTCTGTGATCTACACAATTATTCTGCTGCACGGGGCTTCCCATCAACGATCTTACCGAAGAAATTGTGAATTCAGGTTTATTAATTGTTGCACTGGTTTTGTTTCCTTTTTTCTTGCCCTCTGTTAGTATGTTATTCCTATGTTGTGACAGATCTCTCTCACAGTTTTCTGAGAGAAGAAGCTGTTTCAACACATTAAAGCCTTTACTATCTCTAGACCAACTCCTGTTTTCAGTTTCACTATTTGAACCGTGACTTACAGCATATTTAAATTCAGCATCACTTCTGCTGAATTTCAGTTCTTGCTGGTTAAGCAAAGGCCCATACAGCGCCTCAGTAGGAGAAGCGTGATTGTTTGCAGCATCAGACACGTTACTTTTCATCTTTTTTAGTGGACTTTCCAAAGGCTCAACATGAAGCTTCCTCTTCTTGGGTACTGTGCAAAGACTCTTGGATTCAAGGTGTGTCAGCTCGTTGTTTCGGTGACTCCTGTCCAGCTCATCTGCAGGGTAACTGTCTTGATTCTGTCTCAGCAACCTACTTAGGAGGCCATTTTTGGAAAAGGAGAAATCTTGAGGTGAAAGAGGCTCAGATTTCAACTCCTCGGATGCTGGAGAAGCAGCTGTGTTTCTGTGCAGTGAATGAACAAATCCTTGAAATTTGTTACCCTTGCACTCTCTTGCTTGTTGTGCATTTGAATTATAAGGAACGTTAGGTTCTTCAGATGGTTCAGTTTTTATTTTCACCGTCAATATTTGCTCATTCAAAGCCTTATCTGTCTGTTCTTGAGAACTTTCATCTCTTGAAAGCATCCTCTCTTTCTTTTCACTTTTACCTTTATTGGGAGTTCCCAGAAGCAGCTGAAGGACAGTGCGCCTTTCAAGGAGATTTTCTATTTCCGAACCTGGAAGTCCTTGTTCCGCGGGCGCAGGCTGACAACTGAATATTTTGTTATTTTCTTCATGCGTACTCAATTTATTCGTAAGCAGAGGGCTGTTCAACCTATCAATCAAGCCCACAGGTTTATCCATGTTTCCTGCTAGCAGCTGCTTGCTGGCTCTTTGTTCTTCACTCGACATGGAAGTCTGCATGCCGCACTGAGCCAGGTTCTGCAACAGCTTGCTGGCACTGAACGCTGAAGAGTTCTGGGGACTGTCATTCCTGCTCAGCTTGGCTCCTTGAATTTCTTTGCTTTTAGACAGGTCTATCAAATGTTTGGATGCAGGATTCATCAGTCTATCCGGCTGGATGCTGCAGGCGTACGGTGGGGAGCTGCGCTTGATGGCTAGAGACTGGTGCGAGAGATTTATAGGAGAGTCTGCTTTTGTAGAAGCCAGCAAAGGTGGAGTGCTTAATGGAGTCATTCGATTTGCACTGGGACTGTCAGTAACAGGAGTCCTTTTCCCAGTCTGAACAGTGAATTTTGCCACATCAGCTGCACTGTGTGGTCCCTGAGGGTCATTACTCTTGTCTACCTGTTCTTCAGTCTTATGCCCGAGCAACAGCTGAAGCAGTGTTACTTTCTGATGGGGATTCAGCTTGGAAGATTTTGGAGTGTCTTTCTCTTCCTTGTTCTCTGGACAGGAAACTTTTGGATCCCAGTTATGAAGCAAGGACTGAGTCAGGTTATCCAGTGATGCAGGTGGACCTGCATCTGGTTTATCTGTCCTCTGTTTAAAGGATAGGTCTATAGGAAGACAGTTAGAATGGGAGCTTTCATCATCGCTGCTGTCTTCTGTAAAACTAGGATTGTTGTCTGAGTACTCATCAACAGTTGTTGGTGTGCTACTGTCTTCAAAAAGGCTGGCTCTCTCACTCTGCTCACGCCCTGTCACATGCTTGGTGGTGTTCTGGCTCTTCAGCAGATGCAAGAGCAAACTGTTGCTGGGAGAGGTTTTCAGGTTACTCCTTTCCAAAGAACTTTTGTATCCCACAGTCTTGGGAGGCGAATGCATGATTCCCACCGAACTCTGAAACGGTGCCACGCTGCTTTTGCTAGAAACCGGTTTGGGTGATGATCCTGCTTGACCATTGAGATGGCTTGTCATTCCTTTCGTCAGACCGAACTGGCCCACATCCTTCTGAGCGCTCTCTTGCAATCTGGCCATGGCCGCAAGTCTCTCGCTCGCGATTTGGTTGGCGTTTTGTGCTTTTAGAGCGTGTTCCCTGGAGTACTGCTGCAGGTGCGCTTCACTGGAAAGGAGCAGAGCTAGCTGGCTGCACGCTACGCTGGGCTTCGGCGAAGCGGCAGGACTGGATCGTTTCTCCACCATGCTGGCAACAGCTTGTAATCTTGCAGCACATGACAGAGGCTCATTTATCACTTTAGGCCCACTCTGCACCGCATGAGGGGATTCTATAAACCTCTCCTTGGGCAGGTTCTTTGTTATATCGGGCAGGCTGTTGTCCAGCTTCTGATCTTTTGCTTTGCTCTTCTTCAGCAGAGTCTTCAGGTGACTGGATGCAACGCCATAGCACCTTAAATCTTTCTCCACTTGTAAGGAATCGTGGCTAAGGGAATACCCTTGCTCCTTAAGGCTCTGCCTAATCTGCTGTGACAGAGCAACACTCTGCAGCCTAGAGCTGAATGACTGAAGCAAAGAGGCAAGTAATGTGCTATCCTGTTTGCCTTTAGGCACATTTTCAACCATGCCAGCCAACAAAGCTTCCTTTTTTCCATCTAAATCCACAATGGAATCAGACAACCGCCTTCTCTTTGCTGCATTCCAGTCTTCTGAAGACTGCAACAGTCTTGCTTTTTTGAGGTGCAGCATGCCAGATCCCCGATATGTACTTGTATTAAGAACTGGACCATTACTTTGACAGCTGGGAAATATATTTCCTGAAATCTTCAAGTTTTGATCCTCTCCACTATGCCCAGTAGACTTTTTGTCAACTGCAGTACCTGAACCTCCTGCTGCTTGATGCATTAGTAATCCCTCTAGGTAAGTTAGAACAACAGAATCCTGGTGCATCTCAGAGCCAAGCTCTTCTCCATGAGTCATGTTCAATAAAAGTTTCCAAAAAGGCTCTGGTTCTATTCACTTCAAAGACTGGCTTTGCTGAATCCAGATGCAGAATTAAGACAAAAAAAAAATTGATAGATGTCTATAGTGTTTTCTCACAGACTTTCAGAAACAATAGAAAATGTCTTATTCTAAGCAGGCTTCTCCCAGTGTGTACTGTTCGATGAGCCAGGTTTTCAATCATATCAATCTGCTGATCTCTAGAAATATTTATGGATGTCTAGGAGGAGCACTCAAAACATGGTTCCACAGAAATAAAGTTCCATTAAGTATGTGCTGCCTTCTTTCTCCAGGAAGCCAACTTGCTTTTCTTCTTTGTCCATCTCCACCAAGCACATAAAATTCCTAGGTAAAAAACACAAAAGAAAGAAAATATTTAGAATAAAATTTAAGTTCTTGAGACTTCTTTTCCTTTCTTTTTAAGAAAAAACCCCTAACCCTCAACACATTGTTTTAGGTAGAGATTCAGGATACATAACCAATGAAGATGTTCCAGAAGAAACTATAACTCAAGCAATGGGCAAAATGTGTGGTAACTAATTTAAAGAACTTTGTGAAAAAAATTTTAAGACAAAGTTTTATACAAAAATTAAACTTACTATTCATAAGCATAGCTCCTACAAGAGTTCATTGGATTTCCCCATTCTACATCTTAAAATAAGGAATAGCAAACATGAAAGAAAAATTTTGAATTGCTCTGAATACAGTTTTTAAAAATATTCCACTGGACTTTATTTCACAGTTGCGTCAACCTTTCTTCTTATGCAAATACAAATACACAGAACAAGCAGCCCTAAAATCAGTCTAAAAGAGAACTAATAGGAAAAGGCATGCCTAAAGTCAACATTTAGGTTCATGTCAAATCTGTTTTCAAGTAACAGAATAGGCAGCATCCTGAGTACACTTTTGTTTGGCAGGTAGATGATACTGCTGAAAGTAGAAACCAAGTTGACACTGCTGCCCAGGACTATGCAGTATTGCAAAACTCAGTGTGAGCACAACAGGGATGAAATCTGTTGTTCTTACAACACCCAACTACTCCCACAAGTCATTAGAACAGTCATGTGATAGGACTGGTGAAAAGGTTACATATGTTCCTGATGTAACATAAATCCTGATACCAAAATCCTCCCTTTGCCTGTGGATTTTTATCTTTACATTCTTTCTATACATGAAACAAGCAGTGGTAATCTTCCTTGAAGGGCTGCTATTTTCAAAGAGTGCAGAACACCTTTAACTTGACACTTTCTTGGACAGTGCCCTGTGCTATAAAAAGCTGTTTTAAAAAGCACAACAATGGTGCTTGTTCAAGATACATCTCTTCAGTTTTAGTTATAAGGCTGGTCAATGAAAGCATAAACAGTTCAGTCACCACAGGTCAATACTGAGATCATTACACCCCACAGGCCGCCTCCTTCCCTCACTCAGTTCTAAACCATTCAACGTGAGCAAAGGTAAGTGTCTTTCTGCATATTTTACTCTGCAATTTGCTTTCGAAGACTAAAAGCTCATTGAAAACTTGTATTTTTGCAAGTTTAAAAAGGATGTACACCGATGAAATCCTTGTCTCCTTAAACTCAATGAATATTTTATGACTGATTTCCCAGAGGCTATATTTTAATTCAAAACCTACAGGCAACTAGAAGTCAGAAAAATATTAGTGAAAAAAGTAAAGAATGAGAAGAAAAATTAAACAGTCATAAAGTTAACAGCCCATATATCCCCTTGTGCAAATACTCCATGTTATTAGACTTTAAGTCATTTAGAGAAACACTAAGAGCTATCTTGAAAAAACCCCAAAACAAAACAACCCAGCAATGCATTATAAGTGTAAATGCATATACCCATGTTTTTAAATACCAAATGAAAGGCTGATAGCTATTACTGAGGTCTCAGGACTTCCCTCAGGAATACGTATCTACATCACCCACCATTTACATAATTACCTGGAAAAGCCACAGTGTTCCTTCAAAAATATATCAAATGTGGATTCATCTAACTGAAAGTTACTGATCATCTCACTGTTCTCCTTCAAAAACCTGTGCACCTCTGGGTGCCCTTTTGCAGAGTTTCAACCCAAAACAGACTAAAATCACAAATAACAAATCCTTAAATGTGAAGGTTTCCAATGAATACATCAAGTATCCAGCAACAGTAACATCAATACAGCCAGAATTATTTCCTCCAATATTTGGGAATGCACTGTATCTGGAAAATATATTTTTCTAGCTTCCAAAAATAAACTGTTTATCTGCAGCCACATTGTTCATGTTTCTAAAGGTAATTAAGTTGACTGCATGCTGTTATTAAAAAGGAGTGAGTAGCACTTGATACGCTCTGTTTTGCATTTAAGACAGTAAAACTGAAGTTTTGTAAAGATTTTTTACTATCTGATAAAAGCAATCCTTGCAGGTCACCTTTAAGATAAAGTTCCAAACAAATACACCATTAAGCCAATGTTCAGTACAACTTCACTTATTACAGCCTTGGGTAATTCAAAAGAGACAATGCATTTATGCAAATTCCTCAGGTACTCCAGAAGCCTGTTGCAGAAGATGACACTTCCTTCTAGCCAGTACAGTTTACATACAATATCTTCTATAAGACGTGTTTTGCCACCTTTTTTTTTTTCTCATTTTATTTTGAATTACTCTGTGCTATGGAAATACTAATAGTTTTACAGAAATTAGATTGATGCAAACAAACCTTCTTTAAAGAGAATGAAACCTAAATATACTTAACATCACTTAACTTTTAAGCAATCCTTCTTAAAAGCCTCTTCTGATCTACTGCTGCAACAGGATTATAAAATCTTACTATATTTAATGTTCAATATACAAATGCGAAGAATTCATCTGTCAAGAACTAAAATTACATTTTTAAAAAACTGTCTCTAATCCCACACCTTATTTGTGATGAAAAACCAGGTAGTAAATTCCAGAATTTGAAGGCAGTCTCATAACTAGGCACTTCCAGCAGGTTTTGAACCAAGTATGGTTTTCTTGTACTGTCTGAGGCGTGGTCATGTGGAAATCAAACCAGCTCTGCAAATGAATGTTCAGCTGGACATTAAGGCAACCATTCAGCAACCTTTTAAAAACATAGAAACTGTACTACAGAACTTCTCTGGACTCACTGAAACGTTAATAATTTTTATTAATTTTATTAAAGAATAAATTTTATTCAAGAAATTACCAGAACAGAGGAAAGAGAAAAGAACATTAGGAAAAAAGAAGGAAGAGAAAGGAGAAGGCATACGACAACAGATCTCTTATTTCCCAGGAAGGGTTGAATCAACTGCTAAGATTTATGAATCTCTACACCTAAAAATTCTATTTAGTTACTGTGACAAAATAAATTTATAGGTTGACCACAAAACTACTGTAAATGCGCTCTTTGTTTCAACTTCTACGATCTTTTTCCAGACTCCTGTACCTAAGAAATACATAACCCACTTGTTTTGGAGAGACTTCTTTCAGAACCTCAAGAGCACCCACAGGGACAAAACTAAACCACCAGCAGAATCCACAGCACAAATGCTGTAACCTGGTGAGACACTCCCCAAGCGGAGCATACCATGAGAAATCAGTCCCACAGCCTTTTTAAAGTGTGCCTAGGGAGAAACTGTGGGCAGAATAAGGAAGATAAGAGAATGTTAAAATGTACACTGAAGCGTGTATGTCCAGAATATTAATTCTACTTTTGCAGTTCTTGGAGTTTTTCTTTGCTTGCAAACTACAGATATACTTGTCCACCACAAAGATTTTAAAACAACAACAAACTTTAAGATCCTTTGCTTAAAAAAAGTATTACTGCTGCAAAATATAATGGAATTTGAGGATACATCGGCATCTTGCTCCTGAATATACATTTTTGATTTTTAATGAATCCTCTGAAATAATGAAAACCTCAACTGTGAAACCTAACTGGAGACAAACAGCAGACTTCTAAGTTCACCCAACAGATATTTAGTTCCCATCATTTAAGAAACTGACAACTAGTAAAATTACATCCACAAGATATTTTTCCAATATCCCAGAGTAGTAGTTCTAGTTAAATCCCTTTGCTAAATGGAACAGAGAGCCAAAGTAAATTAACAACTAGACTAGTGATACAGTATACTAGACTTGGATTAACTGATGAGGGTTGCACAATGTATTAGACATAACCCATAAAACTGCATATTAATGTCTTCCCTATGATCTTGAATTAAGATTATAGAAGAAAAAAATCTTATATCAACCATTAAGGTATTCATTTTGGAAATTGGCAATGGCTAGCAGATTGCCCAAATGAAAATATATTTGAAAAGAGATTACAAAACTCTTGCATTCTTAGAATGATTAACAGAGGCTGAGATTTGTAGAGATTCCCACAGATAAAACAGTTTTATTCACCGCATTTCAGAGTTCTTTTATGGTTTTTAAATTTCTGTAGCAATTTTACGTTCCATTTTTAAGCCGAGATGCATCAACACATGAATTTGCAGAGCTAAAAATCAAACAAATAAAAATTTTCAGTTGTTTAATAAACCTGGCGTTCTAATGCTCAGCTACTACCAGAAGAGCCAGAAAGTCTCTCATTAGCTCACTGACTTCCCCGTTCAGACATCTCCAAACGTAAAGGCTCCAGCCCACCACATCAACCAACGGCTCAGACAGTCCTTTTAATTATTACAGATTTGAGGAATGCAGTACAGTGATTTCAGTGGCAGCTTGGGATCCAGGGGTCCAATTACTCACTGTGCTGCAGACAGGCTGTCTGACTTCTGCTTTTACTTCTCTGTACCCTGTTTTCCCAGATGGAGTAATAATAGATGCAAACTTCAAAAAGATAATTGAGGATAAATATATTAAAGGCTATGTGTTGCTCAGCAGCTCCAGTAATAGCACTGAGTAAGTACCTAAAACACAGGATTTTTAGTGATTCCCCTTCTTTATGGCTGCCTGTAATGAAATGTTGCAGAACACAATGAAATGAAGATCTCCAAAAAAATTCCCAGATGCACTGAAAATTGCAGCAGAATCTTGCAGTGAACTAAGGCATGAGTGGGGAAAAAAATGAGACTTGCTGTTCCTGAATGATTTTGTTATTAAGCTCCATTTGTAAATCTTTCATTTCAGCAAGCAGGAAGGATGCTTTCAGAGCAGTGGTAAAAGCACTTCACAGTTGACACTTTTTGTTAAGGTTATGAGCAGTGCAACAGGTCTGACTGAACAATCCCTGGCACCAAATCCACAGAGCTGCACAAACGTGCAGGTACTTCAATGGTACTTAAGCACATCCTTTAAGGGAATCAAGTATTTAAGTGCTTTGCTTTCAAAAATCCACACTTTATGTCAGAAATCTGTTGAGATGAATGGAGCAGCTGAGACCTCTTCACAGTTTTGATTCAGGCTGTCAAGACATTTTGAAGGTTCCCTTTGCAAATGTAATGTAGAAAAAGACCAAAAAAAACCACTAAAAAGCAAAAAGTGATCAGATGGGGGAGCAAAACTCAGCAATAGGTGGGTGAATTATTCCATGATTGCACTCAAAAGAACTTGGGAATCCAGAAACCTTATTTCATGGTTAATTTATATAAGTAAATCAGGCTCCTTTTCTGCAATGGTAGGGTATCACTTTGAGAAAGCAAAAATAGGCTTCTTCCCAAGCTTGGCATGTTATTCACTCCTTCATTAAGGCCTACTGACTGACTCCAAAAGACATTTTAAACATGGGAAAGATACCCTATCCCTTTTAAACAGCTCGGTCAGGAGAGGGCACACAGGGAATCATGTTGCAGGAGCAGCAGGAGCTCCTGCTCCTGCCAGGAATTCTGCAGGGGCTCCCAAGGCCCCGACCCCACCACAGAGCTGGCATCCCGCATCTCGAGTTAGGGCTGTTCCCTCCAGGCTGGCACGATCCTACAGAGCACGGCAGCACCGCTCCCTCTATAAACACCCCCTCGAATAATGGCAGGATGAGCAACAGCCACGGCTTCACAGCCCGATTCTGCATGAGCACATGGAATGGAAAAGCCTTTTCCCTGGAGTTTTGTTCATCTATGTAATGCCAAACCCAGTCCTGACCTGACTTTCTTAAGAGAAGTTTCAGACCACAGAAAGGGGTGCTGTTTTCTTCAGTATGGGGATAGGGTGGGAGGGGGTACGTGGAAGGGAACAGACTCAAACCAGCACAGTCAAAACCTTCTCATTATTTTAGCAGATTAAATAGTAGGATTTTGAAAAATACTGTAGAAATCCAAATCCATAGCAATTGATGGCAACAGCTCAAAGAGATGCAAAATCTACCATTTTGCAAAAGCACACAAACCCTGAGTAACTGGTAAGTCCCAGGTAGCATAAAATTGACAGGAATGCAGAACCAACAGCACAGCAGGCACAAGACCACAGTTTTTCCCGTGAGAATAAGGTCTGACAGACCACTGGACTGAAGTGTTAGTGCACCAACAACTGCGTGGGGAAGAAAAAACTCTGTTCTCCTGGCAGAGAGTATTTCGATTTACTTTAGCTTTTAGGAGACTGCTAAAACGTAAATGCTGATTACTGCTGCTAATAGCGGCCCCAGAGGCACATAAAGAAGGGGAGTCTGTTCCTACACATTCCACCTGGGCTGTGGAAAAGGGGATTTCAGACAACGCATCTCAGTGTCCCTCGACTCCTCAGATTTCACATGGGATTCTCCAGTCCGGGAATCTGTGACTCACCCGGACCATGCAATACCACCTCATGACGAGGAGTAGCTTTGGGATGGTACGTAATATATACCAAGGGGGAATACAATATTTCCAGCGTCTGCTGAAATGAGGTGTGGAAATGTCAGAGAGATTTTCATATCCACGCAGAGAGCTGCTCGGGGAGGTGGCAAGACAGGCCGTGCACCACGCCAGGAGAGACGCAGATGTCGGAGTGCCTCAAACTCTGTGGCCCAGCATTCCCACATGAAACCAAAATTCTGAGCAGCACTGGCTACTTACCCAACCCTGGGGAACAGGTTGAGAAGAAACCCACACCCAGCCATGAGAGATGCCTCTCCCCTAGGAGAGGACAGCATGACCACGAACAACAGCAACCTGAGAGTGACAGTGCACGGAGAAAAAGGTCTGTCTGTACTGACAGGTACAGAAGGGTGACAGATATAGGAGAGAGCCAGGCAGCTCCGGTGCCAAAGTAAGCCTAGCCCAGCAGCAAGGGACACCACGGAGATTGCTCCCCCAAGAAGTGGGGTATTTCAACACTGAGCTGCTCTGCTGCGACTCATGCGATGCTGGCACTCAACCCATCCCAGCTGCCTCTTCCAGAACGCAATGCACAGTTTACAAAAGGCCACAAGTCCAAGTTTCTGCCTAAGTTAAGTGTCACATGTATTTTTGAAGCTTACTTCACAAACCTGCCAGTAAGGAAGGGAGAAAGAAAAGAAAAAAAGAAAAAAATCCTAAACAAAAAAACCCAAGCCAATAAGCCAAAACCAAAAGAAAAACAAAAAAAGCCACCTACATCATAAAAAATCTCTCATCCAACATATCCTTAAGCCCAAGCAAACTCCCAAAACAGCGGAAGTATACGGGAAGGGGGAAATGGAAGGCAGACAATTGCCATGAAAGCTGAGTTTGTGAAAGCCTTAGTATCAGTTCTCCAAGGTTTACAAGTACACTTAAGCATCGTACACAGCTTAATCCAAATCTGGCCTGCATGTTAAAACCTCCTGCTAGAAAGTTTTGTGAGGTTCAGAGACAAAACACAAGTGTGGCCATTTGTCACGCTGTGGCACTCACGCAGCTAATGTCAGCCTACCTTAAGTATTTTTTATTCTAACAAGTAGAAGAATTGAGCATCACAGAAATAATCACTCCTAGATGCAGAAAACCCCACACTGTTCAAATAACTTACAGTTCATCACAGTGTTTCATAGAAATGTCAGTCAATTCCTCAACCAGACTCATGCACATGTATTTCTTCTTATAAATACTACCAGAGGAACACTTTTATTTTGTTCTCTAATGGTCCTGTAAAGGCTGTCTTAAAGTTCATTTCTTGATCATGATCTGCTAACACAGACATAAATTCAAACACACTCTCTGCCAACTCTTTGCTAATTGTAGTAGTATGAGGAAGAATACACATTCAACCTACAAATGCCACCTTGTGAAGGAATCAAGTATTTGACATGTAAAACTGCCCCATGAAGGGTTGGACTTGATGATCTCAGAGGTCCTTTCCAACCCATCTGATTTGATGATTCTATGAATCACTTATCAATTGGCTTCTACTGAAGACAAAAAGGGCAGAAACTAAATGATGCAAAAAAGTTATACCCCACTCCATACTCATTAAGGACAGGAGCCCAGAAATAACATGCATCACTAAATCTCAACTAACCTGGGTACGGGTGTTGATCAAGGCTCAGAAGTACAGTGAGGAGAAAGGCTTTTGGTTAATTGAGTCTCCTTATTCAAAAGACCAAGAGCAAAAAACACACAAAAATCTATACAAACACTTGTTTTCAGGATAGAGGAGTGGATAATATACAAGAGAACGGACAGAGAATGCACCTTTCAAATCTCTGGTAAACCACTTGACTATAAATAAGCAATTAAACAGGAAAGTCACAACTAGATTCCCATTCCTTCCAACACCTACCAAAACAAATCACTGATTATGCATTTAACACTACGTCAACTCCTCAAGAACAAAACTTGATTAATATACAGCGAAGAAATCAATGTCTTCTTGTGGGCAATCATGCTTTTGAGTTATGATCGATGCATGCAGATAATGCATTTCCACACAACTCTGACCTTCTGCTTGTTGAGGGGATCTAAAGACACAGGCAGTTATTGAGCACTGCAATAAAATGGTGTATTTCTTGGAAAAACTCTATGTTACGTGGTTCATCCTATGATAAGTCACTTTATGTTATTTTAACCAAGAACTGGTTTCAGATGCCAAAGTGCAACAAAGCACTAAAGAGTAATGTACAGTATTTTATTGACAGTAGTAGTTGTGTTCCACTTGGGACCAAGTTACATGGTTAAGTTACAAACGAGAGCCACTTTCTAGACTTAGCAGCAGAATAGGTTTCAGCTAAGTGAACACAAATACATAGTAATTCCACAGCAAGGTGAAATACAGGATCACAGTTGCATAGCTTTCCATTATATGTAAAACCCCCATAAATCCATGTTAGAGACACAGATGATTTGTGGTTTAGGTTTGTTTGTTTGTTTGTTTGTTTTAAGTGAGTGGAAGGACAATACAGCTTCTATTGTAATGAGAGATTTCAGCTTATTGTAGATAATGTTTGTAAAGGTTATAGACATAAAAGAGGCTCATGGAACTACAGTAAGGTGCAAAAAGTAAAATCTGCATCAGCAAGATGGTCTCTACTAGTTCAATTCAAACAAAAAACTAGGGTTTTTTCTCTCCAAAGCAGCAATAAACTCAAGTGAAATTAAATATAAAACATAAGGACTTTAGTGAAACCTTGTGAGAAGAGGCTCACAACATCCTGTAAAGACAAAAGGACACAAAGCCCTTATCTTATCACTATGCCACAGTGTTAATCTGAAAACATTCATAACATAAATCCCTAAGTAAAATATTAAAAAGGTTTAAAGTCATATAGATGTATACAGAGATGATCAGATGACCCTCAGACATAAGGAACTGGGCTGCAACTCAACCTTAGACATGAATCAAATCAGAACAACTAAAATACCAACTTAACTCAAAAACAGTGAAAACAGTATTCAGTCTCAAACCCACAGAAGCAACAGTGGAGAGCTGGCAAAGGGAAGAGTTTAACTACCCCTCAATATGAGGACATACACTTTAAAGTAATTTAACACATTTTATGCTGATAAAGGCAACATGAATTTTAAGAAGATAATATACCATCACAAAGTTGTGGGGAAAAAAAAGCATTCTGTATGTTTTTCATGAATGCTGCATGAAAGAAACAACTGCAAAATAGCAAAAAAAGGCTATTTGTTGTTACCACTTGTTCCATTACTGTCAAGAGAGTTGAAACAGGTCATTATATCAAATTAAAACCTGTATAAAACAAAGCAACAGAGATGTGTGACTGATCTCTGAAGTGTGACTTTCTACATAAAACAACATTACCCTAGAAGACCTATTAAAAGTAAGTCTATTACCCCTTACTTGCACATAAATATTAGCTAATTTGGGACCATGTTTCATAGTGCCTGTGAAACCAGCAACCCCACTAAGCCTTTATGAGGCCATATGCCCAAAGTGTCACTTAGACCGACCAACTTCACTGCCCTGTCAGCACACATCTAAAATAAGGCCTGAGCTCAAGGACCCTGCTGAACACATGTGGCACCAGTGCATCATTGCTAACTGGCTGACTGGGAGCTCCACCTCGAGCTCTAGGAAACGAGGGCATCTCAGTCACCATGAAGAACAATGTTAGCAATAAACACAACGAACTAGTTCAGAATCTGCACATTTAAGTGCATATGAAAACACGGTTCCACAAGAATTTTTGTCTGATCTAAGTGTGAAGCTGCTGCCAGAGCACATAGCCTTGTCCTGGTCTGTGGATCTGCAGTCACTTGTGCCTGCCACCTTCCCAGGACTGACACAAGCATTCCTACACAAAGGCAAGTCAGACTAAGGGTCTCTTCACCATCGAAAGAAACCCCAAAGACACTGCTGAGTGTCGGCTTCACAGTTCTCCACGTGGGAATGTGTGACTATGAGCGGCGGGAGAAAGAAGGAAGAGCAGAGACTACTCCTTTCACTGGTGAACCTCACTTAAGGCCAAATGAAAGCATTGCCACTGCTGAGATTCTCACAGAGAAAACTCCACCCCCAGGCAGAGAACATCGGTGCTGAATTTAGAAGAGTTCATCAGTGAGATAAAAACGCCTTTTTAAGAAGCATCTCCTAAACAGAAATATATAAATAAAATTATTTTAAGAAGTCAAAGTATTCAAGCCCTCTGAAATCTTAAAAGATGACTCAAAATTTAATCGATACAAATACTTTAAATTTTGGATTTTACTGAGGTATCCTGTGAGGCGTGAGTATAAAGCCTATTAAAATGAACTTAGTTTGTCCATCCCTAAAATAGATTTGACATACAAACACAAACACAAGGTCAAGGTCACAGATCAGCAAGAAAGATTACAAAGAGGACTGATGTAAGAGCTGGCATTTGATCAAAGCTCCTGGATGTATTTTTTTTAGTACACTTACCAGAAATACCACTACACTACATTTTCTTCACATTGGAACATTACATGTTTTAAGTATTCCCTACCTTTAACAGCAGCTGCTCTGCCCTCATTTATTTCAACAAGAAATGTTAGGCAGTATAGTAAGTAAACTAAGGAAGAACTCAAGTTAAATGCAAAGCAAGTGGGAGACTATTTGGCATCCTTTTCACTCTATTCAGCCATGTGCTGATATATATTAGATGACAAATCTAAAAGGAAAATCACTGACAAATACAGGACGTGACAGCAAGATCACTGCTAGAGAGTCAGGACCTCAGTTTTTAACTTCTTGCAGTCCAAGATACTTCTCTTAATATAGCAGTTGTATATTTGGATGTGCACTTCCAAGTACAACACTTGTTTATTTATCCTGATTATCTGTGTGCACTGCACATATTTCTCAATAAAAAAAAAAAACAAACAAAACAAAACCGCAGCACAAGGTCTGTTCAGAACACAATCAAACTAACCTCTTCTGTAATCAGGACAACATTTACCTCTTAGAAAGCTTCTTTAATTCTGAACACTGAGAAAGTGAGCAGATTAAACACAGTAGCAACAGTTGAAAGACTCATTAAAACACAGCTGCTGAAAATAGTTAGCAATGAAAGTCATTTACTGATCTATCCATCCATCCACCCACTGATACGTTCTTAAAGCTTTAAACATATGCAGAAGAATATTCAGCTCACAGGTCACATCTGCCAGACATAGCCTTTTGATGCTTAAACAAGAGGAAGAAGGGGTGTCTTGGGTGTCACAACATCGTATGACATTCAAGGGTGCACTGCTTCCACAAAGTTAAGGTGCTCATTGTACTAAGTAGTCATTTAAAGGATAGTCTGGCTCGTGCTCTTAATTCTGAACCTTCACTTTCAATACCAGCACTGCTCTGATGTTAGTCTAGACATGACTGGGAGCAGTTTATATTTAGACAGAGAGATATGTCTATAAATAGGACTGTTTGTGTTGGTATTAAAGCTTTTATTGGAACCCATTTGGGGTGACCTGTATAACTCACTTGTACGTGGGCATCTTGGACAGTGCCAGTAAAACCTTCATGCCATCACACACCTTCCTGAATCTTGTTGCAGCTATTATTCAACATTTCTTTACTGATTTTTCTCCATTTAATTTTTGTATAGGTATTACATATGCAGCACTCTACCTGTGTGATTGGACTGGCTCAGCTACTAGTGAAAAGGCCTCAAATGAAAAAGACAAAAAAAAAACAGTAAAGTTTTAAAAAGCTGATTCCTTTTTGAAAACATCCTTCACAAGAATTAGACTGTCACCCTTTTAAGCTATAGTATTGCCTGAGCTACTAGGGCCAGATACAAATCACTCCTGAAGCCTGAGACTTGAGCTTCTCAGCACAATAGTATAGGTGCTTTTAACTCTGATAGTGATTCATCAGATCTTAAAACAGTCACTGGTTTAAGATCAAATTGAGTTAAGTTGTAGACCTCAGGGCAATACAATTCTGCTCTTCCTTAGTCCCTCCTTTTCTAAACCCTTTCAGCAGAATGGAAGAAAAGGGAATGTTGGTTCATTTTATTTCCGAGGGGAATTTCTATCCTTCCTTTGTGAAAGGCTGGTAAACCTTCTCACTGCATTGAAGTGTTAAGAAAGAAAAATAAAATAAATTGGGCAATGATTGCAAAAAAACAGAGGTTCATTCAGCATTCAAAAACATATCAGCAACTTACTCTGAAAACCAAACACACTGGAAAATGTGTATAAGACATCACAACCAAACACATTCTAGGAAATGCTGACTAGCAGTACAACTACTCAACACTTTAAAGAAAGCATGATTGGAGTCTTATAGCTTATTTAGGTTCACTAATGCACAAAAACTTGAATGTGTGGAAAAAGTCTTTAATTTATCTATGTTACAGTGTTTAGCAATATCACAGTGTAATAACCGTTCATTCAGTATCATCTCAGATCTCCTCTAAAGTTTACACTAGGGAGGAAAAAATAAATAAACTAATAAATAAATCTTTCTTTAACCTTTGTAATCAAACCTTCAATAAAACCAGTCACCAGCAGTTGTGGTTTTTGGTGTTTTTCTGCCTGTTAAATACAAGCTCACATTCTTAGCACTCTTAACCTGCAGAAGGCAAGAAGTTTATCCTAGTTCTGAATTTTTTGAATGAGATCAAATCTCCACCTTTTCAAGCATCAGGGTTGTGGCAGGTTACTAACAGCAGCCAGTGGTGGGTTTGGTCTTTTTCTTACTGTGACACCATGTAGAAAACATCTGAAACCCAATTCTAATCCACTCCTCTTTGGAGAGCTCTAACAGGCATCTTTCCACATGGCAACAAAAGGTGAAGCATTTCAAGTGTGCTGTCTTTTAAAAGGGGGTAACGACAAACTGCAATGAATGACAAGCCAATATAGCAACAAAAATTAATATGACAGCTAGGACAAAGAAGAGAGTACTTCTGGTCAGTTCAGTAGCCAAGCAGCCCAAAACAGAGGATTATCTTGAAGAACTGAGTGGCTGTCAATGCCCAATTCTGTAAAGGTACAGTGTTACTTATTTATTATAACGGAAAAAATATTGTCTAAAGTTATATTTACGTGTGAAATACAAAATTAACTTTCTAAAAAGTTTAAAACATCATATTTATGAACAGTGCAGTTTTAAGTCCTTGAACTTTGTATTTTCTTTTTACTTATTTATTTTTCATTACAGAAGTAGATCTATGGATTTTAATAGGACAGCAAATTAATGGTAAGATTACACACATATGCATATCTGTGCATGAGAGAGGCATCTGAATGATATAACATATATTAAAGTTGCAGACTTTGACATGGAATATATGGAGATCTACCATACTAAAAACCAGTAATACATCACCAGTTTAAGCATCACGACTACTAAAATCAAACTAGTTCATATTCAAAATTTCAATATTCTTCTATTATTCAGGACTCAGCAAAGGATTTCCAGGACATGCATGATCAGTTATTCCATAATTCCCATCCCTCAAGTTGATCAACACACAGTAACCATGGCAGGTGATTTGGTTTCCCACAGGTTGCAAGTCTGATATTGACTCATTGTCTAATAAAATGGCCCAGTGGTACCAATGAAAGGCAGGGGGAGGTAGGTGGTGAATTTCCCTCTGCAAATCTTGTCTCAGCTTTGAGGGTGTGGGGAACACACAAATATCTCAAAGGTTGTGAATAAAGTTTTAATCTATACACTTAATGTCTACTGATAGAGTATGGAGGTAGTGGGAGAAACTGACAGACAACAAAAGACCTGAAAGTCAAAAATCTAGCAAATAAAGTGAAACTGCACCAAAGTAACTTAAACCATGTATCACGTAGGATAACATCATTATCTGATAGTTATTATCCATAACCACAACTCTATCAATTTAGCTGATCAGGCTAGGTATTATTTCCAGCTTAATCTGCCATGGTAGAGATCTGGGCGTGGCTGACAGGTCATAACCCATGTCCTTTGTGTTATATAAAGCCATCTTTCCTTGATGTAACTGGAAGAGTAATTTCCCAGCTCAATACACCATCAATAAGTAACTCCAGCGTTTTCTGAATCAATATCTAGTAAGGCCTTGTCAACGACCTGAAGGTAAATTTCATTGACTGCCTCCATTCTTACGAAACTGTAATTTTTTTCTTGTTTCTTCTATTTTTCTGCCTTTATAAGAATCTTGTCATAAAGCTAAAGAAGAATGGTTCTGCTCAAATTCTGTTGCTAAGTTTCATCAGTGAGCAATACCAAAAGAACGCCACTGAATGCACCATTAATGTGATTTCATTCCGAAGTAGCTCGTGTACCTGCAGGATCCTACAGGACCACAAGACAATTCACAAATACCAAATAAATGCTGATGCAAATCAAACTGGAAAGGGAGATACAAGCTGAAGAGGGTAACAAAGGAAGACCAGAGGGAAAAAAAGCCTACAAAAGACCCCACAACCTATTCTTCTCAAAGAGACTCGATGCTCTGAAAGTATACAGACGTTCTGGAGGGCAGGTGATCATGTCTTCAGCTTCCCAGGAAATTTAGCAGATTGTTGGCACCCTAGCTAACAAATTCAAGAGAAAGAGATCAAGACTACACAGTAATGTGAAATAAACCACTGTCTGACTCGGAACTCTTACCAGGGATAAGGACCAAAGCTACTGTGAATGAGACAAAGTTACCACTCCATGCCCAGGGTGAGAAAAAAAAAAAAAAAACAGGTTAATAAACTTCACAAGTGCAGGGCAGAAACTCATACCTTTCAAGTGTCAATGATGGATCTTTGTGAATCTGCTTTTCACTCCTCCCTGCCAAAAATAAATACATCACAATCAGGATGCAGAAACTTACGGTGGAAAACAGTTATTTCTGCTGTAACAGGCAAGTAATTTTTGTAATTCACAATCAGCTCATGAGAGAGAGTCAGTCTTACTTCTTAACAAGGTATCAACAGACTTAATTAGTTTCCCCTGAAGTTGTTTTTACTTGTGGCTGGTTTGTGACAATATCAGACCGCGACAAGTGAAAGGGAGAGGAGCAAGCTGGTAAGGGTAACGTGCCAGGACAGAGGGGATAGGTCTCCTTGCCCGGTTAATACTATCCACTTCATCAAAAAAAAAAGCTCAGGGTAAGATAAAAATTAAAAAGATAATCAGGAGATCATCTTTATTCTACCACACAAGCTATCCATTTACCCACCACGACAAAAAAAAAAAAAAAAAAAAAGGCAAAGCCCAACCAACCAAAACCAAACCAACAACATGCTACACACCCTTGACACTGCATTCTGCTTTTCTAAAATCTTACTCATCTTCTCCTGCAATTATCCTTATTACTCTCATTCAACTCCCTATTTCTACAACCCACACTTGTGTAACATTAATGACATCCAGTGACTGTTCCACACTACACAAAACACAGCTGTTATTGTAATCTTTATACCCCAGACACTGACCATACAACCCTTTACTTCAACTTTTCAATTGTTTTTCTCTTGTTCTAGATTAAAATTTCTCATCCGAGTTCTACAGACATTAATAACTTTTATTTCTACTCACATTACCTAACCACTTATTGTGTCTTCTTCCTTACCCTTTTATTTCCACAAACACACATTCTTGCTGTAATACTCAGGCACCTCTCACACAGGAAATTCCATTATGCTTCTGCACTGCTCCCCAGGCGAAGATCATCTACACTCTGGGGGCTATTTCTTCCTCTCCTCCAACACTAAATTACCAGAGCAAAAATTAATCCAAATCCACTAAAATACCTCCTGCAAGACCACAAGCCAAAACACAAATGATGTATGTTACTTGCCTTTCCTCACAGACTTGTTTCTTCCCTTTCCCTCATCACAGTCTACATGAAGTTTAAAATAAATACATCTGCACCTCCGAGATGCTGACAAGTTCAGCTGGACAGCAATTAAATGAAGCCCTGGAGCAACACTGGCCTCCAGAATAAGTGTGTTTTCCTTTTCTCTTACAAAAGAAAAAAAAAATGCCCCTATTGGTTTTGAAATACAAAAGTACATGCTGCTGTAGTAATACAGTTTTCACCTGATTCCTTTCTTTTACTACGTATGATTGGAAGGGAAGGGAAGAGTGATACACACTAGAAGATCAACAGAAGACAAAGATTAATGATATATGAAGAAAAGGGCACAACAGGCCTAAACTATAATGCAGAAAGGCTAAAACATAGTATCAAAGGGCTCCCTTTCTCTTGAGCTGCTGCTTTCAAAAATCTAGTGAAAGCTCTTCGCTTCCCTGGCTGACACAATGACAATATCCCCACCCTGATGCAATCTGTTTTCACTTCAGAGGGCACAGATGCAAGAAAGACCAGAGAAGGTAAGGAAATACTGCTCCTAGGAAAACTTTTTTTCCAGAGTGACCATAGTTATTTATTTTTAATCATGACAGCAAATGGTGCCAAAGAAGACACAAATAAGGAAACTTTCGAGGAGGAAGGTGAAGGCTGAGAGAGCACCTGTCCCAGGGACTGGTTAAACATAAACTCAGAGCTCCTTTAACGAAACAAAAGAAGCTTCCTGTGTCTCAGGTGCCTTAATGAAATAACCTTCCAGGTCCAAACAGCAGACTTAATTCTGCAAGTTCTCCACTTCCTTGAACATAATTTCTCCTCCTCAAATCAGAGAGGTTTGATTTATTGGGTCCACCTCTAAATTCTGTTTTATTGCAAATAAAACTTAACCCCTGCTTTCAAAATCCCTTTGGTATCTCTCTACTAGATCACAAACCAGAGCTTGCCTGTAGCACTTGTGAAGGTGAACAGTTTGGCTTACCAAGAATAACCTACTGGGATGCAAAGTCCACTCGCCTTCTTTATCTGCTGTCAGGTTTATGAGAGCAAGTCCATGTCTGACATTTGGCATAATCACTATTGTAAAACATTTTATAATCCCATAAATTCAGACTACAACCCCAAAGCGCTTACGAACTCAGACGAGATGCAGAGATAACAAAGGAGAAAGGAAGGGTTGCAGGGTAAAAGTGGGTATAAGGAGGAAGAAAAGCATCAATGGCAGGTGAAGACAAGTAAGGCTATTCAAGCTGTCTGGGACACTGCCTCACCAGCTTCAAGTTCTGAAGAGTAAGAAAAAGAAGAGCAGAAACACGATGATGCGGGATACTGCACACGGTAAACGGGTATAAGCAACTTGCTTCATTAAAATATAAAGTCAGAGGTGAAATTCTAGGTAGCATGGTTCCTAAAAACCATCAGCTGTATTTCACCGTTGTAGAAAGCATTTCCACTGAACTTCAACGAACACTGTTACAATGGAAAAATCTTCAGGGGTTTACATTATTTTTACTGTGATTTTGACTAATGGAACAAGAGGAAGGACTGGAAGATTTAAAACACCTTCACTCTATAATCTGTAGTTGAAAAACAGGTGGGAGGGAAAGAGAAAAACATTAAGTTACTGCCTATCCATCACCACTCAGACCAAAAGCTCCACTTGTATAGGGGGCTGGGTGGATAAGATTCCAAAATGTAAATTAATAGACCAAACCATTCTGTTAATTCACTTCTACATACAAGAAACAAAGTGTTCACTGAATGAAACTTATTTTTGTCAGCTGCTTGGTAAGACATGAATTACTAAGAACATGGAGGAACATCAGGCTCCTTTTCGCTAGTACATCTGAACATAATGTATTTCTGAAAACACCTTTCTCGAGTTTTCCACAAATTCTTCTACTCCACTATAGCTACCTTACTTTAAAGCAAATGCTTTTCCAAGAGAACACACAATCTGTATTACACAGAGGTATCAATCACGAAAAAGGTAATAGTATTTATGACAGTTTTTCTAATGCACATCCAAAAAACTCAGACTATTTGAGAGGGATATGTAAGCACAATCTTTGCCACTCCAAGTACTACCACTAAAACCTCTCCTGTTCAACATCTCTGTTCATTCCATTGGCAAATTTCACTATGAGCCTGATTTTTGTATAGTTAAAGCTCATACAGGCATTTTTAATTTCAAATGGGTTTGCACTCCCCATCATTACCAGCTGAATGCTACAAAAACCTTTGATATCATAACCTCATAAATCTCGGAGAACAGAAGAAATGCTCTTTGGGGAAGGGAACTGTTGATAAGACACTTCTTCCTCCATTGACTGTACTCTGTCAGCTGTAACTATGTGCAAGCATCCACACTTGCAAATTACACAAAACATGCATCTGAACTACCCTTCCATGAAATTATTTTCTTTGGTAAAATGATAGCCACAGGTAGAAAAGCTGAGAAGCAAAAAGTGTCTGAAGTTGACCAAGCATCCTGCTTTTCTTTGTTGCAAGGTACAACCATAATTTAAAAACTTAATAAAAATAATAATTTTGATGTACTCCACCACCAAGCTGCAGAGTATAGGCAACATCCTAACTGCACAAAGGACTTTCACAGACTTATCCCTCCACCACAAGAATCCGGAAAAAAAAATCATGAACTATTTTGGCCTTGAATGAACTACAGAATTAAATTCCATATTGCTCATACACAAGCTGAGGTCATAACAAACTCCATCCACACACAAACTAATGACAAGTAAGAGGCATTTCAGTTTCAATCTGACATCTAAATATCTGATGTTAGATGGCTGCTGCTGTTTACAGGCTGATCATAGTCATTACATTCCTTCACTGTTCACCAGGACCTCTCATTACATGCAGTGTGTGGGTCTAAACCACGCTGGAGGCTACTGGGCACTATTAAAATTGCACGAAAAAAAAGTGATTCCATCTTTGAACAAAACAGAACATTTTACAAACATCAATGAATGTGTCACAGCAGTGCTTTGGATATAACCACTCTACACAAGAGGAAGAGTGAGGACAAGAATAGATTAAGCAACTTGCCCAGTGACACATGCAGTCCATATCCATAGCAAATGAAGAGAGATTTTTCTAAATTTCAGTCTGACCCTTTACTTACAAGATACTCTCTCTACAGTTTCTGAGTTGTTTTGGATATTTCATTTTCCCTCACTGATGAAAAAACCCCAACAATTATGTACCTTAAATTTGAGGAAACAGTGGTGCTTACTAAAAGACTAGGAATTGCACACTACAATAAACACTTTTATCTTCCAAAATAAGAAAAAATACTAGCACTGCCATCACCCTTAGGTGTGTCAGTCAAGTACCAGCAATACAGGATTTCCACTATAAGTGCTGAAAAAAACCCACATTCTCTCCAAGAAAACAACTGTGTCAGTACTGAACACATGAATGATGGCATTAGGATCAAAAACGTAATTCCACCAACTTTCCCTCTTTCTCAGAGATCTAACATGCTGAAGGAGCCCTACTGAGCTGGGCAAGCACTATTAAATTGATTGGAACTGGAAAGACTCCTGCACAGCATCAGCAATTCTGATCCACTGCCCACTTTCAGTCTCTTTCCTGACCAAGAAAAACAAAGTCCTTCTTATCCTGAAGCAAGGGTCTTTCATAGTGAAATACACATATCTAAGCACTTCCTTCCCAAACAGGTACATTTTTATTTCCTTGCTTTAGAAAGCTGTTAAAACCTGCTTTTTAGCAGTCTAGTTCAGCTGCAGTACTTTCACAGCACTGCACTGCTCGGATGGACCAGAAAACAGGGTGTGCTTTTATCCCGAGCTACACCAGCGTAAACACAGAACTGCAGCAGTCCATGCAAGCAGCAGGGCAATGAAGGAAAGGAAACTGATGCTGCAGCAGCAAGTGAATCCTCACAAATGTGGTTTTTTTATTTTTTTTTTTCCTGTGCTGAACTGCTCAGTAGTGCCCATGCTCTGGAATCCTGAATTACACCAAGCCTGACTGAGCATCCTCTGCAAGTTGCACCAGCAGCTAGAACTAAGGCTGCAGAACGGAGTTTGCTTCCCATTCAAACAAAGCCTGATGAGTTTGTACAAACTCAAATTCTAACTTCAGAAGCTGGAAGTTTCCAAATGGACCAAAATCAATAATTAAAGAACTTAATTCCTTTACTTATTAATTTGTAGAACTTGCAGATACCTGCCATGTCTACTCTTTGCCAAAGTGAAAGAAAACAGATCAAGTGGCTGCCACTGGCTTAAAACATGTAAAGTTTAGGAGGAGGGGAAACATCCTAAATGTTTTAACTGCTGATAGTCAGTGCCACCTATGGTTGATGTTGCAGAAATAACGATTCAAACAAAGAAAAAAAGGTGTTTGGAACTTTTAACAAGGTTTTTCAAATGACTTCAAGAGAACGGATTAGACAAAGTAGATTAATAATCATTGTCTACTCTAGATCATTTACCACAACTGCACTAGGTATAATTGTGCTACTACCAAAACCAGGTCCTAATTCTCAATATGATTTTACAATGAAAACATCTTAAAAACACACTAAAAATTTTTAAGAACAGTTTTCTACTTTCTTATCTTACCACACTCACTTCTTCAAGTAAGACTGATCATGTTTTTATTAACAGCTCCATTTCAACTATTCAGTCTGGCTCTGTTGGTGCAGATGCTTGTCCAGTGGTCAGGAAAATGATGCCAGACCTTATTTCATCAGTTCTTGCAAAATCCTCCCCCATCACCCCAACAGAGTATCACCAACACACTTAATTTTCAGGGAAAGTTAACCAACACAATAGACAAAATAATTCCCTCCAGAGGTTTCCCAGCAGTCTCAGTTCAGTACACAAGGCCATTAATTACACAGCTGCCTTTAGCATTAGCAGGAATCTGGTAGCGACAGCACTGCTTGAGTTAAGGCTGCCTTCAGTATCTGCACAGAAAATCTATTTACTTAGAGAAGTTATGCAACACCTCCACTTCCTCTTTTCTTCACTATGGTAGAACATGATAACAGAGGGAAAGAGGGTGAAGATGGGGAACAAGCATTTCACAATCTCAAACAAGGCACAGCTACCTTTCAAAAATAGACCTAATCTGGAATTCACCCCTAAATCTGCCCAAACTCATGATAACACTCAAGCACCAACTTTTACTTAAAACTTGATTAAGTGCTTCCAGAGGAAGAGTGGTTACACAGTTAACCGATGCCGGAATCAACTGCATGCCTCCAATGTAAGTAAGAATGATTTTTAAAATCTGATTTATTTGGTTGGGGAGTTGTGTTTTATTTTCCTCATTTGGGATCTTTTCCACCACCTCACCCACAATGTAGCAGTCTGCCCAAGGCCAAGTTGTATTCCAAAAATCTTATCAAGATTTTAAAGTTATCAGTCACGCTCATTCAGTAAAGTCATCAGTAAAAAGTTTTAACAAACTGCAAATATCCTTTTATTTTCCACTGCAGGGGGAGAAGGAAAACCAGGAAAATCTTATGGTATTCAAGCTGATATATTTCACGTCACTAAGAAAATCAAGGTATCAAAGTCACAAGCTCATCGGTTCTCTTTTAACTATGACTTGGAGTCTACCTCACATCTCTATCGATATACTGAGAATTGACAAAACAAACCCACAACAAAACAACAAAAAAAACAAAACAAAACAAAAACTACCAAACACCCCCCCCCCCAAACTCCCAGAACTGGCTCTTCCAACAGAGGAATTATAAGAAGTCCCAAAGTAGTCATGACAATCTTGACTGATAAAATGTTTTCAAGGACTTGGATTAATAATTTTCTTTTCCTCTAATCATTTATTTAAAGTCATAGGCTGAATTATTTATGAACAAAAGTTAATTGCATTGAAATGCAGTATTGCCCCGTATTTATCTAACACCTTCTTCAGAACTCAACTTCCTGCCACTAACTGGTTAAAATCTACAAAAAGTCAATACAGAATTTGAGATAAGATTTAACCATTTCTGCAATACTGCTGCAATTAACTTCCAAAACCTCGTTAAATGGTAAAGTCCCTGGATATTGAGATCTGCTGCGTAAATCTGTTTTTACCAACTTATCATTACAACATGTGTTTGTTTTGGTTTGGTTTGTTTTTTTTTTTTTTTTTAAAGTAATTCAGAGAGAAGAATAGCTCACTCACAAAATATTTGCTTTGAATAAATAAGTTTTGACTAATGAGTTGCAATTAGAGTAAGTAGCCACTATTTGAGTCCAAATAGTCACATCACAGAGCCTCCCTAACTGGGGTTCTTCAAAATTTTCTTAGCTGTCAAATGCTCTCAAAGATCAACGACCTGCATGCATAAGGCTGTATCCACACTCTTTGCAAGGTGCAAAGTGTAAGCTCAGGGGTACACTCACGTAAATACACTGCACATCTATAAAGTGTTAATCTTAAATCAGCAGGGCCACATGACAGAAGTAACTATTACAGTGCAGGACTGCTGCCCAGCATACAGCGTTTTCCAAGTCCCTCATTTCCTTAAAGCAACTCATTTACTTGTCACCTGCCAGGACAAAGAGTAGAGAGAGGATTTCACAAATACCTCTGTGGCTTGTGCGTGGTGATAACGCACCAGGAAAGATGGATTTTCATTTTCTCATCAAGTTATTAGATTAGGTTTACACGCAGATTTAAATGCCCAGGAGGAGTCTGCCACCTGTCCTAAACTTAATTAGTCAGGAATGTCTGCATGACAAGAGCAGATACTTCAGATGTTTCCCAGTGACCACAAGCAAACATCCAAATAATCACCACCACAATTTCAGTGATGCTAAGAATGAAGCACTAAGCACAGCTCTCTGTGAAACAGTCTGAATTTTATTAATGGAGTGCTTCATACTTCCCATCAAACACACAACTGACATCAGCTGAGCATCTATAACACCAGAGAATCAACTATGTCAAGTCTGCATCTGGGTTAAGAAAATGAAGAGCACTAGGTTTCTCATTAAAAGATCCGTGCATATTTACACATTACTAGGACGGGTGGGGGTGGTGTGTATGAGAGATGTGAAAACTCAAATCCTGTAAGACTTTTCCTCAGCTTTGTTCTTGTTCTGTTTATCACAGCAGCACATCTAAGATTTGCAGGTTTTCATACCTCCCCTCACATACCCCTCCCTCCCCCCCATGTAGGACCAGTGCAGCAGATTAAAAACTACGAAAAACCAACACATTTTCATTTAAAGAGGCACACACATCCACGTTCAAGTCTATTTCACATTTATCATCTTCCTAAAAGCTAAACCAAAACCCCCTTAAAACACTGATTAGAATTTTATCTGTGTAGGTATGTAGTAACTACTGACACTGAAGTGAGTAACTGAATATAACACAGAGAATTCAGTTAATCATCTCCTTACGTTGCCATTGGCACATAAATTTGTCTCATTAGCAGGGGCTACTCAGTTCGCCGTAGTAAACAAAGCTGCCGATACGACAGCCTCGCATACTTTTCCTTCATTCACATATTTTTCTTTACTTAAGACTTCCCAGCATGTGCCATAGAAGAGCCGAATGTTAAACATTCCTGGAGTGTCACAATATGTAATACAATAAAACAGATTACAACCATACCTTTCTTTCACAGCAGTGGTGCCAAGCACAGGTACACTGTAGCAATCAATTTGTTCTGCAGACAGTAAGGCTTTCATAGAATACTAATGCAAAACCTCTTTTCTTTCTCCTTCGACTTGACTCCCCAATGCCTGGGTCCCGACCAATACAAGGAGGAGGGCAGAATGTCTTCTGCTGAGATAACCACAACTACTAATCAAGTATACGTGTACAAGGGCACAGGATTAAACCTCCACCGGGCTTGACTCGGGCACCGAGAGCAGCTAAACACATGCACAGCAAGGTCAGAATTAAACACATACACACGCACACACGCACGCGCATCTACTTGAGTGAACTAATTTATCACACTTTACCACTGACGGCTTTTTACCTCGGGGGAGTAAAATTACATCCCGGTGAACTGACGAGGTTCAGACACAACAGCTTCCCACAACAAATCAGATCTCTCTCTCTCAAAAAAAAAAAAAAAAAAAAAAAAAAAAAAAAAAAAAAAAAAAAAAAAAAAAAAAAAAAAAAAAAAAAAGGGAACTGGGCTCCTGGGTGAATGTTCCTCTCCCGGCTTCACAGAAACTCTGTGCAGGCTGTGCGTGTCTGTAGGTGCATGCAAGTGTTTGTGCACGTGTGTCTGCGTGCATGTTTGTGCACGCACATGTGCGTGTGACACGCTAGGCACTGGCCAAACCAAAACGGCAGCAGTGAAGTTCAAAAGCAAGCAATAACTCCCTTTCAGAGAGTTCTCTGATTATATTTATCTTTACCTCTTAACATAATCAATCTATCAAGTCTAATTACTCCAGAAGAAAGCATTTTATTATTGTCTAACATAGCAAATGTCAAACAAGCTGTTCATTTACCTTGAAGTTTATTAGCATAGAAATGCAAAACAAAGATGCTCTCAAAACATTGTCACTTGTATTCACAACATTTTTGAAAACCCACTTAGCAGGTTTTTATTGCCTGGCATAGCTGGATACTGTATTAGTTCTTAAAATAGGCAAGGCTTTATTTTAACTGTATCACCCTTGAGCTAATACAAGACTTTCTCTTTAAATCCAATTTACATTTAACTTTTCTCTTTGGTTCTCTTTAAATAAAGGCTTCTCCCACATTCCAGTCAGCTCTACATATGTGGATACATGTGTTTTCATAAAGGTTCATACACGTGCCTTTCAAGTAGGAGTGAAAAGTGAAATACTGAAATTTCTAAGCAGGGATTTTCCCCCCTCCTTAAGTTCTGCCCTGTCATGCATCCTCATAGCACTTTCCCTGCAGTACAGGCAGATGTACATTTTACCAAAAACATTCAGATGAACCCTATACATTATCATTGGCGGGGTTTTAATAACACTGCTTTTGCATGTGATCTGTATTGAGAAGAAAACGCTGCACCAATGCTCCCCCAAAACAACATCTGGCACTTTACCTAGAAAAAATTAGCGAAATATTTTTGAAATACCAGTGGCTTTGCAGAGACACCAGGAAAAAGCAGCGTTAATCAATACTGATGAGTTTGTCCTTGACATACTGACCGTGTCATCGGGCTATTGTCATGTGATATCATGTCATTTCCCCACCTGGCTCATGACCTTGTCCTTTAAATGACCCAAAGCTTCCCTCAAGTAGCAGGAGGCCCCTCCCCGCTGCCTCAGCAAGGTCGAACGGGTCAGCGTGTCCTCATCTATAATCCACCACCATTTGTCAGCAGGGAGGCTGGAGGAGGCAGGCTTGCTACAAGGGGAGAATGCCCAATTAGGCAGCTGTCACACAAAGCATAGGCTGCAAAATTATCCCCTGTCAAAAGAAAGAGCAGCTGCGGGTGCCAATTACAGCAACCTTTCAACCCTTTAGGTACTGGAAACTACACAGAAGTAAATGAAGTACAATTAGTGATAACAAATCGATGAATTAGGACAGTAAATTAGAAATTACTAGCAGGTGAGCTTAGGTCTCCCATAATATTAAGGGCACAGCACACCCCAGGCAAGGGCAGAAGCATACAGATTTCACAGAGCACATCAGTTTTGTCTTATCCATGTCTTTCTTTTGTGGAGCCTGTTTTCCTCTGTCGTTTTCTTCTCACAAGCCTTGCCTGAGCCAGACAGCACAGGGAAAGAGGGGGAAAAAAGCAACCCAAAGAGGAAAAAAGAAGTTGTAATACCAGATCTTCCCTCTTTATCCTGGCAAATGCAGTTTCCTTCTTTCTCAGAAGGAGGTCCTCAGAGCCAGCACAATCTCTCGAGTAAGCACACTCCATCTGACATTTGCTGCACTTCATATTCCAGCTGAACAGTATTTACCCCAGAAAAAACAAATGAAACAAGAACCAAAACAACCAGAAGTAATTAAACTCCCAGTAAGTTTTATGTCATTTATACTTGAAACATTTAAATCTGTTTTAAGTGCTACACTTTTGACTACAGGGGGAATTTCTCCACATTTCACTTCTCTGACGGATCATGCAGTATCTGTGAGCACACGACTGAGCCCAAAGTTCGCCAGCAAAGTTTCTGTTCAGTGACTTTTTTTTTTTTGCCTCTTTTCCCTTTGGTGAACAATTCCCAAGTATTTTTTTCACCCTCCCTACTCTGTCAAGCAGCAGACAACCTAGAAAGCCTCTTTGTGCTGGTACCAAAAGTCAGGTCCTACAGAACACAGTAAATCCAGCTTCTCCTCCTGTGTCTAAGGTCAGGGGTGCCCAGATGAGCACTGCCCACAGATATCTAGGGCTCTGCATGCCCAAGGCAACCATGGAAGGGTGATCACCTGGCATTTACAGAATAAGAAAACAGAATAAGGAAAAAAATAGGAGGGCAAGATTACATGTATGGATAATTGACATACGGCCACATCAAACCATGGCTGAAACAGTGCTACCAATGCCTTCATATTTAGGTGCTTTGAGTCAAAGAGACAAACAAATCTGAGGAACGAAATTCAAATTCCAAGATGCCCCTCTTTCCAGCCAGCTCACAGTCATTTCAAACTAAAAGTGAGGTTTCCATTTCTTGTCAATTTTCTGCTTTCATTCCCCATTCCCTATTCTACCATAACGTTCTTATGCCTTGCAGCCATGTTGAGCACTGAGGACAGGAGTCCAGGTTTCTCCCAGAGGCAGTTCTGAAGAATACTTGTTCACTTGCACTGTAATTCATACATGTACTCACACATGCATGTATATATTTATGCTAATACATTCATCAAAACGAGATGGAGTAGAAATAAAGTCACTGATCTCCAACAAGCAATTTCCTATGGCTATCACTTGATTTCTAGCCAGTATTTCACTGTTTATTAATAATTAAAAAAAAAATCTTGCTTTTGTAATTCTGATAAGAGAAAGCATAATAGAACACTAACTATAAATAGATGTAAAAATGCTCATTTAACAGTAGTTGCAGTAATGCTCATCAAGTCTGACATTTTCCTTTGAGTAGCATATGGAAACTGTAGAGTACTGAAAGAGTTAATGTGTTTAGAATTCAGTTTCCATCATACTTGGGTGACTATCTCTTTAAATAATTTAAATCCTCTCCATCAACTACAAAGCTGTTTTGAAGCCATTTAGCTTTGTTCTTTACATGTGTTCTAATTAAGAAATGACCTTGTCATCACACACACCAGAAATCCTGGATTATTTCCTGCAGCAAAAATCTACGAAGCCAAAAAAAAAAAAAAAGCCAAAAAGAAAAAAAAAAATTATATATATACACTTCTTCCTTTAGTGAGGAACTGAGGAAGTAGTTGGTTGGCTGAATGCTGAAGCAGTTTCACTGCATAATTTTGTGTGTGTGTGTGTGTGTTGTTGAATGTCACAGGGCGGGTTAGTGTGACCTTGAGCTGCATCAGCAGCACAGCAAGGGTCGAGATGCCTGCAGGCGCCCTTGTACTGGATTTGCAAGACAAAAACCTTCAAACTGGCTGAAGGACATCTTAAATCTCTTCAAAGGTTTTCCGAACTAATCTGGGCTGCTCTTAGCCGGATCTGTGCCAGTGTGAGAGGCAAAATTAAAAACAAGGTCTTTGACAGGATGTTGTCTCCTCTTAACCCTTGCGGCGCAGGAGGCAGCGCATCGCAGGCGCGCTGGAGAGACGCTTTATAACCCGCCGAGGAGCACGGCTCACCCCGCAGCATTCTTTCATAACGAAATTATGTAAGCCACCGTTTACTAGGAACGGTGCTGCTANCCCCCCCCCCCCCCCCGCACAGCCATCCCCATCCCTCGCCTCCCCCGCAGATGGAAGTGTCATTTTCCCAGCACGCTGCAGGGACGGACCCAGCTCACCGGCCGCTGAGAAGGTGCTCGGTGCCTCAACCCCCAGCCCCTCCACTAACATCCTGGCTGAAGATGCTTTTTCTGAGTGAAAGCAGCAGCGCCTACCACGGCAAGTTGCTGCGTGTTAAGGCCAGGCAGGTAAGGAGGAGGAGGGTCAGGAACAGGCAAGGAACGCGCCAGGAAACAGAAATAAATAAACTAATCACCCGGCCTGCCTGCTTGTAACTGCTCAGCATTTCACAAGTGACACAGAGGCTTTCTAAAAACTTGAGTAAGTATGCAGAGATAACCTCTAGGAAAGGCCCTAGGAACACATGGTTACTCTACGAAACCACAAGTTTATCCAATGGATTTGGCAGCACTATTCGAATACCATTATCACACTGAAGGGATGGGCGCTTTCTTCAGAAACTCATTTGCACAAAGAATCTCCAATTCCACCTCCAGTAAGTGTGTGCCAACTAGGAGTAGCCTTCTGCATGTTTAGTTAGAAAGCAACATGGATTCCTGTGTCTAAAAGCACAGAAAAAAACATCACCACCTTCTCTCCATCTGTTTTGGTGATGGTATGTTATTGGTCATATTAAACTGTCAGATTTCTACAGGGGGGAAAAATTAAGTACAAATGGGTTAAAACAACCTCAGCTTAATCGAAAAGAGCCAGCATCACACTTCAGAACTGTCTTTTACTATTTCTAGGATATCCACCAGGCAAGTCCTTGAGGAGACGAGGAAGGAGTAACTCGTACCAGCAGAGGGTGTTGTGATTCTTCTCTGATTGAGCACTAAGGGCTTCGTTTAGTCTGGTTTTGTACAGTCACTTTTAAGTACTATAATCTGTTTCACAGTAACAAAACACATTTAAGTTTACTGAAGGACGCAGCTTCGGCAGTTATGTCACAACTGCTATAGCACTACCCTCCACCTTCCACTAAAATAGATTCACTCCCTGACTCCCAAGAACCACAGCTCTTCTCACGAAACAACCTCCCTGTTAGAAGGCTCTAACAATACTAAGTGTTAGTTTTCAGTAACATCAGTGACGGTGCCTTCTGTGTCAGCAGAGGAGGAACTTGCACCATACAGATGCTTTCCCACAGATGTACCAAGGTTTCCAAAGCATTTGTTACGCCTGGACAGAGGGCCACGGTGTTCTCACAGCACCTGGATGTCAGAAGAACCCCTGTGATTACTCAGAGCGGTCTCAAGGTGCTCTCAGCCACCTCTGCTCTGCAGCCCTAGGGGACCAGGAGGCTAGAGGGGACACACCACCTCAGGTGCCTTCCCTGCCACATCGAGGACTCTGGCAAAGGAGACTGAGCAGACCCATACACGTGTGTTTACCAATCTTTCTGCAGAAAGGTGTCCTTTCTGCGACCTTTGAATGACAGGACACCATACAGACAGCCAGCTGTGGTTTTTATTAGGGAAAAAAAAAAAAACAAAACCATCCAAAAAAGCAAATAAAGTTTAGTCACTTAGCCTATTACACAATTATTGCAGTACTGGATCCTAAGCTGTGTTTCCTAGAAAACTTTCCCTTTTACCCCAGAGTTACCAGGAAGAGAGATTAGAGGAGACCAGTTTAAGTAGTTCACATGTTACATGTTAGCTTAAGAGAAAACCCTAAGACTTATTTTCACAATATGCACAGCTGACTGTGCAGCATCCACGGTTTCCTAAGTTTCTCCAACATGTAACAAGACAAAAATATACTGCACGTTTTCCAAACACCAAGTGTTGTGAAAAGCCCCAAAACAAAAACAAAGAACTCCTACTGCAATATTTCAGCTGAGCACGGTGATTCAAAGACCCAACGAAAGCTTTCAAGCCACACAGTTGTTGCTGCCAAGTATGGGACACGTTGTGTGGCTCTGCCAAAAGCAGAAGCCAAAAGCCAAAAATACAAATTAGCAGCTTGCTTCCAGCGCCACAACAGTCCAGTGAAAACTTTCCAAATCAGGCTGTCCCTAGGAGAGTCAGACAGAAGCAGTGAGTGCAGTCGCACCGCACTCAGCCACGACTCCAAGCCTACAGCAGCCACTGGCACGCCCATGCACCCAAACCTCAACCATCACGACAACGTCACATCTGTAGAGTTGGACAGTCACTCATTTCTAGCCATCTGATAGAAGTGGTCTTTGTGGCTACAAGTCCTCACAGATGGCAAGCTGCAGAGAGTTGGGTTGTTCTCTGCCCACCTGGTTCCCTACACAGGCATGCTCGCACCAGGGCACACAAGACATATAAACGACCAGACAAGTATTTTATAGACTATCCAAGCACACGTTGCCCACTCAACCTTAATTCTGCCATTTACTAACTGGCGATTCTGATGACACAACATTCATATTCTTCAAGCATAGGCTTTATTTCCTATGCAGTTTATCTCTGTGCAGCAGAAAAAATGAAGGAATAAAGATGGCAGAACGTAATCTAATGTAATCTCTTCCCACCTGGACCCCATTTTTAAATAAACCCATACTTGCTAAAGGTGCTATTGAGAAAAACATTCTCTTGGGAGCAAACACAGATGCTCCTACTGGTACCGATATTAACGACAAACAGTTGAAAAATCATCTTGTAACTGACCACATCTCCCAACACTGCTGACCTGGTCTAGCACCACACAAGACTTCTCTAGAGAAAAGAGTTGTAAATATGATTCTCATTATTATACATTGTTATGCTTTTTGTGAGCTACCTATAATATAAAACACAGAGATTTTTAAGTACAATTCAGGTCAGGGAGGGCTATTAGTTTAAGTAACATGACTAAACAGATAATTTGGTAGACTGCTCTTTACAGTGTTAATATACTAATACATTAACAGTACTACTATAATAAATAAGTTTTCATGAAAAAGGAAGCAGCACCAGATACAAACTAAGTACTGAAATAACAGCTAAAACATTAGCACAGATAAATCTTAGAATGGTTACAAAGGAAAACATACCTGAAAAATAAAAATTAATACTACTGTGAAATACTAGGCACATCTACTTCTTAAGAAGCCTTATCATCAGCATAATCAAGTATGTTTGATATAGCTGGCATTCTTATACCAGTATGCAATAAACTACTTATACTAGCATATAATATATTAATTAACTACTACTTGAGAGTAACAATTAAGGGCAAGAAGTATTACATAATGTAGGTTAAAATGATCAAACTCAGCAATCCCTTCCACATCTACAAAGGAAAAAAAGTCCTACTAGATTATTGGCATTTACACAGAACTGCATCCAGCTCCAGGGTTCCCAGCACAGGAATGACATGATTTGCTGAAGTGACTCCAGAAGAGACCACCAAGATGATCAGAGGGATGGAGCACCTTTCCTATGAGGAAAGGCTGAGAGAATTGAGATTGTTCAGCCTGGAAAAGAGAAGGCTTTGAGATGACCTAACTGTGGCCTTCCAGTACCTCAAGGGAGACTACAAGAAAGATGGAGAGGGACTTTTTACAAGAGCCTGTAGCGACAGGACGAGGGGGAATGGCTTCAAAGTGAAAGAGGGCAGGTTTACATGAGACACTAGAAAAAGATTCTTCGCTATGAGGGTGCTGAGGCACTGGAACTGGTTGCCATAAGAAGATGTGGATGCCCCATTCCTGGAAATGTTAAAAGCTCGATGGCTAAGCATCCTGGTCTAGTGGAAGGTGTTGATAGCAAGGGGTTGGAACTAGATAATCTTTAAGGTCTCTTCCAACCCAAACCATTCTGTGATACAGTTACAAACAAAATGATCTTATTCTATTGAGATCTCAACTAATACTCAGGCATCTTCAACAGCTTGCTAGTAAAATCTGACGTTTAATTTAGGTCTCCCAACATCTCTCAAATACAGCAGCAATCTGCTGCAGATGTTTTGTCAAGAGCAGTAACTTCCAAACCTGTGGACACCTTTCCAAAAGGTGCATCTCAAAAAAAGCAGGGCTGACAACCTGCACAAATAGCACTACTCATTTTGGGGGGGGGGGGCTTCATTTCCTGCTTCAGACATCTCAGACACCAATTCAAGGACATTAGCAACACTTCATATTACATATACTCATGAATAGGTTTTATTCTAATATTTAACTTGTGTCCTGATCAGGAATTACATGAGCATTTGCAGAAGAATAATAACTGTATCCATGTTTAAGATTGAATGTGTTTTGCTGAATCAGGACCCTGAACCTTAATGCAGGTTTTTCTCATTGCTGTACCAGTTTATTTTATTCAGTACAAAGCCACCAACAACCTTTGAGTTCTTATGCTCAAGGTCATTTTTAACATTCACAAGCACAGCTTTTTGGCTGTCTGCAGAGCACAGAATTTTTTTAAAGTGCATTTCAGAGCAAAGTGATGTCTGGAAACATCTTTAAGTGGTGAAAAACACCCTTTAAAGTTATCTTAATCAGTTACCTTTTAATAATTCTGCTTGGCTACCTTTAATACCATAGGCTCCAATTTTGCCTTCAATCTCTGCACCCACCCATATCTGGAAGGTATAAACATGATATAAAAATCAGTTCCAACTCCTGCAATCTCCAAGTCTAAGCTACACCTCCCACTCTTACCCTTTGAAGGCATCCAGTATAGTTTAAGGTCCTTGAGTTCCTTTCCTTGTTCCATCAGACACAACATTTTCTAAATTTGCACTTAAAAGGGGGGGTAGGGTTGGGAGCTACCTACGTTCAACAATAATTTGCAATATAAAAAAAGTCCACAAGTTTGTTTATATTATGCTTTATAAAGTTAAACAAGGTTCCCTATTCCTCAGACATCTTTCATCACCCCAACTAACCTCCTTAAGCTTCTCTATCACTTCTTTCTTCTTAAAATTACCAATGTGGGATTGAGGGGGGTGATATAAGTAAGCCCTTATTTTATTCACACTTCTGATTGTGCTGTACTAAATATTATTAATATTTTGTCAGCACCTGACTGCTAAAGAAATATCACAAGCCTGGGGAAAGAAAACAACAGCGTTTTGTGTTTTGGGGTGGGTTTTTTTAGCAGTCTCTGCATCATCACTGAAATGCTACATTGCCAATGTTCACCTTCAAACACTCCTGTTTAAATACTCTTGTCTGTGGAAATCTCAGATATTACAAAGCAAGAAGCAGCATACTGATCACAGATAATACAGCTAGCCATGAGAGGTGAAAAGCCCAAGTGACTGGCAGTCAGGCATGTTTTGTATACATGCACTGAATTTCCACATGCGTGCCTCTACATTAGACATGCCTACTTTTATCCTGGTACCCCAACCACTGTGAGAAGAGAGTAAAAAGCTGACAACCAGATAAGCCCAAAAGAAGAGTGAATTACACTTGTGCAGTGCCAGCAATGATCACACTGTAATACTGTTCCCATGTGTCCTGAACAGCTGAAGCCAACAATGTTCAGCAGCAATTCCTGGTTATCAAGTGTATTTGGCTTCTCAGTTGCCAACAGCATTTCCTTCTCCAAAACAGGCTTCATTTTATCTTCAACAATATTAATTCCTAGGTCATACATTGACTCAGACCTCTCTTGCTCTCCAGCCAGCAAGAGTGTCAGAAACTCATCTACCACAAGCCTTCTCTTGCTATTTTGTTATTTCACTTTACAGTATTCTCAATTTAGAATTGCAGATTCTTTGCTTTATACTCAAGCCAGGGATTCTCTTTTTACTGCATGCATCTAAAATTTACAATGTATTAGGCTCTCTTCTTTTAACCTTAGAAATTCAAATGCTTATGAGTCTCTAATACCTTTCTAAGTTTTAGACCTCTTGACTATTTCCTGGCATGTAACTCAAAAGTGGTATCAAATCTCACATTAAAGTCAACAGAAACTTCAGTGCAAGAAAGTGAGATTTATCCTGTTTCTAGTTAAAGCCATAAGCTTAAGCAAGGATCACTTCCCTACATAAGAATCAGTAATGTTTTAAAATAAATAATAACAATAAAAATAATAAAAAGTAATGGAAAGGAAAGAAACTTCTTAGGCAATTATCCTGAACTGTTCTCCCTTTCTGAAAAACACTAGATAGACCCTTTTAGAAACAAAGCCTCTCATTTGTCTTGTAGCAAACATAACCCCTCTACCCAAACACATTTCCTTTATAAATGAACACACTCATAACACTTCATACTCATAACAATTTTTCAAACTACAGCACATCTTGCCAAAGTACTGGCTTAGGAGAAAACACGAAGCACACTAAAATTGTTCTGCTTTTTCAGAAGACACATTAAGTTTCTATTTAGTGCACACCACAAAACATAACCCCCGTTTCTCAAGGTGTGAAATGGTCTATTCAAGTCTGTCTAATTCTTAATATTTCGCCCGTAATACAATTGTTACCACCGCCACCCCCAGGCTGACTGATTTAAAGAATCAGAAACATGCAGCTTTCACAAATCTTTTTAAATGCACCCAAAGATTTCAAAACATTTACAAAACCTTTGTCACTTTTCAATTATTTTCTTTTATGGATGACTAACAGTATGTTTGTGCCAAACACAGACATAAAACACATTCTTCAAGAGGCATGAATCTACATAAAAACACAGATTTGCCAAATTAAAATCCTGTATGAACAATTATTTTCCTCAAGCAAAAACAAAAAGCAACTGAAAATTAAATTTTCAGCTTTCTAAACTTTCATTAACATTATAAAAAGTGGTTTGAGCTATTAGAAATGTACATAAATGTATACAACCATAAAAAATAACATTCTTCCATTATTCCATCTTTCCTGCTGTACAAGTGCACCACTACTGAGAAACCACGGATAAGCAGAAATGCAGCATTGGGAAAAGGCAAATTGAGTACTGATTTCAAAAAGATAAGAGACTGAATGTTGTGGTTACCACTCTAACCTTATAGAACAGTTGCATAGGTAAATATCGGATGTCCTCCTACAGGCTGTCTCAACTTTCCATGGTTAATGGATCAGCCATAATAGGGAGGGAATTGACACAAAACTCTAAACCTTTCCTCCTTGCTATGAGTTAGTACTAACAAGCATCAAACAAAGCATCAACAACAAGTATTGACCACTGAAAAATTAAAAGGACCTAATTTATTTTCTCACAAGAACAAAATTAACATTATAGAGCCCTCCAAAAGCACAAGACAACCAACAAAAGCAACTGTACATAGAGCTCACCTACACAGATGGCTCTATGTCGTGTATCCCAGCATCACCAAAAGGATCTCCCATGCTCATGAGGAAGCCTTCTTCTCCTCTGATCTATCACATTCACAATCCCAGTGTAAAGAATAGACAAGAAACATCTATGGCAAGAAACTCATGGAAATTTTCCTTCCCTTAATTCTCTTCTTATGTATAGGGTTTTCCACAGGAGGAGCAGTTTGGTTCTGGAATATTCATGCTCACTACCACCTGACATCAAGGTTCATTTCTCTGTGAAAGAGTCTCCAAAGGATAATAAAGTAAAAGACTGAACACTTGCAAGAAACATGTAATAATGCAGAGAAGCAGTAAAGATTACTCCTGCCCTAAGCAAAGGGAATAAACAGACAATCGTGGAAAAGAAAATACTAAGACCTTCCAAAAGCTTGCTACTTAAGATCACAGGGATAACCCAGTCTTTAAACAACCATCAACATCTAACATCTCTGTCTTTCAAGGCAAGCCCAGTCAGAAATTCATATAAACTCTTTTTGTGATCCAAACCAGAACGCCCAAGCTGCAGCTTGCTGGCCAGATTCAATCCACTGTAACAATTTATCTGGCCAGCCGCCCACTCCTTGCTGTCCTCCCCAAAGGCTAATTAGATATAGGAAGGAAGCAGGCAAGGGCTGGGGGAATTACTCTCACATCTGATTTCCCACTGCTACGCTTCGTAAGAACCTGCAGCCCCTGCTCTATCAAAAAACTGGGCAGGAATTACCATGTGGTAGTGATGGTGCTCACAGGAACTGCCACCCACGTGCCTACTAATATATATGAATTTTGGCCCATGTAGAACAGCCACTCCTGCGTCAGCACCACTGCTTATCACCCACAGGTTTGTGTTACAACACGTATGTGCTCTATCCTAACACTGTCACCCCCATGTCTACAGACACGTCACCTGCAGTCCAGACCCTCCGCTGCAACAGTGGCCCCCCGGAGAAGTTGAACATTAGTTCTCCAAACCAACAGGTTTCACACCAAAACCAGGCAAGAAACATCTTAAACTCCTCCCAAAACAGGAACGATTCACAGAGGAAGGCTCTCCATGCTCACTGAGTAACATTTAGCTGTAAGTTGAGAGTGACTTCTAGCTGCCACCACAACTCGATCAGGGCACGCATACTAATGCTCTTGGACTGCTGCCATATTATCCATATATGTTTTATTATAGCTCATCTCCTTAATGTGCAAGACATTTATCTTTGATTCTTTCAAAATGAGAAAGAAAAAAAAAGAAAGCCTGATACTGTAGAACTGGTTTTAGCACTGTGCAGACCATTTAAACTGGGTCACTGTAAGCTCTTCAAGCAGCTGTTTCTTTGTCATCGCACATAAGTAACAGCACCAAGTCATTTTTTGCCTTATTAACAAACTTTTCTGAATTGTAAGGGCTAGAATTTCTAATAACAATCAGGAAAACTTCTAGACACAGCTTTTCCATTTATCAGCAGGGAGTTTCAAAATTAAAAAACACAGAAAAAGAATTTTGCCCATGGAATCATCCTCTTTAACCTTACAACAAGCAAACGGATCGTTGAGTACAGAGACAACAGTGACTGAACCTGAGCAGGAGAAATCTAATCACATGAATCAACCTACCGGCTTCAACGCTAGTTAGTCATGAGGGGGGGGACGACAGATGGATGACGGGACAAACACAAAACTTGCAAAATTGAGTCCACAAATTCAAGGGCAGATCAATGCCCATGACTGACACAGAAAAATAAGCAGGTCTCACAGACACCAACCAACCATCATCAGAAATGTGAAGACATCCCTCATTCCTGAGGTAGGCAGTGGAATCAAAGGAGGCAACTGAGAAACAGCATCATTTCAACAACAATGAAGGCTCGTTGATATGTGTTTTTCGAACAAAGGTACTGCACTGTATTGTATTTTAAAAATGGAAACTCTTTCCCAGAATGTTTTTTTGAGGATGAACTGTATGAGATGTCCTGCAAAAACATGCCTCATCCTAAAAACCTGAGAATTGGTGGTATGGAAATACAAATTTAAAAAAAAAATCTTAACACAATTGAAATACATAGTTAAATTAACTTGACCAATTATTCAGAAAAACTTAGCAACCCACATGAAAACAGGATTTGCTAGTCTTTCACAGTGATAAAGAACATGCAGCAAATCCTTTAATCCACCCATCAAGAAAACATCTTTGCACTTCTCAGTTGTTTGAAACAGGAAACAAATCTAATAAGGCACTTTAAATGTCTGCAGCTTCCAGAAGTCATACTTTCTTACAACCACTAACATGACATATCAATGTCCCTCAATGTCACACGACGACACAGAAACACTGGTTATGCGTTACACATGTTCTACACACCACTCTACCAACTCCAAAAAGATAAATGGCAGGAAAGGTCCAAAACTTCTGTACAGCCTCAGTAACGCTCCTCCATCAGGGTAGTTAGGGTTTCAGTTTTCAGTAGTCTGTGTGGATTCACCAAAAGCACAGTACAAAACCTGGACACATTTTGAACTCTGATTTCTGGGTCTATCACTTTGTAGTGAGAAGTGGGTGAGCTCTTTTCCTTTAACAGTTGCACATGGCATTTATACTTTCCTGCCTTCTTCTCTGTTCCTGCTCTCCCCACACCTAACTTGTTGCCAGAAAACGAATATCACAAAACATCTCCACACTCTTTTTTAAGAAAAGTTGAACAAGCAATGCTTACAGCCTGCTCAACTTGATAATGCCCCTGTAAGAGATTTTCCCCCATTAGTCAGATGTGTAACCCTAGTTCTGTGAATGTAAAGAAAAACACTGAGTAGGCAGTTTTCTACTCTCGAAATTTAAGAAAAAAATTAATTAAAAAAAAAAGTTCTTGGCAACTGTTCCTTTGAGAGGGAAGCTATGCCAGATGATGAAGCTGCTTTTTTTAGAGGCTGGCAAGTAAGAGGCCAGCCCCAGGGTCTGCTGCTGTCCCCCCGCCTCTCCAGAGGAACCCCAGTACACTTGAGCACCTGGGTTACTCCTTTCTCTCATCACAGCCAAAGAGAACAGCAGAAACCAAAGTGCACAGTTACAGTGCTCCAAGTTCTGTCTCACATTACAAAACTTTTGCAACAGGCATATATAGTTGCAAAACCTTCAATGAAAACTCAAGTTTTTGCCATGCCAAACTTGGCTTTTCATCACCAAATTCTTCTTTTTTTCCCCTAAATTTCTGGAAAAAGGTAAGAGAAGCAGTTATGTTTTAAATAATCCACAAAAATACATGACCTCAGACATTTGTAATGATGAGGTTAAAGAATCCATGTTATTTCTCATCAGGAAAGAATATATTCTGAGATGACTTAGAGATTTTCAAAGTGCTGACTGAAAATACATTAAATAGATCAGTCCTGCGGAAGTATTTAGTGCTAAGGGTGGTGGAATAAACTACCACAGGTGGTGACTGAAACAAAGCTTAAAGGAGTTCAAGACAGACCAAAATTAGTTTCCAAGTTAATGATGGAACAGCAACTTCAAATACAGTCACATTGCTTTTTGTTCACGCAAAGTAAATCTTAATATTATATGCCATCATTTTAGTGCACCTTCTAGGTCTTTAATATTGCACACCATCTGCCCTTTTTAATAAAGCAGGTTGTACATCCATTTTATTAAAATATTACAGTGATTAATCTCAAAAAAGAAACACTGACACCATACCACTACTCATGCATGGATCAGACCAGCCTTCCCAAAAATCACATTTTATATGGATTCAGGCCATCCCAGACCTCAAATATGACTGAAAGGCATTCTGAAAAGGATGCTCCTTGGTATTACAGCTCCCCCAAGCTGAATCCCACATACCCAGCCAACTCTGATGTTCTTCCCACCTCATTTTCCTTCCCTCTGTTACACAAGAGGAATCATTACGCAGTCCACGCTGTGAGACTATTTCAGCTTTCTGAAATCTTTAATCTGTGCCTGCAAGACAACATGAATACAGACACACAGGGCTACGCTGAGCTTGGGCACTGACAGAAGTTTGTCCTAAACTCTCAAAACATTTGATGTTGCTTTTATCATTTTCAAGACCTAACTCAAGAATAAACCTCTTTGAATATGCCTTGAAAGAGACGCAGAGGATACACAGGAAAGCAAACAGTGCTTAGGCACAGGGTATAAATAAAGCGGAAAAAAATCATTAAGAAAATTTAAAAGGATTCAGAAAACAAAACAAACAAAGAAAAACAACCAAAAAAAACCCCCACCACACAGACAAAAACATTAAGAGAGCACAGCATCCCAAACAAACAAATAAAATAAGCAATAACAAAATGAAAGACAAGGAGATTAGGAACTAAAAAAGTAAATCAGATTTAATCCAGATACTTTTGGTCAGCCACGTTACATTATTTCCTACGTTTCAATCAGCACGCACACACTCACCCAAATAGCTGTATCTTAATCCACACCAGTCTGGTTTTGCTACTCAGCTCCAGATTACATCCTTGTCCTTCCCAGAACTGAGAGACTTTGATAGGGTTTGGTTACAACAGCACAACTCATCACCCTTTGGATTACCCTTTGGATTCACTTCTTGGATCAACAGAGCCACCCTCTTTCCAACCTCTCCAACCTCCCCAGCAGCATCTTCTTCAAACCCTTCAAAGTCAGTGCCTGGGCCACTCACAGCCCCAGTACAAGAGCAATTCCTCAATGGACAAAGGTCAGAACACATATGAGGATGGGGAGAAGACATGGGGAGGGCAGGGGAGCAGGAAACATGATAAAAATACTGGACGAACAAAAGGAATGGAGAAAAAAAAAATCAATGGTTCCACACATGGAGTGCCAATTAGGAAAAAAAAAAGTGAGAACCACCCCTTTAAAAATGTAACTTTAGGCTTTAAAATACATTAAAGGAGGAGAATCAGTCTTAGTAGTCAGTTAGCTAGCTTTACTGGGTACGAGCTTTCTTGAGCTAGCTTTACTTGAGCTTCCTCCAGCCCCGCCCTCCCCCCAATTCACAGGTTCATTGTGAAAGAATTTAATTATTATTTTCATTACCAGATGCAGACATTATAAAATGAGCCAGCACAGAAACAATGAGCACTTTAGGAAAATAAGTGTAATAATGAGAACGATCAGTTTACGTTTTTCTGCAATAAAAATGAAGACACTTTCAAGGCCATTTTTTAAAATGTACTTGAATAAAATAATTCGTAACAGTCATAACACTAAATGTGACACTGCTCCTTTTCTTAGAAAATGATTAGTCCAGTGCCTTAAAATGTTAATGCTTAATAAAAAACCTGTTTTGATTTGATTTAGAGTTCCTTAACAAAAATGTCCCGAAAAATTTAACTTGAACACATTTCACAATGACTGAATATTAAAGCTTTCTTGTTTTGTTCTTTAAAAAAAAACTGTTCCAGAGATATCACTTATACTGCATACTCAGAGAAAGAATACTGCAGCCACCAAAAATTGAACACATTTCACAATGACTGAATATTAAAGCTTTTTTTGTCTTGTTCTGGAAAAAAAAAAAAAATCTGTTCCAGAGATATTACTTATACTACATACTCAGAGAAAGAATACTGCAGCCACCATATAATATGCTGTTATTCCAAATAAACCACCAGAAAATTCAAGAGGAAAAAAAACATAAATGGAGTTTTCAAATGAAATAAATAAAGATACATGTATTTATTTAGTCAGGAGTTTTGCAGCATAAATAAAAATCTCAAAGCCATGAAGTAATAAAAATACATTTTTATGGATAAAATAGACACAACATAATGCTAACATCTGCATGTTACTTAATAGTCCAAAATTGCTTAGTAAGAACAAAATATGAGTTCTTGTGCTATACGTGGCCTGATTTAACAACACAGAGCAACGCTCCAGTTTCACCCAGGAACCAGCTTCAATAAATCATTTTCTTTCCATGGCCCACCACACACGCGCTGGATGATTTACAGGTAAGCACCAAGCCTGTCACCAGGACGTATCCCATGCTCTCCAGTAATAGTGTCCCCACGGAACTCCCCATCTGACCACCTGTCACATCTGCCCACGCTCACCTGTAAATCAGTCACTGCTGGAGGGGGGAAACTCAACAGGCCACTACTCCCAGCTCTTTGAAGTTCTTCCTGCTACTGAGCTGGGTGAACTACACACGTGCTGATGTCCTGCCAGCGATGCTGCAGGACTTAACCCATGTGCACTGACACAGGAGGAGGGAGGAGTCACGACAGGTTGGCTTCTGCTGCCCTGGAGGAGATGGCACGAGGGCGATGCCCTGGCAATGCTTCAGCATGAATCGTTAGCCCGACTTGGGCAGACCTCTGGATGCCCTGGAATGCCAACTTCCATTCTGGAAAGGTGTTGAGTCTTTACTCAAGTAGGATGGAGGGCATCTGACACTTAACCACTAAGCCATAATAACAGAGCACCTTTGTTTTCCCATTCTTAGATGTGGATGCCAAGCCAGAATTCACTTGACCAAATGAAGATGTTTACAGTGTAGGTGTCTGTATCTGAACAGGTCACGTAAGTCTTCCTTTACAGCCTGTGGGAAGAACTAGGCTCTTCTCCTGAACTCATGTCTAAATGAGGTCAAATGAATCACTCTCTAAAAGTGCCTGCTCCTGTTTCCTATCTGGCAAGAGTTCTACAGGATTCCCCTTTCTCTTTGCTGAATATATCAGGTCTTCCCCTCACCTTCCACTCAAGAGTTAGGCATTTATAATACAGGTGAGACAAATCCTGCACTGTCCTAGACCATCTTAATCCTCTCCATTTAAGAACCAGCAGCAAAACACTGATCATGTAAGTTCTCAGCATTTCCCCCTCAATACCCTGCTCCCGGGTAACACCAATCCTTCACGTAACTGCTTTTAGTTACAAGACACCAATTAGCATGTTTATTTCAATATTATTCATCCGTTTGAACTTATTCCTTCAGCACCTTTCCCTTCAAATGTCACAGGCATTGCCTGATTCTGGGCAGTAACTCTTCTCATTAGCACAGAAACTTCCTCTTTGTTACCAGTCTTCAAACAAGACTTACCAAAAGATCTTACCCTTTAGGTGTGACCTATATATTTTCTTCTACTTTACTTCCTTTAGTTTTCCACTTCTTAAGACTTTTTTTTCCTTTTGTTCTATACTTTAAAAAAAAGAAAAGTATTATCCAAAATCTGCCAAAACTAGTGAATCTTTAGTTGATGGCATGGCTGGGAAAAACACCCAACACCTTTGCATGTGGCAAAGAGGGCCCTACTACAGCCTGTTTAGCTGAGGCCTTGGGATGATGCTTTAAGCTTAAAGCACTTGGTTTTAATGGTTTGACAAATCTACTTTTCCAGCAGGAAGGAAGCTTTCCACGCCTGGCAACAAACTGTAGAGTATTCCACAAAGCTGAAAGAAAACAGCATTTACCTAAATTTAACTTGCCATAGTTTCAAACTGGTTTGTGTGAGGAAACGTCTTTTGCTTTTATTTCATGTAAAACATTCAATTAAATTCTCTCAGGAAAAAAGCCCTTATGTATAAAGGCATGTACGCTATTTTTTCTTTCAAATATATCTCATTCATCTTCCCACATGACTCAAGTGGAAAAGTCTTAGTGTCGTGATTATAAACTCACATTAACCTGCCTTTCTTCAGGGGCAAAGGAGAACAGGAGAAGCACTGAGCAATTCCTCATCTCCATAGGCAAAGAAATAAGATAGGCCTGGCACTGAGCCTGCCAGGCAAGCTGACTCCACCAGACCAGATTGGGAGCACATTTCACAGTCAAAAGTACTTCTCGAAGAACTTCCTGCCAATGGCTACTTGACATTAAAAACTAGGATGATCTAGGTCAAGTATCCCAGTTGACATTAATTGCTATGTTGGATCAAAAAGGCAGGCAGCCTCTCAGCCGGAGCTCAGGTCGCGTTAGGCTTAAAAGCAACCGAGGCCAAAACCTTGAATTGTACCCAGAAGCCAAAAGGAAGCCAAGGCAGCTGTTGAAGAACTGCCCAAGCATGTTCTTACCACTCATGCCCTCTCCACACAGGCAGCTGCCAACCGGAGCTTGGGAGCACTGACCAAGCGCAGCCTCGAGAACAGGCGAGCCCGGAGCCTCACGGGGAAGGTCACACAGTCAGAGACAGCCTCCATGACGTGCAACCTCTTGGGGACCCTTTTCTGTGCCCTGATGCAGAAGGCTGGGAGCCTGCTGGCTGTACATACCTCAGAAAAACAGCAGATTACAAAACACTTCAATAAAAGGACAGATGAAACGCTCCAGTGACTGGCAAACTACAGTGCTACCTGACTTCAGTGCTTTATCTCTGTTTGCTGCTTCTTTTATCTCTACGACCTCTGAAGGCAAAGCACGTGCAATGTCCAACTGGAAAGGAAAGATGACCTGGAAAAGCAAGTCATCTTTTTATTGACCAGAGCACAAGACCAAGTGACTCTCAGTTATCCAGAGAATTCAATGAGTGCTTTAGAACACAATGCCTGAGAGTGTTGGTTGGAAAGTAGTCAAAGCCATCACTGCTGAAGAGGCGAAAACCAGAATAAAGGAATTAAAAACCTGGAACATTCACCTGATACCAAAGACCTCGGGTAACTTCTAATTTGTATTTTTAAGGGATGACGACTGATTAGGAACAGTAGTAATTTTGAGAATGCACCTTACTCATTCAAACAAGACAGAGAGAATTCACATTCACATTTTCAATCCCAGTGTTATCGTCATGGCCAATGCCAAGGAGGTCAGATTTTAGAACAACCACACCACGGGAAAGGTAGCTCCTTCCACATATTCTTTCAAAAATGTCTTACAGTAGATGATGTCATACAGTACAATTTTCAGGTACATAATGAGTTCATGAAAAGAAGAGGCAATTCCATGAGCCCTTTCAATTAATACATTTTTCACAAGATATAGCTGAAATATAAAACAACGAGGGGCTCATCTTACTCATCCACACAGTTTGAACAACACGGCCTCTTATAAAACAGACATAAAAGGAGCAGATTAATTTTTAAAGAGCAAAAGATGAAAATATATAGTTGTACTCCGTAACTCATAGCAGGTTTCCAAATTGTAATCAATATTTTCCTTTGCATTTAAGCACTCCTGAATCTTAATGCTTTTTAAATGTCCAAGTGCCAGAAATAATAATTTTATTATAGATAACGCTATATGATTAGAGTCTGGCTGTAGTTTTTGAAGTTCTTTGCAAACTCAATACAGGCTAAGTGCCCATTTGTATTGTTATAAAATTTCTTTACAGTGCTGTAATACAATAGCTCAAGCAGCAGACCCTGAGCTAATATTTAGCACATAACCTGATAACCTTGTATAATCCCAAACACAGCTGGAAAACTGAAAGTCTACATCAAGTCTAACAATATTTATATTATTTTATTCAAAAGTTTAAGAATACAGGTGTCAAAATAACTTTTCAAAGCAGGAAAAATATTTGGAAGTAGTAACTTATCAGTCAATTCACCTACTCAACAATTGAAGCACATGCAGTACTATGAGCCATTGACAGCTCAGTTAGTCCAGTGACAACAAAAAGACTTTTTACTCCCCAAATACAAGCTCTTTAGCCAATAAAGATACCTAACACTTCATCCAAATTTTCTAAATAACAGTTTAGGGCCAAATGCAAAACCATGACAAGTATAGTTTTCTAAAACCCTAGCCTGTGTCATTTAAAATAAACAAATAAAGACTAAACAACCACAAACCCAACCCTAACATAACAACAACTACAACAAAAAAACACAATCTAAAACATATTTACTTAAGAAGATGGGGTTTTTTTCCTGTTCTATACAGTAGATACCGCTGCAGATCCATGTAGGGCATAAAATATTCGAATATTTTAACAGTTAAAATTAACCCTAAAAAGTACTTGTAGCAAGAAGTGCATAGCATTTCACCACGTAAGCCAACAGGAAGCACCACAGTGTGCTACTATGACTGGGAGAAAGTCTGATGACTCTCCCAGCAATTACAAACTGGAGCAGATCTTTCCCATGCCCACTGGGATGTTTAGGAAAAGGTTCTTCACTGAGAGGACGGTCAGTCACTGGAAAGCTCCCCAGGGAAGCAGCCACAGCATCAAGCCTGCCAGAGTTCAAGGAGCATCTGGACGATGCTCTTACTCACGTGGTTTAGTGTTAGGTCATCCTGCAAGGAGGAGGGAGTTGGACTCCATGAGCCTTATGGGTGCCTCCAACACAACATATTCTGTGACTCTACCCCAGTATTTTAAGTCATCAAAATGTTGATAACCTATTGAGACTTCTCAAAAGGTTTTTATGATTTGGAAGTTGCCGTCATGCTTTTTCTGCTCCTGCATTCACAGAAGGATATCAATACTTTGGGAAAGATCTCCTGGAGCCCTCAAAACAAAGCTCTGGAACACTACATATTGAACAGTGATTACCCAGAAATTCCTAATGCAGACAACAGCTGCACAGATTAAAGACTGAAATTAGTGGTCCTCATAAATTCTTTTTTGTGTGTTTGTTTTTAAGAGTTGTGGGGTTTTTTGTTTGTTTAAATTAGTTTTTATTACAAATGCACTGAGAAGTTAACGTAGCAATATGTGCCTTTCGTAAAATACTAGGCTAGAACAGTCACTGATTAACCATAGTAGAGCTGTATTTTACAATGAAAGAATGTGGCACATGAGTCAGGCTTCTCATTTAATAGAACTCCTTTCAGCAAAACTAGAGTACAGTACCTCAGAAACCTGACTCAAAAGATCCTCTACTTAAATACCTGCTTATATGTTTTCTTTACTTTGGAGAAGTGCTAAAGATAAATAAAATGGAAAAGGAAAACAAAGGGGGAGGGAGGAACCCAAAAAGCTTCAAACGCTGATGCAATCTCTTGCAAAGAAACATCTCTATTAGTTCAGAGAATCACCTAACATATATATTTGTGTTTTGGTTAATATATCTCTTGCTCCTCTTCTTGATCATCTGCAAGCAGGTTTTGGTGAGCCTATTGAGGGGGGAGGCAGTAATAAAATAAATTTAAAACAGATCATGATACTTCCAGTCCCCTACTTTCCTTTACTTCCACTAGTACTCCTTTCCTCATCCTGCAGTAAGCTGGCTCAGGAAATGAAGATGGCACAAACATTTATGTTTTTAATAAGACAAATAATTCCACCTCCTTAAACTGCTCCCAGCAGGGTCATATCACAGCCTATGCCTGTACCAGTGAAGTGGCAGCACGGATGGGCCAGAGATGAGACTTCTCTGCTTGGTGAAATTGAGCTGTAATATCAACCTGTGTATTTGGTCTGTATACCTACGGATCCACTCTTATTATTCTCTTGTATTTCCATATCTAATTAAGTGAATATGACCAAGCTTTCCCTCACATATGCAATGTCATCCTTCATGCAAGCCAAATCTCACATTATGTGACAATGGTTTAAAATGAAAATTGATTAGCAGAGGTTAGACAACCACCACTGGTAACACCCATCACACAGGTGACAAAGTTTCTGCCTCTATATGACAAAATCAAGTAAGAGAGGCACTTTGATTCTTCAGACTAAAGCACGGGTCAGGTTCTTGTTGCCTTCTAATCTCCAAGTCTATTAAGAAGTGAGAAAAAGATAAAAACCGAAAATAAGATTATTTACGCTATTTGTTTCTGAATAAAGGCTAAGGTAAGAGGGTTACCTGTTGTCTTACGTAGTCTTAGTTTTTCTCCCTGCTCCCACTGATCAAACTCGTGCAACGAACTGCCAAGATGACAGCACCATTCCTGCTAGTTCTATGCAAGCATCTTTTCTAATATTCTTTTGTTAAGTAATGCCTCCATGCAACTCCAGCCAGGTGTTTTATCACTGCTAAACTCAAGGAATGCTCGCACAAGCCCGTGGGACCCTGCCACAGACTTCCTTTTTAGATCTCTGTCTTAAGACTCCACACACTTTAATGGCACACCTGTAAAATGTTAACAGTCCCATTCTTACCCTATTTTACTGTGCATGTGGTTTTATGCTCCAAAACACAGTGGAGTGCTATTTTCAGCTACCATTTCTGTGCTCCTGTATCACAAAACAATCATTAGCATATGAAACAAAAACCACAGCCAGACTTGGGGGGCAGAACCACTTGTTCCCTGGTTGTAATCTACTCCTTCCAGCAAAAGGAAACAACAATAACCAAACGACCAACTCACAAGAGACCATACAGTTTCACCAGTTTTCACACTGAGCCTCCCTGGAATCAGTGTATGGTACAGCTAAGGGACAGACTGTCCTCCTTGGAGAAGGCACACTTGCTGCAATTTAGCTGTTAAAAGGAACAACTAAAATAAGTGTTAGCATATTAAAGAGTGTTAACTGGTCACCAACTCAACCCCTGCCTCTAAAAAAGAGCTCACTTTGTACAGGCAGTAGGGCTATTTCCCCTAAATTTAGGCATGTTCCACTTTAATCTGATGTTCTCTCACAGTGTCAAAGCTTACAAGAAGAGCAGGAAACAGTGAAAGCAAACCAGGACAGGTTTCCCTTTAGAAACAGAATGAATATTTTTAAGCATCAGAAACATGTAATTTGGCATGTTGAGAGAGATACACAGAGCTATCCCTTTTAAAAAAAGCCTCTTTTAGGACCAAAATATTTTATATTCTCTTTCTCATAGGTTTATGTTCACACGCTCTGATCTATTTTTGGAATGTCCTTCCTAGACTAATTTTTAAACTCAAGTCTGGATACTTTTTACCCTCTCTCTGCCCAGATATCCCTGTTGAGCCTGTCTGTTCCATTACTGGAGGCAGCAAGGACATGGAAGTCAGTCTGCCACAAGTTTGCATCCCACCCTTTTTCACTAAAATCAATAAAAACACAGGGAGAGAGTCACCCTTACATACAGGAACAGGGCACA
>NW_020955369.1:2587628-2668160 GCF_003031625.1 Empidonax traillii | reverse complement strand
AAAAAAAAAAAAAAAAAAAAAAAAAAAAAAAAAAAAAAAAAAAAAAAAAAAAAAAAAAAAAAAAAAAAGAGAGTATAACAGCATACCTGCCTTCATCCTCTTAGGCTTGACAGTATCTCTAACAGAATAAACCCACAACAGACTTTACAGTATAAGTACGTAACTAAAGCTTCTGGCAGTTTTCTCTTTACTAGATATAATACAACTTCTACAGCTTTAGCTATGCCAGTTCACAAAAGTGACAATTTTAACCAAAGTCTGTTTATATACTTTAATTTAGAAGGGTCTTGTACCTGAAAGCTTGTATACATCACACATCATTTTGAAAGGAAACAGAGACTTCAGTTCAGAGACTTCAGACAACCACTGATGTCAGTGCAAACTATTAAGTAGCAAGTTGCTTTAGACTAAGCCAGTCCTTCCTATTCCACTTACAAACAGCTGGGAAAAATGATGTAATGGTGATTAAAAGGTGTGGGGGGGAAAGGAATTTACTTTACATAAGATAATCAGTGAGCAATTTCTGTGGACCAAAATTCAAACTGACATTAGCTCAGAGATCTGTTATTTACATGTGAAGTCCCAAGGCGTGGTAAGCACTACTTCTAAACTGAGAGGAAGCTGTGCCCACAGACCACAGGGTATCAAAATATTCAGTGCTGGTCAAATCCAACGGGAGACAAATCTCCCGGCTGTATAATGGTCACTGAGCTCCTCCAACAAACCATTTACACATTTCCAGAAGAAAATGTTCTCTACAGATTACACAGAAGCAACCTGCAGAGACTAAACAGCATGCACAAAGTAACTAAGGGGAGCTAATAAAGGCATATTGAAGATATTACACTTTTTTTTTTCCTCTTCTGTGATCTCATTTTAGTAATTATCAGTTATGTCTACATATCTAAAGCAACTTACTTTTAAATAACAAATACAGGAACACAGTGCTGGAGCACACCAGTAGCAGTGCACATACAGATAATCAGAATTCCAGAAAGTGAGTTTATGAATTATGTTTGTATTTGCACATTTTTAATATAGTCTAGTGATTAAATCAAAAACAAAAGTGATAAGGATATTTGACCTTATCTTAATTAGTAAGGCTATTTATGCAGGATGAAAGGTAAGCATGTGTTTGTTTCTCATCCCATTTTTATTTATTACAACTGAAGAGTGTTGCATTATTTGTACTTTTCAAATCACGAGAAGCCTCCAAACGCAACTGTTGCAAAAACGGTACTTGGAAGAGACACATTAAGAAATCCCACCTTTAATCCATCCAAGGGAGACCAGCTCTACCCAGAAAAAGTAAGGCTCTCACCCATCAGAAAGATTTGAAAGTGTACCAACAAAATACAATTTTCCCTCCCTCCCCCCCTAAAATTTCTACAAGTAAATCTCATCACAACAAATTCCATTATGTCATAAGATGGCCCTCTTCCCTAATTCTTCCAAGCAACAATGTATGAGGTCATTTGATTAGAGAATATAATTAGGGCTAATTAGAGAACATAAATCAGGATTAAAAACCAGCCAATCAAAAAAAAAAAACAAAAAAAACCAGATCAAAAGCCAACCATTGTATGTGCTTCAGCCCAGGGCAGAAGACAGGTGGTCAGAACTGTAAAAACAGTTCCCATCCATTATTTCCCTCCTGGTCTTCAGAGTATTTGATGTCCCTAGTATCACCAGCCCTTCTATACTTGTTGTCACATGCCCTTCCCATGGTCTTTCTCCAATCTACAGGTTTGATACTACAACATTCAGAAATAAGTCAATATCTTGAGTTATTTTCCTGAATTATTTCTACAATCACTGCTATTTCTACAATCCAGGACATCTTGCAAGAGTTCTCTGAACCCTGCAGATGATCTCCACGTGACATGGGTGAGTTTTTTAATTTAAAAAAAAAAAAAATTAAAAAAATATACAGAGAGCAGTTGCATCTCCCAGTAACTCTCTTTGCTCAGAAAGGACGGGCAACAGGTGAGGATACAACACACTCTGACTTAAGCCATCCCCCTACAGGGAAGGGACCTTCTGCAGAAGGATGGAAGAGGTCACCACAGTCAGCAGCACCACCACGGATAAACCTGACAAAGTCCACCTGCCACAGCACCAAGCAATAAGCTAACAAAAATTAGATCAGATAGCAGACCTACAAGTGTTTATAGCCCATGACTCAACTTTCCCTCCTGTACAGTGACCTTTACAGAGGACAGGAAAAGCAGACGAGCATGCTTATATGTTAAATTCATACAATCCATTATCCAAAAGAGTAACTGATATCTGAGGCTCTAAATCTACTTAGGAAGCAGAGCAGCAATGGCCTACGATATCCCCAAAAGGCCACAACAGAGGAAATTTGATTGTTTTTGTGCTCCTGGTATCTTGTGAAGCATGTGCCATTTTTCTCAAAAAATAACAACAAAGTCATAAGGTAGGAGACACAGAAATAGCGTGATCATCAGCACAAAGAGGATATTTTAAGACCTGCTTTAATGCTCAAGTTCAAGTTTTGCAGAGACAGAACAAAACTGATATTTGCCTAGGCAAGACATCAGAGCTAGGGGAACCATACAGCATTGTAACCAGAAATACTCAGTATTACCCCAAAATAGTGTCCAAATAGTGTTCATCTCCCCTGTCGCACATTAGAGTGCTCTGAAAACAAAACCGGAGCAGGGCAAGGCAAAAGTGAAATTGCCTGGAAAGCCTGAAGGGCACACTGAACAGACCCTTCTTCCATTAAGGAAATTCACAGCAGAAAATGACTAATGGTAATACTTGAGGTCCAGAAGATAGAGTTTGGCAAAGTGACCTTTTATGCATTTCAGATCAAAAACCAGTTTGGTCATATGCGTGCTGAGATAGCCCTGGGCATATGACAAACTAGCTTAAAAAAAAAAAAAAGTTTGTGAGCAAGCACTTAAGACAGCTGCGTTCAAGAGCTATATTCAAAAAACATGATCAAACTTTCATGTTTGCCATTGTAATCCAAGAGCCAGAGTTCAGTAAACAGTAAATGTGATTCTACACAAGCTTGTTATCTTTCCATCTCGACAGTTAAACCCTATGTGAGGGAGTGCAAAGAGGTTACAAAATGCTATCAGCACAGTTTATTAAATGTTCCCTTTGCATTTATTCTGTAGCAAGATAAAACTTCAGGTAGCAGAGACTTATAAATACCAAAATGTTTAGAGGACCAGGACTGATTCTTGAGAAATCATCTTGACCTCCAGAGGCAAGGGGAAATTTTACTTCAAGAAATTTTGCACTCTTACATGGCCACTGTTGAGCAGTTCGGAGCAGATTTGCTCTTTGTTAGCAAAGCAACAATGAATGGCAAAGGTCCATAGATTCTTCCCTTACTTTCCATAAATAGGAGCCAAAGTAGCAGATTAATGGGATTTTTCAGCTGGTTTTGCCTTTCTACCTCATAACCACACATCTCTAGAGATCCATTATTCAGGGGGTTCCAGGACTTTAACACGTGATTTTGGGATTCAGATGAAATTTTGGCCTTAATGAAGTCAACAGCACTATCCCTTTCAATTTCCAAGGTGAAGGATTTCACACTTATCTGTGGTGTTCCACCTCCCCATCTGTAATGCCCTGGTCCCAAAGTCTCAAGCTTTACCAGGACTTGGACGTTTATTTAGGCTCCCAACAGTTTGCCCACACTAAACTTTTGCAGAGTCTTAGTTCTTTGATACCTTGAATTGGTGCACAGAAAAAAAGCTACACACTTTCTTCCCCAAGAGATTTCTTTTAATCTAGTGAGAAAATAGGTCTTTGGGCAAAAGAAATAACATATAACACAACAACAAACAACCAAAGAGAGGATTCCACAAAAGCATTACATTTGATCATCCTACAGCTTAAGGGAAATAAATAACTTAGAACTGATTAGGTGCTATCTTCTGAAAGCACCTTTAAATCACTTCAAGTTATGGTTGTTATTATAAATTCAAGAAAAATCAAGCTATTGTCCTCTCTGCACAATTAGGAAGCACAGAATAGGAGATGAAACCTTCAGCTCTTACAAAATGGGAGGGGAAGTGTGCTCTTGAGTTTGAGTTATAGGGTATCTCCAAAAGCTAGAAACAGTCAAATGAGACCATTCACTGAATTAATGAGTGTTTAAAACATATTTTCATCGTTGCACAGTTACTATAGCACAGCGAGGAGCCCATGTACTACTCTTGGTTAGATGAGAAAAAAAATTATGAAAGCAACTACTCTGCAAAATAAGGCCAACACGGACAGCAGCCCTTGTTGCCCAAATGGTTCCAGAAGAGCTCTGAAGAAAGAGTTGTGTCCAACTTTCAGAGAGGTTAGTCCTTCCCACCAAACTCATTCCAATACAGGACTGGCAGAACACCTTTGCTTGGACACCCCACTCCATCAGAGGTGTCTGCTTCTCCCTGTGGGAGCTACATTCCTACAAAAGTCATCACAAACAGGAGATGAAAAGGGTGTGGGGAAAAGTTTCTTGGGGGTCTTTTTGTTCTGTTTAACCTGACGCTTCTCATACACTCACCTTTTTGCCAACCACAAAAACTCCTCAGTGGAGAAAAAAAAAAACATCCCACTCTGAAGCAAGTAATTTTTTCCCATAAACGATAAGCAAAACAACTAAAGTCAAACAAAGTTGAAGGCTACTGACAAGAAAATAGAGGCCTAGGCCCTGTTCTTTCTGCTGCCTGAGAAATGAAGGCAAAAAACCATATCTTGATGTTCTTCCCTGCTGTTTTCTGCTGCTTTTTCACTGTATTTTGGCAGCAGTGGGAATAAAGACAAAAGCAGCACCAAAGAACAAAGTGTGAATCTAATTTGTGCAAAAATAGGGAGCGGGAACAAAAAACAGTAGAAGTGGATGGACTACTTATAGCAATTATTGTCAAATATTTTTGCACTTCCTTCCTTAATGTAGCTCCTTTAATATACAAAGACCTACAAATAGTTCTGAGAGGTTCCCTTTGTAAAAGGAGGAGAAAGGAAAACTGTAATAAGACTATGCAATGAAGATAAATTTTCCCAATAATGCAAGCTACAGGAAACACATGGAGGTCAAATAAAACTATTATTTGCCTTTTCAAACACTATTTTCTTCAGCTGCTAAATAAAAACATTATGAAGCCATTTTACACAGTGAAATTTAACCTTATATTAACCTTCCATATTAAGTAAACAAACCTTTCTAGCCAATAAGCATCATTGTGAACTCTCCAAGATGATAAGCAATACCTTAATTACATTCATTTACATGACTTTGAAATTGTTCCAGACCAAAGTCGACAACTACAAGGTCAAAGAGTATGGAAATCTAAAATAAGGAGAAATCCATAGTCGTCCAGTTCACACAAGCATGGTGCAGCATCCTTTCTAACCCAGTTTGCAAAGGGTCAGGGATATGAACCAAGTTACTTGCCTTTTCATCAATTAAATTTAAAAAGCAAATCCTCTGAAATGCCAAGGACTGAGAGGGTCCTTTTTTTTTTCCTTTGAAGACTTTTCAAAATTGAAAACAACGGACACTTCAGAATTGTTTTTAATGCCTAATTGCCAATTAAACTGCATAAATCTTATGCAAATGCTTTATAATATTCTAACTGAAAAACACAACAAATATAATTTAGAAAAATGCATCCACATCACTAGCAACTGCTGAATATTTGGTACAGTGCCATTATACTCTGCAACGCTAAACTGACTAGATCTGTTGAGATTTATCCTATGAGGGAAGTGGAACAATAGAAGACAAGCCACCATACTGATTCCACATCACTGTACTTCATGAACTGTGCAGACTCAGAGAAGTCCTAGCCCAATAAAAACTGCTGCCTAGACTTACGTTCTCATCAAGACTAGACTAAATCCTTAAGATATGGGGAGAAAACGCCGTGTTTAGTCCTAAGTACAACTTTTAGCGTGCTACGTGAAAACCTTTATTATTTGATTCATTCCACACTTCGAGTGGGAAACGCTGATACCACTCAAACAGCAATTATAAACTATTAACAGTGACTGTTGCAAGAAACTTGATGAAGCATATTCTACCCTGGAAGAGTAGAAAAGCAGACACAGAGTCCATTCCATTCCCAAGACATTAGATAATGGCTCAGGTATGATCAATAGCAATCAAATTAGCCAAAATAGAGCACACATGCACGCTGCACTAATGGATCGTTTCAGGATTACATTTTGTGTATTGTAACAATGAAATTATTACAAATATACATACAGAAAAATCTGAAGTACGGCTTTTGGATTTGGGCAGTCTCGTATCAATGCACTGCAGCTGACAGTATTTTCTTTGCATTAAATTAGATAAATCTCCCTGCACCTTACTTTACTAGCCAAGCACTTTTTACACAACTCTCAAGCCAACAACCTTCTGCAATTTAAGTATGATTTAGTGCAAGAGAAGCAATGAGTATTATAAAATTTATGCTTGTTCACCTTCTCTCCCCACAGAGAAGGGCAAGACGTTTTTTCATGTAAATATGTATTAGATCCAAATCATTTAAATAGATATTATTCCATAGAGAACATGATGCTGCATATGCCCATTTCAGCTCCATGTTACTAAATAAACTGCAAGATAATGATGTTGCCTTGCTCATCCTAAAGGACACTGAAAATATTTCTAGGCATTTCAAACATAAGTAAAAGGAAAAGACTTTCACAAGAAAAAAAGGAAAAACTAGGGTGGCTCTTACAAAGCTGGATAAAGTGAAAACAAGTTACTGATGAATTAGGAAATCTCTTTAGGAATAGGTCACAGCTGCTACAGCAAAAGTATAGCTCAGGTACATGGAGCAGTCTTGGCAGTATGAATAGCAAGTCATTACCATCTTCCACTTTTAAATGGAGCAAGGGAAAGATAATCATGTTTGCAAGGAGAAAAACCAAGAAACTTTAAACAGGTGACTAATTCTAAAAGTTAATGTAGGAATGTTAAATGTAAGGTTCCAAATGCTAATTTGTCTCTAATATTTCTCAGTTATATTTAGCTACAAGTGTCACTGCTTGAATGAGAGAGAGAGAGAGAGAAAAGGGGAATCTTAAAGAATGTCTTAAAAGGAGAGCTTTAAGCACTACTTTTAGTGAGTGCATATATCTCACTGCTTTTCACAAAATACAACGGAAGTTAATCAGCCTGTTACCACAAAATACATGTTTAGTTAACAACTTAGTTCTAAATCATGTATTTATTTAAAGTGAAGAAGACTCTTATTGGGCTTGAAGCTATCACATATCATTTGGGCCACAGTCAGTTATCTTACAATACAGTCTGACCTCTACTTGATTTTAAAATAGGATAATCACCTTCAACTATGTATGAACCTTGAACATTATCAAAAACAGTTTTATTGCATCAACGATTTATTAATAGTCTTGTATTAATAGTAATGTAACTTTGACTTTACAAAGTCATAAAGATGACGAGAAACACAGTCAAGGCTTACTGTGCTACCTATTTTATTTTAGGCTTCTAAGGCAACCTCATGACACAATCAGAAAGACTATCCTGAAAGTAAGAGCTCCAAAGAAAAAAACAATAAGAATACGCAATGCATTGTCCCACTTCAACAACAGAGCAGGAAGGATACGGACAGCATAATGAGTTCAGACAAACACTGAAACCTTTCAAGCACCAAAATTCTCCTCTAGCCAACTGTGCTTGGAACTGGAAGCCCTCTCGTGCTGAGACAGGTAACGTCTGGACAAGTGCAGAGCGGCGACAGCTCTAAAGAAGAGGCGTGATCCTCACGCAGGAGCGCACTAAAGCCACATTCCCCTTCCAAGCAAAGCACTGCAAAACGCCCCAAGCCTACAGGCTCCCATTCAAAACAAACCTGACGAAGGAGGAAACGTTCCTCCCAGACCTTTCTGGTTCAAAACACTCGCTGCAGCAGCCCCGCCGCGTTCCCTGAGCTGCACAGTCACTTTTATAGCTGCGAGCCCCATTACAGCACAGTTGACAGTTTAAACAAAGAGCAACTAAGAAAGTACAATATTCTATAACTGGCATTTACAGCATCGGCCTTGGACTTCTAATCTTTACCAGACGGGCACACAAATCAATCTATCAGCTCATAAAGGTATGCTTTTTAACCTCTAAAACAGATGGGATTGGCCAGAAACGTCTGGCATGTCAAACTGCTAATCACTGCTGCCCTTTGCACAAAATAACCCACTTAAGTTGAGGCATGGTTGCACTGTAACAGACATTAGTCTGTGGGAAACCCATTTAACTGTCACATACTCCCGCCACTCTTGCTCTCCCTTAATTAAGCCTAATGCCTTATGCTTTGACCTTTTGTTCTAGCCTATTAACCCTATCTAGTACAAGTTCAAATATGTTAAACTTAAAAGTTTGCTGTAAAATATTAAATGCCAAGCCAGAGAAAGAAGGAGGGACGCTTCTCTACCCTGCCAGTTACCAACTCCTCCACCAAATTTCCTAGGCAGACAAAATGGAAGAACTATGTTAGCCCCCAATGATAAAATATGTCCAAACACTAATCAGTTTCACAGCAAAAAAGTAGAGTTTCTTCTACTTGCATAGCCTACTTTTTCCTCTTCAGAGGAGAGAGGAGGGTGAGGAAAAAAAAAAAAAAAAAGTGAAACTTCTGTTTGCAACTTCATATCCTCAGGCTTCCAGGTTTTTATCCACCAAGAAAAGCACATGCTATCAGCCAAGATCATACTACACTCATTTGCTGTTCTCTGAAACCCATCATTAAAAATAAGACATAATTGGTTTACAGTGACCAATTTCTCCTCAATTAAAGGCTGCCTCTGCTAACCTTGCTCACACTGAGTCACCATCTTGTTCTTTTGACAAGATAGTTACACTTAATATTAGTTTTTAATTGTCATCTGTAGCTTCTACGATTTGCATCTTTTGAAGTTCCTGAGACTTGCATAGACTTAAACAAGGACATAATTATAAACTTAAGCTCACTGACACACACTTTTCCTTTGATACAAGCTCAGCTTAAGCATGACTGCATTCCACCCCTCTCTCCCACTTCATGAAGGTTACACAGCATCAAGTCCAGCAGTTATGTTTCTAAAGCAGTACTCTTTTGCAGAAGGACCAGCCTAATAAAGACCAGAACTCTTAACTTAAAACAAGCAGTGTAATTCCAGTGACAAAAACAAACCTCTCATCAAGACACTATTAAAGCATTCCACATTAAAGCTATTTGCGTGTGCAATGCAAACTTGGTATACCAACACAGGTATTCTACAATTGCTGCTTATAACCAATAAACAAACATACTCCCCACTCCAAAAAAAATAACCAAGACATAGCACATAACTGTTTTCTAATGTTGTTTAGAAACAGAAGATGGAATGAATGCAAACTCTGTTGGGATTACCAGCCATGCATACCCTGATGTTTTCTCAAATCTTTAGCTTAACCACCTTAGTTACTAAGTTGAATACTTGGTGTAACATCCTTGCTTATAGCTTAAGCTTCTGCAACTCTGAATAAACAGAAGTGCTTTCAAACAGAAGGCAACAATCTTGAAACAACGCTTTGAACAACTTTAACCGGTTTTGGAGAAGTGGAAGATTTCTAAAAGCTTGTTGCCACAAAAGCCACTGTCTACTATGTTCTGTTTAAGCTGTGTAAGAGACCATCTGTTACTGATCAAAACAATCTCAAGTTTTAAGCAGCTAATTAATTAATTATGTTTTAATTCCAAAGTGCCTATCCCAGTCATTCTGAGACCAGCAAGCAACACAATTAACTTTTCTGCAAATACAGTTGCTTAGACAACTAAGATGCACTACAGAATTGCTAGACTTTTTTTGAAAAGTCAAATGGGAAATGTTATGGTGAAAAAAATGGACCTCATCTTAATTTCCCTTTATTTCAAAAACACTAATTCTGGATAAATCCAAATCACCTGGATTTAAAGAGCACATATATTTTATAATGATTTCATTTTGCTCTATTCTTTTGTGCTGGAGATGCTCAAACTGCACTACACAGGCCAATGCTGTATTCAAATGAAGTCAAGCAACACATGGATTTATTAAAAAAAGAGAAAAATATATCCTTGCATCTGCAATCTGTGTCATTACAACAGATATGCAAGAAGCTCTGCAGGCTGGGATTTGGTATGACTGCCTCCAGCTTCTAGACCTTCCCTACAAACACTCGCAAAAGTTGCCACTGGAGGCAATGCAAATGAGTCCTAAGAGAGACCAGAAACAAAACAACAACTGCTTGTCAACCATTACATGCCCAAATTGTATTCTTTATGCTCATCAGCATTCTCAAGTTCTTAGGCACGCATGTAGGCCCACCGAGGACAGTGGGGCTACTCAAGTGAATAAAATTACTCACAAACCAAAGTGCATATACATAAGCAATCACTGGACAACACTCAGGGAATTCTTCCCTGGTATCAAAGAAAAATAGGATTTAGGAAATGGGAACCAAGGGAGCAGATCTGAACAAAATGACAGTGATGCCACATGTCTACAAGGCACCGTAATGTAATATCTAATAACGATTTTACTGTGATGGTCCCTTGCTACAAAAGCTCAGTCTGGATCAGTTTTATTTTAAAAAATAAAGAGAGGGTAAGACAGTAAGTTTTTCTTAATCTTCTCTTTCACTCTGAAATTACATGTAAATCAAGTTCTTCACTGTTTAGCTGCTACCTCCCAAACAAGTAGGCTAAATCTTAAAGGCTTACTAGCAAATTGCATACAAAAAGTTCAAATATCACAAAAATACTTATTTCTCTTTAATCAGCACACATTAAAAAAAAAAAAAAAAGGAAAAAAAAAAAGAAGTCTTATAGTAAAAGACAGGGATTAACTTGAAAATTTATCACTTCAAAACATATTATAATCCTAAACATCTTACATATGGCACATGTCTGACAGCTTTGGCAAGACAAAGAAGAAACCCCAAAAACAAAGAGACAAGGTAAATAACCCACACAAATTATTTACCTTGAATGTGGTCCCATCAGGAAAGCTCTTCCTTCAGGAGTCCAAGGATGCATTAATTTTCTTCCTCAACAATTTCATGCTCGATCTGAAAAGAAGAACAGAAATGGCCCTATGAAAGTCTGCATAACGGGTTTTCCTACCTCACATTGCCTCCGTGTACTTTCTTACCATTGGTGTAACAGTAAGAAGTAACAACAAGCTTTATTTTGGTTAGTAAGAACTGCAAATAACCATTTTATTTCAGAAAAAAAAAAAAACGTAGTTCTGAACTTCAGAAATTAAAATCTTCCAAACAGAACCATCAGTGAAACCAGCAGAAACAACTCACATTGTCTAGACTTGTTCTGACTAAGGGGACAGTACTTCTGCTAGAACAAAATCACATTCAACTCTGAAAGCCACAGTGCTCTTTTTCTTCCTTTCATTCAAAAAACAGCTGTGACATGAAAGCCCTCCTTCCTATGTAGTGATTAGAGTTTAACACTTCAAACTTGCACCTATGATCATCAAAATAATTTTTTTAAAAAGACTCTATTAATTTACATATACATAAGGAAAAGACAAGAGCACAGTAAAACAGGTGGGTATAATGCTAAATGCCACGAAATTAGGTAGAAAAAACAAAACCGGTAGAAATTGTATTTGTTTTTGAGACATAAGACTTAAATAGTATATGGCCCTATAATTATAATATCTTATCCATCACAAGCACCACCTTAAAAATTCTCACCACTTCTCTATTTTTTTAAGTGAAATTTCACTAAATGTTGCAAAATTCAGATAGTCCATATCAGTCTTACTTCTACTATTTCACCACTGTTGTAACGAGCATCACTATTAAAGATTGTTACATCCTCTGTCATCAAGTTACCACCCAAGCAGCAAGCTTATTAGGCATAAAGAGTCAAATTTAACTGCAATAACATGTATTTTAAAAACAATAAAATAAATGCAATAGGCCTTCTCCACTCTTTAGCTGAACTTTCCCCCACTGCTCTTGGATGGCAGAGGTAGACTTCCTCTCCTCATATCAACACCTTTAGCTTCTTTTCTCATAAAAAAATGCATACAAAAGCTTTTTAAGCACAGAATTTCTCCAGCACCAAGGATGCCACAGGTGGGTACAGGTGCATAGGACGGAGGGGGCAGAGTGGGAATTGTGTGTGCTGGGGGCACATCTCAGCACTTCCCCCTCCACAAAACCACTTGGGCTCAAGTCAGCTTAAGAGAAAACGTCAACTCTGACCACTGCAATGTGCCTGCTCCCTGGGAAAAGAGATACAGGTGTTGATAGATGGGTCATCATCAAAAAACACAAACAAACCCTATTCGAAGCTTTCAGGTACATGAACTAACAGCAGCATGCTGGACTACTGCCAGCATCAAGATGCAACAAAAGATACCTAACAACAGAGCAAATTAAGCTGAAAAATAAGTAAATACCCTGAAAAACTACATGCAGATACAATTTCAAATCCTTCTCCTATACACATCACAAAATCAAAAGACAATTTGCACTACAGAACAGTAGGCAAGCCTCAATATTTGTATTCAATTGGGGGGGGAAAAAAAGACATTTACCATTGCAGTCAAAATAAACAGAGAAACGTTGGGTAGAGGGATAATAAACATAGGTAATAAACACAGTTCAAAGCCTTCTCAACTCCATTCTGCTGAATGGGGAAATAAGCTGGAAGTGGAATCTTTTGTGGCCAAAGGAAAATCAGGACAAGAGGCCCCACAGAGCAGAAGAAAGTAGCACTTCTAATAAAACATCCTGATCTTCTCAAGTCACCTTAATTTGAGAAAAATAGTTAATTCCAGTATTGCTATTCTATATTACAGATGTAGACAAAATGTTTTTCACCACTTAGAAGGGGGTGAATTTAAGCATTCCTTCTTCCAAGAGCTTTACCTAGTAGGTAAAAACACAAAATAAAACACAAAAAACCCACACAGTATTACCATCAAGGTTCAATGTACAGGCTGGCTTTGCTTTAGGTCAGCACCAAACAATCTTTTCTGTATTGTTCAAAGTGACTACAAAAGGTTTATGGAAATTCAGAGAAAGGAGAACAAAAGAATTTATTATTTCTGGGGAGATTCCATATTCTTCAATAACATTTTTAATATTAAGGAAAAGAAAAAAAGGTTTTTCTAGAATAATACTTTATTCCCAAGAACTTCACATATGGATTACTTAGTGCTTTGCACACCTTATAGCTTTTTGAATATTGATTTGTTTTGCCTTATGAACTGCCAAAACCAGGATAGGTGATGACACAAGCAACGCCTACAAGACAATCTCCTGCGGCAAGAATGATCATTTCTTTCTACCTCTGAGGCAATCCCTGCTTTCTACATCACTGAAAAGGCCTTTTCAGTTCCCTTTCCCTCTCCATTTTCACAGTGTGATGGGGCACAGGGAAGAAGCAGAAAGCATGCAGCCACGAATCTTAAAAGTTCAGTCCGAAACAAATCAGTGTCAGAGCAACATTATCAACTCAGGACCAATAAAAACAAAAATACTAGTCCTGTGTGAGCAAGACATACTGCTTGGACACATTTCAGCACAGAACTTCCTTAAGTGCTTTTTGGGACACATTAAATTCTCCCTTATTTGTTTTCAACTTATAGTTTCATCCAAGATTGAAACCCATTTTGCATCTAGCACCTGATCTCTCACGAGGACTACCTCACAACTTCCTTTCTTACAGGAGGAAGATCAACCCCTCAGAAGTCTTTCCCAACACCAAGTTTCTTTTCTACGCTAAACTCAGCATCTTAGAAACCAGAAACCAACAGAAGATCTGTAGCTTCTTCTTTTTATCTGATTTTGTCTATAAGCAAAACTGGTGTTCCTCTGCTGAAGACAATGGTATTTCAGTGGTATGAAAACAGTTTCACTCAAGACAGGCAATTAAACAGGTGCAATGAGCTCCAATAACAATTTAAGTATGAGAAGACTATGCCAAAAGGGTTTGACCCAAGCTAAGATGTCTAGCAACTGCTTCTTCCCCTTTCTACACATGAATATTTATTTATGTGAGTTTTAGTTCCCATTCTCCTTCTTCAACCATCAAGCCAAGTGACCTGCAACAGCCAGCCAAATAAATTACCAAATTAATTCTTTCAAGTGCTAAATAGGTCCTTTAGCCCTTCCAAGTATTTGAAATAAATAATCCAGAAACACTAAAGAGCAGGCATTCATCTTTACCAAAAAGATCCCTCTGCCCACTTTTCCCAAGGCAGATCTTCCCACTGGGAAGCGCAGGAAAGTTTCCATGTGGTCACAGAAGTCCACCCAAAGTGCTGCCTGCCAACCCCTGTATGCTGTTTTCTAACTCAGTGTTTTCAAAACGTAACCAGCAAAACCCTAACCCTGTAACATCCAAAAGCAATGCCACAAGCCTTTTAAATACTCTCCTCACAACTCTTTGCCCCAGGCAGGCCAGCACAGCTCAGTTGCTGTCCTTATCGTTTTGGCCTGCTGGCAGGAAGAGAGAGCAAACCACAAATGCTGTAACCATTAACCTTCTCGTTTTTAGGTTAAGGCTGTTTAGACAGAGCGTTAAGTTTATGCTTTTTATCTTTTTTGTACATTTGTGCATAGTCTTTTCCTCCTGTTCAGTACCTTTCTGATTGCTGTGATTAAACCCCTCCTGAGCGGTAATGGTTTATACTTCAAAATTTGCACTTTTTGCCCCAAAATGGCATTCATCCTTTTTTTAATCCACAGGACAGCTATTAATCCCACCTACTGCTCATCACCCAGCCCATCGTTCAACACATGGGAGATGAGCCAAGACCTGTCTTGCCTGCAGGCCCCATGCATAGGAGGGGAGCCACCAAAGCCCCACTGCAAAAGGGTCTTGTGCTCCCACTCCAGGCACCCAGCTGGGAACCCAACACTCTCTCCAGGCTCTCTTCTGGATCCTCTCCGCTCCCAAAACTTTCACAAGTAGGGAAAAAAAGAACCCAACCACGAGCCATTTGGGTTTTAGATTTAGGCAAGCTCTGAAGAGCTATTCTAAAATTAACAAAAAATATTACAGACACAACGTATTCCCTGATAGCCCTGCAAAGCGGTGTCAAACACAGCCTATGAGCAGGACAGCTGACTGGGGGAAATACAACTCTTGGCTTTGCCTTGGGCAAGTTTATGCATGTGCTTGGTACAACACAAAACAGTTTATCTTTTAATACAGTAACATCCTGCACTGTCACTGGTAAAACTGACAGTGCTCTCACTGCTAACAATAAAGCTGGCATTATAGAAACCTTTTGCCAATGTTCAAAGCCAGAAAAATAAAGTTTGCTCTGAAGCGACAAAATCAGCTTCAAGCAAGCAAGCTTTTGTCAATTCTTTAAAACAATCACATATTAAGCAAAACTACAGACAAATACAACCACTATAAAGTTATTTCATGTTTGAGTTCTGTAACTTTCACTGAATCACTTTAAAAAAAAAAATTCCTTGATGCCTTTTACAGAACAGATCTACCCCAAACACAGCTATCAAACACTGCAGGTGATACAACCAGCAATTAGATCACCCATTTAAGTTTACAATATAAAAACATTAGTTCACTTTTACTTCTTTATCAACATAGTTTTTATGACTACAATAAATTTTGGTTAGCACATCCTTTACTTTGAAAAAAGAAACAAACATGGGGAGCAGAAAGGAAGAGCATGTTTTCACCTGGTAGTTTTCTACCCTGAAACTAACAGAGAAATTGATTCAGTATGGTTTGGCATCTGACAGCATCTTGTATTCTGTGCATGCATGGCCTAGAGAAATCTGAAAGCCATTGATAGCTCTCACTCATTAGATAACCCAGGAATACAGGCCAGTCTCACAGCAGGTCAGATTTCACCCCTGCCCAAACCGTGCAGTCACTACTCGTTACCTCTTCCATCCCACTCAACAGAACACGTACACCCTTACGCATGCATTTCACTCATGACTAACTCGCCGTCTTGCTTTGGAGTCCACGTCAACTTTATCTTGACAGACCGCTGATAGAACAACAAGTCAGACTCCTCAACCACACGTTTGGGAAGACGGTTACCCCAGAGAGCACAAACCCAAAACCTGACTGAACATCATTCTGGATGGGAACTTTTGCTCTCCAAGATGTTAACTACTGCTGCCCATACAGTAACAATTACTCAAATACCATTAAATCTGATTTTAACGACAAGACATCCTCGGGTCAGAGAGCTTTTCTCATATGGCATCTTAATGTGTCACTCTCTCATGCGTTCAGTCAGCCCTAGAAACAGTAAATCTCATATGAGTATTAAAGAAAATGTTTTCTACCACTCGCTCAGAGATACACCGCCCTCTTTCCACAAGTGACTGCTTCCTCCCCACAGGTCTTCCAGACTGGATTCACACTCTTTTTAAAATAAAGCTTTACGGTATCTCTGAACATTTATAGTGCCATGACTCAGTTAAATTCTAATCAGCCTGTGAGCTGTCAGACATTGCAGGCAGGTCCCCTCAAAATAAAACAAGGAATAATATACTCTCCAGATTCCAGAAAGATGAGGCAAAAGAGGACAACTTCCACTTCAGCCTTCTTAACAACACCACAATCCCAAAGCCAGAAATCCCACTGTTTTTTCCCCAGCAACTTCAACACGTGTCAAGCATTTCAGCTGAACCCTTGTTTAAATTGAAAGCCCAGTAAACCACCAGAATACACAACAGAGGAGGAGAAGAGAGGTGCAGCACAAACACACAAGGCTGTCTGCTCGCTACACCGCTTGCCCTTGTTTTGCCCACACCATGTTACCTTAGGTCTCACTGCCTTCCAACTTAATCACCCACTGACACTTACAAAGAACAGCCAAAAAACCACCCTCCATGTCTGGAAAAGTAACCTTTAGTCTAGAAAGGGGGAAAACAGCGACGTCCTTAAGGGAGCCCGAAGCGATGAGAAGGCATCTTTGGGGGGCGCAGGGAGCCACCTCTCCGAGCGGCGGCGGCGGCCGCGGCAGCCCCGGCGCTGGCGGCGGGCCCGCAGGTGGCGGCGGGGCGGGCGGGCGGGCGGCTCCGCGCCCGGGGGCGGCGGCGGGGGCAGCGTGGCCTTGCCCGCAGCTGCCGGGAGCGCGGCCGGGCGGCGAGCGAGGCCGGCCCCGAGTGCCCGCACGGCCCCGGGTGCCCGCACCGCCCCGCGGCGGCCGCAGCCGCTGCGCCCCGAGCGAGCGGCTCCGCGGACCGCGAGGGTGTCCCTGCGAGCCGAACCGGGGGTGGGGGGGGGGCCCGGGCGCGCAGCCAGCGCTCGGCAAAACACTCGCGGGTCCCGCGGTGTTTGGGGGGGGGGAGGGGGGGGGAACGGACGGCTTGTAACTTTTCCCGTCCCCGCGGCTCCCCCCAAACCCACCCCCGGCCGGGCAAACTTTCCGCCCGGCCCGGGGGCGCCGGCGGGGCTGCCCCCCCGGGCATTGTTCGGCGGTGCCGCCGCCCGGCAGCGCGGCCCCGGCCCGCCCCGCTCGGCCATTTCCCCGGCGGAACAGCGCCGCACTCACCCCGCAGCCGCCGCGGCTCCTCCCGGGCCGCCCGCACGGAGCCTCCCGGGGGCGCTCCGCCCGCAGCCCCCCGCGCAGCGCCGCGGCTGGTCCCGGCACGGAGCTCCAGAGAGCGGCGGCCGGCGCAGCCCAGGCGGGCGGATGGGTCCCCGCGGCTGGAGGGCAGGACAGGGCAGCGCAGGGCAGGACGCGCCGCCTCCCGCCACCCCCCGAGCCCGCGCGTCCTCCCCGCCGTCCCCCCCGGGCATCCCCGCACACATACAGGGCGAGCCGAGCTCCGCTGCGCTGCTCCCCGCGGCTCGGGGCTCTGCTGCAATGCCTGCGAGGCTGACTTTCAAAGCCTAACCCGCAGCCGCGATCCTCCCTCTCCGCCTTCCACCTCGCCCGCCGCGGCGCAGCCCGGCCCCTCCCCGCGCCGCGCCATTCATCTCTCCAGCCAAGTTTCTTAACCCTTTTCTAACCCCCGGCGCGGGGAGGGAGGGAGGGAAGGCAGGGCGGGATGCGGGGATGCGCCCCCCGCCCCGCCCGGGGCGGGCAGGGCAGGGCGGCCGCGTCGCACGTACGCGAACCGCATCCCCTCCTGCCCTCCCTAATTAATCTGAGCGAAGGCGCAGAGCCCCCGGGAAACAAACTTGGGAGCGACAGGACTGTGGAGGACCCGTATTTAATGAAAACAGCTGTGGCTTAAAAATAACACCTCTTTTAGGTGTGGTTTGTGTTTTTTTGTTTTTTTTCCTTTCGGCTCCCCTGAAATACTGGGGGGGGGGGGGGGGGGGCGCTTCCAGTGTTACCAGAGCTTACGTTTTCAGTCTGTCCTCCGAAAAACACGCGCTAGAAACTTTTATTATTATTTATAATTATTATTTTTAAGGAAAAGCCAGGATGCTCCTGGCAGCGCACGGGGAGGGAGGGCAGCGGCCCCGGCACCTGCGACTGCTCCCGAGCGGGCTCTGCCCCGGCCCTGGCAGCTCCCGTCACGTCTTCTTATCGCTCGGCCCCAGCTTCCCGGGAGCAGAGAGCATCCCTGGCGCGCGGTCCCTGTGCCGCTGGGAAAGAGGGAAGGCGGGGGGAGACCCCCGGCACCCCGCGGGAGCAGTTCCAGGGGCGGCGGGCAAAACCATCAAAGCTGTCTGCCCATGTGGCAAATAATTACTATTTGGGAGAGGAAAAACAGAGCTGGGCAGAGCTTCCAACCCTAACCGAGCCCTCCATTTTGGTAGGTGGCATCCCCAAAATCTCTGCTGTCAGAAACTGCACTGAATGCCAGGTCGTTCTTTAGACTTTGCTCCCACCAAGGAAGGGAGCACGCCCAGAGACACAGGCTGAACTTGGCTGTATAGGCGAAGCTACAAAGTGCATGCGACCTTCATCGCACCTCCTGTGTGCCTGTGTTTAACAAACGTCTCGACGCGTCGCACGCTGTCTGCCAAACGCTCCACAGAACACTTCATGATACTTTACTTCTAGAAGTCAGCGACTGAGAAAAGAGAAACAAATCTGTTTGCAAGTCACATACAAACTGTGTGATAATTTCTGCATTAACACATGCCAACATTTTAGTTTTAAAACTCAGGTAAATTATCTATTCAAGCATCTTTTTAGTAAGAGAGTTGTACTGTTAAAGAACATAGGCGTTTCCACTTTAAATAAAGCAAAACCTTTTCATTTTTGTGAAAAAGCTAAATATTTTAACCTGGAGATACCATGAATGAAAGTGGATGTAGGAATGTTAAGCAAAACCTCTTTCACTTTGGAATGTACGGATTGTGTACCAGCTTAGAGCGGAGCTAGTAATGTATTACTTGACCTATTTTTTTAAGCCAATGAAAGATTTAGGTTAACTTCATCATCGTGTGTTTTTAACCACTTTCTTCCAGACACGCAGCAGCCTTTTCTAAAGCCACTGCATGTCACAGTGTTTATACAACAGTCTCTTTTTTCTGAGAGCATAAGTCTCATAATATAGCCTCATCATACTTCCATTAAAACAGTATGTTTTGCTCTTAGTTTCCATAGTAGGCTCATTAGCAAATTCTGTTCGTAAAGAAATTATCTTTAATTTTTTTATTTCACAAAGAATCTTCATCTCAAATTTTTTTCAATGCTAAGCAGCTGAATTATCTAGGGAAAAAGAAATTTTCTCATTACTGCAGCAATTTATCTGCTATTTCAATCAAGAGTGCCTGTAGTAGAGACCTCTTTCATTCTTAACCTTAGGGAACATGTTACGTAGATGAGAAACCTACAAAATGAGGAATCTTGGACAAGCAACAGAAAAAACGTGCATGTAGAGCATTTGTTAAAATGATTGTTGTTGGGTAACTTAGAGTTACCTAAGTTGCCTGAGGATGCAAGTTTCAGTAAGATACAATCAACTGAAATTGTCTTAAATAATGCAATGTATAGAATTAGTAGGTTATTTCCAATACTTAATATTTCTATCACACCGAGTTGTCCATATTTGCTTAAATATGAGAACTCAAACAATATACAAAATAAACACTCCATACAAGTAAAAGAAAAATTCCAGCACACAGTGGAATCTGCCTCTCAAAAAGTATGAGAGCATTGATGTGTGTATTTGTTGGTCCTTCCTTTGCATTCTTCAACCAAAATTAAACACAGTCACCCCACACACATAAAAGATAATCATCTATGGATATACATATTTGGGTGGTGTCTATACCTTCACTTTGTTACAGACATTAAAAAATCTGACTTTTTTTTCAATTTTCTTCTTCAAGGAGAACTCATCACTACAAAATGCCTTTAAATAGAAGGCCAATTATGACAGGAAAGCAAAAACTACCTTTTTATTGGTCTTGGAAGAGAAAAACAGGCTTATAGAGTTTACATTGGAACTTATTCCCAGAATTGCAAGCATTTTATGAGGAGCTGTTGGAGGTGTACTTCAGTGTATCAGCAAACCACTTCTTTTTATATTTATAGGAATGTATAATAATACACTCCCTGCTTTACAATTGTTAACAGAAAATCTCCAGACAGAAAGCTATGTTTTTGACCTAGTACAAATTCTATAAAAATCAGAATATAATTGTGATTCTGACATTCTTGAAATACATAATTAATCTGTGGGACAACTTAAAAAATGGTTAAATAAATAGTGGATGCACCCACAACTTTCCTTTGTTCACTTTGTTGATTACAATAATGCATTTAAAAATTATGAACAAAGCTACAGTTTCAGTAACAAACTTTAACTTGCAGAAGTAGAACACATTGGTCTGTGCCATACAGTAAAAAAACAAGTAGTAGTCTTAAAAAGAAAAGGACAATGCTATTATACTGTTCCCAAACATTTTTAAGCTAATGCTAACCTATTTTTAAATTACATAGAGTGCTTTGAAGAGCTTGGGAGAATTACAATTGCTCTTATTTTGATTTTCCTTTAAGGTTATCTCAGCTTCTCAAAAAAAACTAACTGCTCTTAAACTACCTCTTTTCTATCAAAATAATTATGGCCTTGCTTCATGGCATCCAATCATGATATGAAAGGCTTAGGATGTGGTTGAGAAGCTAGCTAGCTTTACAGAAATGCATTCCCAGACTAAATCGTCCTCTAAAATAGTTTGTCAGCCTTACATTGGCAAATAATGAAATTCCATCTTTGACTCAGCCTAGTTCAATTCATGTAATATGTCAGATTACCTTCTATTTCAAAGGTGCCCTCACAGAGGATTAAAGCACCTAGTATTCCAGAACTTAGGTAGGCACACACACACAAAAAAACCAAAACCAACCAAACCAACCAACCAACCATACAAACAAACAAAACAGAAAAGAAAGTTAAAAAAGGAATCATTCTTACTCATTCAATAAATGACTTCAAAAGAGGTTTGCCTAAATAAATTATAACCACGTGACAGTGTTTATCCATAAATCTGAAGTAGCAAGGTGGAAAAGTTTGCCATTCTTCAGGAGTTCCATCTAGGACTAACTGAAATCAGTGGAAACCCTACAAGTGTTATCAGAGGAAGAGCTGGTGCAGGGAAGGGTTCCTGCAGGGTGTATGGTAGGACATGACAGCAGCAGGTCTGCAACTGTTGGTGGTGAAGTTGAATTACCCAAACATATACAGGGAAGAGTTAAGTACTCCTTATATACTTGAGAGATATCAAGAGTACACACCGCTTGTTACTTTATCTACCTACACTTAAAATTATAAAGGTATTTGTATGCATACATAACTCATATCATTCCCTACAGGAGCTGGTTTCCTGCTTCCTTTTTCTTTTTTTTTTTAATTACACATTTTACTTTCTTTTTTACAAGTATTTCGAAGCAGGTCATCTGAGAGAAATGTACCCTTAGTGGCTCAGGTCCTTTTTTTCTTTTTCTGCATTATTTAAAAGTAGACTTCAGATCGTAACTATTTGTTCTAAGAGTAATAGGCAAAGGACCAGATGCTGGAGTCTTTTCAATTACAAAAACATTTAAAGACAGCTGTACCATATAAACTCTCGTGGAGGAATCATATGCTTGCAGCATCTGGTGAGTTTTGGCCATGCCTCTAGCATGCTGTATCTGTTTTGAGGCATGAGATAGGGTGAGGCTTATTTGGCCATATGTGTTTTCGGGATAGGGGTGGGCATTTTTTGACCACAGACAGGAACTAACGCTTCAGGTCTTATATTTGGTGGCAGGAAATAAACACTACTTTCAGGCCCTGTAGCACCTTTCATGGAAGAGTCAAAGGGGTGTGTGCTAAGTTGATATGACTACTTTATGTTAAATATTTTAGCAGAACGAAATACTGGTGTTTTTAGTCAGAAGAACGCATCCCGTACTTGTGCATTTTCTGTAATTTCATCCCACTTGCACAATCAAACATTCAAAGTCTGTTTCTGAGAACATTGTTCTGATGAGTCACATTGCTGGTGTGAAAGCCTGTCCAGAAAATAACCACGCTGGAGTCACTACCTACAAACTGGCACGAGAAAGTACCAGTAGCACAGGTATTACACTACACAAGCACTTTTACTGCTTGTGGGTTGATGGCAACGCAAAGGTAATGTTTGAGTATGCAGGTAGCTGAAACTGTTCAGAACATTCATTTTCATTTCAGAATTTCCCTCTTTCCGTTGACAAAGATGTTCCCCATGTCAGCACTAACAGATTGAATGAGGACTGAAGAATCCTACCCTCTCTCACGCTCTGCACTCAGAAGTTACTCTCAGTAACAATTTTGTTTCACAGCCCCATTTTTCTGTCTGGCTAACATGGGATCTGGGCAACCCCTTGTCATGGTTCTCATGATGACACAAGCCACGTTGTTGAAACAGTATGTTCTCAAATAAAATGAACGGTACATACAATTTATACACATGCAATCTGGCAGCCAGGACCACGCTGCAAATGAATAAAGTTCTGGAAAGGACCATTAGGAAGCACCTAAAATAACTAAGCTAAAGTGTCCTGTGTTTGCCCTTCAAAATAATACAGGTACTGGGCAAACACTTCTAAATATATGAACACTTTAATTAGATATTAAAATTGTAATAATATTCTTTAGTACAAATGATACTAAGAGCTCTGACTCAAGTACATGAAACTGCTGTGTTAAGCTAAACTGTGCATCTCATGTATTTTTATTAAATATTATTTCCCTTCCTACATATTAGCTAATGTACAACTAAGAAATTCTGAAGAAAACCTGGCTTCTTCCTGCAGGTACTCAAAAGGGGACTGGTTTGAAAACTCGGTCCCAGTTCTGAGGATTAAATATTCTCAAAAAAATTGGTGCTTACCTACCTAACATCACAGGTTTAGTCACAAGTGATTAGTGTTTCTGTTTACCTACAGATGCCTACTGAGAAAATCCATTTAAATTGCGTATCAAAAAAACTCAAGGAACTCAATCACTGGGCCACGTAAGTTTAGATAAGTTTCTGCTTGATTGTATTTTATATGGTGAGCTTATCAGAATAATATTAGCCGTGTTTTTATAACTGATCCAACTATATATCTTTGCATATTTTTATTAGCACACAGATATCTAGGTTTTATTAGAAGGCATTAGCCTCACTAAATGTTAGATATATAACAAATCCAGCTTTGACGCTGTTGATCATTGTACCAGTAGTTTACATCTGACATAAAACTGTCAAGGCATAGGAGTGACTCAACTCACCATAAACCACAAAGCAACAGTTATGTTCACATAAGTTACATCCCCTCATGGAGCTGGGAAATTTCCCTTGCCACCTTTTTTGCATATATTTTATACAACTGCCAAGCCAGGATTACTCTTGCTTTGAAAGGAGGGAGAGCATGAGGATACTTCCATTTATAAACAGCAGATACTATACCCTGTTTCTATATATGTAATTCTAACTTTGAAATAACTGTATCTTTTTTCTCCTGATATTTGATTAAAAAAAAAAAAAAGAAAAAGTGAAAGTATTTTCTGTGGAGAAGAGAATTCATTCTGAGTTTTGATGACTTAGAGAATATCTGGGTTGCATTCTTCATTTGAACAACATCCATTTTTCTGCATTACTATGGCTGAAACAACTGTTTTAAAGTGGAGAAAATAATTACATTTTGCTAATAATTTGAGAGTTTAGTTTCATGTTCATTTGGATTGGAAACAACATTTTAAGTCCTCCAATGTTATTATAATTATTGCCCACCATACAAATTATTTGGGAAGCCAGGACCTTAATGTTGTTGCCTTGATAAAACACTCTAAGAAGCCTAAACTTGGAAGCTCCTCTCACAGAGGGAGGAGGAGTTTATATTCCCAGGGATTCCTGCTTCTTTCCACATCTGAGGAATCAGATGATCAAGCAGCAGGAAAAAGAAATATTTCAAATGTTTTCATGTTGTATTTTGTCTAACCTGCTGTGTCTGCTTTTTGCTTTGTTTTGTTGTTTAAGCAGAATACTGTCATCACATACAAAATCCATGTTTTTCTGACAAACTCTATTTAAAATTATAGTGTCACCTAAAATCCCTTATTTAATGCAAATGATTTTGAAACTCTTGATACATGCAGTTCTACAATACTGTTGCTAACTTGCTTAATATAAGGGTAAGGAAGGACTCACACAACTCCTTACAGGCATCTTTTAAAATATATTCTGTTCTATATCCCTAATAACTTGTAAATATTTTACTGGCTGGGCCCATTTTTCTACCAGCAGAAAAAGCAGAAAGATACAAAACCAGTTTCTTGAAAAAATGTGTTTGCAAAAAAGAAGTGTCTGTGTGGTTTGCCTAGAGCAGATTAAACTCTTGAAAAGGTGATCACTATTCACAATTATTTAACAAATAATTAATAAGCAGTTATATTGGCCAGGTCGAGACACAAAAATTAATTAAATCCATAGATATTTTTTCACCTCTCCCAAGCCACTTTATGCACTAGTTATTTGTAATTTTCTACTCATACTGTCTGATTTATACCACTCATATGGATGCCTAAAGAAAGCTAATAAATGATATGTCAGAAAAATTCTTTGATTTTCGAAACAAATAGTTTCATGTGTTTCCCAGAGTTATTCCTACAATTGTAAATAGATTTTGTTCATTTGTTTTCTATAAAAAAAGGCATAAACAACTTACTGTGTTATGACTCTCACTATTCTCTGCTGAAGTTCTCTTTCCCAGTATCAGAGATGGACTGCGATTCCAGTAATAAGCTGTACTTGGATTTATGAGTAAAACACGGTGTAAATCATCATATGAAGACATGTAATTCTGTTTTCTGTGACTCATCAGCTTTTTTCCAGTTGCCACCTTCACATAAAAAAAAAAAAAAATTAATTTGTGGGATAAATTGTATGATCCAGACACTGCAAAAGAGAATACTCAACTTTTCCTCCTATTGCACAGCCGTTCTCTTATGGGTTTTCATTCTTTCTTTCTTTCCCCTGTCTCTTCTCTGAGAGTTCAAATATCAGTGACCATTTTCATCAACATCCCTGCTAGTATACTTCTGGTAGAAAGAAAATCTGTAAACCAGAAGATAAAAATAAATCTGTTGAATTTTTCTCAAATTCTTGAAAACTGATAAAAATCATGATTTGCAGAATGCTTTGTCCACTTTTTAGGATTAATTTTATTGTCTCTTCTTAATCAAAAAATAGTAGCAATAAGCATTATCTAGTTGCTAGAATCCATAAGAAAGCAAGAGATGCAACACTATGTACAAATTCTGTTTAAGCTGATGCACAACACAAAGCATAAAATCCCTCCATGAATTTCTATGTTATTTTACATCCCCAGAAACCAGCATCACCAAAATACATAAAGAATTTGATTTTGGCTTCGATGAGTATGGAATCAGACTCTATATTTCGGGTGGGATTTTTACTACTTAAAATTTTTAGCAAGACAGGAATGAGATGTAACCTTATCCTATAAATATAGGGTCTCATTCTCCAGCTACTTTCATTTTGCTAGATCTTAATGTTCTTCTTGAATGCCTGAGGAACTTTATCTTCCTGTTTGGCACAGTTCTAAATTGGCTTAAATCATATTTATCCAACAGTTACCTGCATTATATTTTCAAGGGTAATTTGTGTCCTTCTCCTAGAGCATTTATTTCTCGTGCTCTGTAGGGTTCCATTCTGGCCCTGTTGTTACTCAGCAATCCAAAGCTGCCTGTGTGCAGGGTTGTTCACTGGCATGATGCTGGATTTCATTTCTACGCCGACAAGACGCAGATCTTGTCAACCAAACCAGCAATTTCAGACTATGCTATTACCATATTGACAAGCTGGTGAGCATAAAAGCCCCCACGAGCATCAATTTTCTTCAGTTAAAATCAGAACAAAAGCCCCGAGCTGTTCATGGCTGCCTCTTGCCATCAACCCAAGCCCACTTGAACTTCTAACCCATCTTTAAAATTCAACCCAGGTTCATTGGTTAAAAACCCTATTTTGATTGCAAGCTCTTCTTGCAGGGTTGCAGTCAAAAGATTAAGGCTTCCTATTATTAGTTGAACTAAATGTGCTTTGCTTATTGCTCACTCATGCTTTTATGTTCCCTAGGCTAGATTATTTTAATGCCCAGCTTGTTGATCCGCCGATGAGGCCGATTATTAAATTTCATCTTGTAGCAAGTTCTGTTTCCAGAGCAAATATTGTACAGACTAATGCATGTTTCGTACCTGCTGTTCTCTCCCAGTGGCTACTAATACACCACAAAAATCTGTTTAAGATATTACTGCTCTTGCACTACCAAGTTTTTCATGAACTTTGACTTATTACTAAGAGATATTTGTCAGGGGGCTGATTCTACCAAGTTAAGGTAATAAAAGCCTTTTCACCGAGTTCAGAAAAAAAAAGAGAAGTAAACCCATGTATTCTCTACTCACATTTTTAAAGCTATTGCAGGGGCACTGGGTGATGGCTTTCTGCTTGTGTCCTGTATATGTTTCAGAAAGAGTTGGTGTATCCCAACTGGAAGATTCAGAAGCACTTTTCAGCTCCTGAATCCAGATGTTTGTGCACTATGGCTACATCCTTTATATTGAAATAAAACTGCTTCTTTGAAAACTCTGATATTCTTCTGACAGAAGTGCTCACTTGCCACCGCCCTCCCGTCAGGTTGATCAGAGGATTAGGACTGACAGAGGCAGTCTGGGCTGCTGTGCCCAGCGACGATCTGAGTCTGCCACAAGCTGCACAAGGTTTGTGTTTCTTTTTGGAGGGATTCTGGCTTGTGAAGGTGCTGTGTACATCAGCTACCATAGAATAAAGAGCTGTTTAACTTTATTTTGGACCTTTTAGTCATTTGTAAGAATTTGAACTTTTGAATATTGACTAATAAATAAATAAATAATAAAAAACCCTGCCCTGGCAAACAAACAAGAGAACAGCCTGTTTTTTTTCAGGTAACCTTGTTCAGACACGTACTTTCTTGGGTGGCGCTACTGAAATCAGTGAAGATTCTCCATAACAAAACACACTATAACCTAAACCAGAAGCAGTCATGTGGCAGAATCACTGGCCCACTTTACTGGCTTTCCTGGTGGCACCCCTTTCTGCTGGAGAGATGGTTACTGATTCTCATGGTCCCTCAGCTTTGCTCACCCAGGTGTGGTCACACAAATCTGAGGAGGGATCTGGTTTTAGGACTAACATGTTTTATTATTTATATCAAATGCATTCTTATCAGTAATTAAAACAAACAAACAAACAAACAAAGCATTAAGAGTTATGTTCCCATGACTTGGCTTTTAAATGACCAGAACTTAAAACTACCAGAATAATGTTATTAGAACCCTTCATAAGAACACAGAACTTCAAAGGTGAATAGTGGGGAGAGAGAGGATTTATGACTCTCTAGCACTGACAACAAAGGTAATTTCACAACAGACTGCAGAGCTTGTTTCTAGAAAGTCCTTACAAGAGCAGGAGTTGCTGCATAAAGGAGTACCACTGTTTAAAAGGAAAAGAGCAGTTGCAGAACCCCTAAAGTTGTAGCTAAGAATATGGGCCTACAGGGATTATACTGAAGATTAAAATATTTTGGCTGTAGTGATGGCTGTAACGAGAATACATCCACGGATAAACTGAGAGAGCTGAAAAGTACTTAATTTAGGTGGCAGCCTACAAAAGTTAATGGGAAAATGAGACTTGCTTAGAGGTAATCGATGGAGGGTACAAGATTCATTTTTTAAGTGTTAACCTTTTACATGACAGTGTGATGCTGCAATTAAAATGACAGGATTCTTTGTTTGGGGAATTTATTTTGCATTTCTAATTGTTTTATAATTTCTAGGTTAGGAGTTTTCTCCAGAAATTTCTGACTGACAGAAGTCAAGGATTTTTCACAGCAATACAATGGAATGAGTGAGCTTCATTGTACTGAGCAAAAGATTAAGCAGCAACTTGTCTTAATTATTGTGATCAAATCAAAATATTCTTGAATATTAATATTTTTTCTGGTCTATGTTGAATACGGACATGGAAATTCAATTGATTTCTTTCTAGTAACCCAGTCCTTAAGAACTTGCCCCAAACTTTGAGCCACTTTGATGTTCAAAGGCTTTGGCTGAGATCAGAGATGAGAAGAAAAAGAATGGGGACCTCTTCACAATATTTTTACCTTTGAAGTGTCAGGTTAAAAGTACTATTTCTGTTTGCTTAAACAAGCAGGAGAATGAAGGATAAGATCATGAATTATGATAACAGACAAATGACAAATGTTTTGCATGAAGTACATTTCCTTGTCAGGAGAGAGGATGTTCTTCTAATAGATTTCCAAAGAGATTGACAATTTGTAGAGTCAGTTACTGGGAAGGAAAAGATATATCATTGTATTTCGGTTTTAACCATTTAAGTGGGAATAAAGGATTCATTTGGAACTTTTCCCTCTGTTTTCCTCTACATTTCATACTAGTGGTAGCAAACATGCACATTATCCAACTGTCAACAAATCCCCTAGACTCAAGCCTGGAACAGCACATCCCAAATCTTCCCCATGAAAGTACTTTGTGAAAGCTCCTCTGTCATTCAAGATCATACTATTCCCTCCTCTATTTATTTCTAAGTGTCACTCAGCTCCATTCCACCAGCTTGGAAAAACGTCAAGAACTTTTATCTTCAGAGTCAGTTGCCAGTTCTGTTTAGTGAACAAGCCAGCAGGGACCTCTGGTGCCATCAATGCAGCTCAGTCAATGCCCCTCTCTTCAGGGATGGAGTATATCATTATCCCGATGGCTGGACAGAAAAAAAGCTGCATTTTTAGAATAGTTCTCAGGGAGCAGTTACTGGAAATCTCCTCCCTTGAGACAGACTATTGGCAACAAGTTTTGCTGCTGTGACATGAGGTATTGCATCAAGGCCCAATCCTGCCACTAATAAAGTTAGTGGGAAACGTGCCATTCTTTTCAAGCGAAGTCAACAGGATTAGTGTAGCAAATCAGAGCTAAAAAACATACCTTGCATCTACAAATGCAAATAGAAAGTCATCTCAGCAGTGTGAATGTCATTTCACGTCTGCTTTCAGAATCTGGCTTTGTTTCAAATCAGAATAAGCCCCTTCCCCAAATTTAAAACCGACAATAAAGAAAATGGAAATTTTGTTTTCATATTACAACGTTTCCATTTTTGGGTTTGGGGGTGTTTATTTAAGTTTGCATCTAAAAAAAGTCAAGAACAGACTGTTTCAGTGTTGGATTTCTTTTTCCTTCCTCTTAAAAAAAATCCCAAAAAACCCCACCCTTTTCTTAGTTTCTTCTAAAGCAATGCATAGACCTTGTAGAGATCTTATTTTTTAACAAAACTATTTTCTGATAGAAAACAGTTCACTTCACACTTTTCCTTAATAAGCTCTAGCAGACTCTTTTAATTACCACCAGACACATTACACAGCTGTGCTAGGAAACATTACTTAACCTGCTCAGCCTGAATGGAGAATTTCTTTTGATGTCAGCTGTCAGACCCATAGGCTCTTGACTGCACAAACAGGTAATAGTCCCACTGTCTTGGCAAGTGCAATCTTCCTATAGAGAAATAACATGATGCTGGGTTATTTCAATTTTTTTTTTTTTAGAAATATATATATGTATATATAAATGTTGGTTCACTTTTTTCATAAGATATTATCATACTTGGCAATACTGGCTTTAATTCTACTTAAAATGACAGAACTGAATTGTCATCATTTTTAATGGGTGAAATCTATGCAGTTCATCAGAGGTGCTGTAAAATCTAATCAGAAATTAGACTGTAAAATTAATAGGCCTATATTCTCTATAATGCTGTTTTATAAATCTGGAACTGTAGCAGATCTGGAGTTTCGCACACAGTACAACTAAGCAGTGGTGGGATCTTCAATTTAAAGAAATAACCTGTGAAATAGCTAGTACAGCACACTAAAGAGCTAGTGGTTGTGTTTTACTTTCAGTAGTAGGGTGCCAAATGCATCGGTTCCATGCCTGGGCTTTTATTTGAGTGTATTTCTGTAGCACAGTTACAAGCCATGGGATAACTTCCCCCTGGTTTACTGTTTCACAGCTATTTCACAGAATCTTCTGAGTTGGAAGAGACCTGCATGAATTATCGAGTCTAACTTGTGAATGGCCCATACTTTTTACGAAGCAAAGATTAAGAATGGCTGTGAGACACGCAGCCCTTGTCTGTGAATATCCAGGTGACAGGAGAGCAGCGCTAACTCATCCCTGTTAGTCGGAGGGGAATAACAGCGGAAAATGGACGGGAGAGGCACGAGACAAGTTAAGAAGGGAGCTGGCGTGCAGCCTTTCCTTGGCAGCAGCTCTGGGGAAAAGGGGATCACAGCCCCTCAGCCCCACCTTGCTCCGGGGGGCGGTGGGAGCCCAGCCGTGGGAAGGGGAAGGTGGGTGGCGGCCGCCAGCATCTCCTCCCTCCCCTGCTCCTCGCAGGAGCACACGCCAGGGAAGCCAAGTCTCCCACGCCCCAAAAGCCCCCAGTAGGCAAATCCCAAGCGGGATTTTCCTCCCCATGACGGCAGAAGGAGGGTGAGGGGGCGCCGTTTGCGGTGCCCCCCCTGCCCCCAGCAGGACCGGGCAATCTGGCCGAACATATGTGACATTATGTAATGCCGCGGACGGCGAGCGATGGCAAGGAGGCAGTGGGCAGATAGCAAACCTTCCTTCCCTGGGCTGAAATGATTCACTCCTAATGATAATTTGCACCATTTTAGCGCCGAGAACCTCCCGTGTAATGATTATACAGCGTTACCATAAAACCTCAGGGTTCATCTGCAGAAACATTTCTTACGCCGGAGTTCTCTGTGGAGACATACTTATAAAAATTGGTATGAGGGGAAGATTAAATAGATAAGAGCATAAGAACAGATTATGGAATAAATACATTCTTGTAGATCATTTCAACGGGGAGGCAAGAGCTTACACTCCCGATTCTCCTGCCGAATTCTGTCATACTGGACAGATTGCTGCTTCTCTGTTCCCACCTCAGTTTACCAAATCTGAAAGAATGGTAATGATTTTTCAACTCTTTCTCTGCCTTATCTAACCGTGCTGGAATACAGCAGGAATACCTTCACTGGAGACATGAGCACTCTGTCTAGCCTATGGAATCTCAATCCCAGTTTAGTCTTGGACCAAATAATTATCAATATATAAACATGCTTACTTTTGGGGTTGGATTGTGTTTTCTTTTCCTGTGGATCCTGCTGTTCATTCCATCTCTATCTCCATCCCAAGAGAAAAAGAAATATTTGCCAAGAGCAAAAGAGCCAAATCAGTAAAGAAATTACTTTTACCTTTTTTTTTTTTAACAACCTGATAGAGAATACAGCACAGTGAAAAAGATATTTAAATCCAGTTTCAAAAAAAATCTTTAGTAGTATTTCTTTATGTTAATAAAGCCATTCACCAAAGTAATCTTGTCTCACACCATTAGTGCACAGCAATACAAAACAAGGTGAAAACCTTTGGAAAAATACTTAAGGCAATAAATCTGTAGCAAGGAATATGCTTTCTCTCCATCATAATTGCACATTTAAGAGGCCTCTGCTTTACCAATGGCAATTCAGAGTGACAATGCCCAGCTTAATGCTGTCGTCTTTTAGCTACTATTATGGAAATAGTAGTTATTCACTTTTCAAAGTGAGCAATTTTATGTAGTTAATTGTGTAACGTTGTTTATGATTTTAAACCACACAATTAATATATTATTCACAGACGTGCATAATGGACTCTTTGTATTGAATGATGGCTTAAGAAAAAATGTAACTGATTTTGCCGCTACGATGATTGATTTATGAGGTAAAATTAAAAGTGCTAAGTATGTATTACTTGGCTACTCACCAGCTAAGTGGATGGGGGTGGTATGAAAAATATCTATATATAACTAACTGCAATGTATGGATATCAAGGAATCAGAGAAATTATTTAAAGCAAAGCCAAAGAATTAACCTAGAAGTAAATGGTGAAGATTCAGGAAAGGCAATTGGCTATCAAGGGAAACTAGACAAGAATTAGATGTTCTTCCCTATAAAAATCTTCTCTAATGTAAGGTAATGGAAGCTTTATTCTTAGAAATTTTAAAACAGCTGGATCGAACAATATCAAATTAAAAGACAGCACTCCAGTAACATCTCTCATTAATATCTTGCTTTTTAAGTAATGGTGGGACTTTAAATGAAATGCTACCCAGCATGAATAATGGAAACTACCTGCCTGTAATGAAGAAAGGACCTCTGTGGTACCAAGGGATCTGACTTCTTAGTACCTACCAAGAGGTACTGGAAGTACTTTCCATTTTTAATTCATTTGGAGGGGGGAAAAAAAAGATGTCATTACACATGGTGAATGTCACATGAATTCATGGGCAGTTCCATTCAAGAGCTTTACACTAAGTAAAAATTCTCAGTTTAGACAAAAGCTATGCCCTGCTGTTCTGCTGTAGCTTTTTATACTAACAAATTTTAAATGGACAACAAATTGAAGAAGGCATTTGTTTTATTTCACCAGATTTCCTTCTCTGAACTGATAGTTTAACAAAAGTATGTAAAATCTTATTAATACATATGACCAATTTGGAAGAAAACACTCCAGACCAATACACTAAACTTGCTGCTTCCATCATCCTCTTCAATTATACAAAGCAGAGTCTCAGTTTGCTCTTAGCTACATTCCACAAACATCTTGCTGTCCCTTATTTGAGCTAGCCTGCTTCAGAGGGAAAAAAAGTATTTAGAGGAAAACTACTCTAGTAAAGGATGGTTCCTCTTGTCAAATGGCATAAGGAGATAGGTTTAGCAAGGAAGTTTGTATAATTTAATAAAAAAGTTTATCTAAGCATTATTCATATTGATTGAAGCTCTAAAATTAAGCAAGCTTCCCATTTCTATGAAACAGTCATGAACAACGGACTTTAAGTTACAGCAAAGCAACAAACTTGCTTTTCCTAGATTGACAACTGTCACATGTTTTGACACAGAAACAGGACAGATGGATCATTTATTACTTTGATTATGGATACCTAACACCATCAAAATATTACCAAGCAAAAACATTGCATCAACATGGAACTTTTAATTCCTGAAATTCTGATGGGCAAAATTAAATAAAATTCACCCAGCTCTTGTGACTTTTATTTTCTGTTGAGCATGCGTATATAAATATCTATGCTATACCATCTTTGTGTATGAACAATGCAACATACATAGGATATTTAAAAGCAGTTTTCTTACCACTCTGCTTCACATTATTGCCTATTCCATATTACTTGTAACTGATTAAGTTAATTTTACAACTCAGCTTTCTACTCCTTCTCCATTTATTCTCCTGCCAAAGCAATCTGACCCTTCTTCCACCTAAACACTTAACACACATTATACGTTTCAGTTCTTCCTCTTTCTGGAAATTTATCTTCATACTTTGTGAACTTAATAACTCATATTTTCATCAAGTTTCAGTCATGATAGTCTTACAGGTCTGACCATGTTTGAGTGTCTGTTTATACTCTTATGCCATGTGTGTGGGAATGACATGAACTCCCATATGAAAAAGTAGGCCATAGCACACATTTATAACATTTCATATAGAAATAAAATGGAAGTTCTGACACTACTGCCTTTTCCAATGTAATTTATTCAACTTATAGCCACCAATTTGAAATGTTTATAAATGCTAACAGTTCTGTTCACCTGCTCCACTGGCTGAGATATGATGATATTCTCCCCAAAGAAAAGATGGCCATTAGAACAATATGATAACTCATGGAAAGTAGAAGTTCACATTTAGCAATCCAGCAGAATACAGATAAAAGACCAGTTTACAAATAAATAGCTACAATTGTCATAAATTAAAAAAAACAACAACAAAAAACCCAACCAAAAAAAAAAAACCAAAACAAACAAAAAAAAACAAACAAAAAACAAACAAACAAAAAAAAAACAAACAAACAAAAAAACACCAAACCAAACAAAAAAAAAATCCCCCAAACCACCCAAACTTATCTGTTAGACTTCATTTGTTATTGAATAAATTAGAGTACAGTCTACTACGGATGACCTGGTACCCATCTAGGATTACAGACTGGAGCCCAGGCTATTCAGCCCAAAGGTTAGGGCCTGTGTCCAGAGCTGGGAAAGGAGCCGAATGCTTATGGCCAAAATTCAGGAACCAGAAAGTCAAACCAAGGGTCAGCAGCCAGAGATAGGAATAAGCATCTGCCCAGGAATCATGACCTGAAATCAGAAACCCACAGAAAGAAACTGCAATCACAGGGCACAATGTAGGGGTTGTTCTGAAAATATATATTATGAGGTGTGAAAGGATGTGCTGGAGTTCTCCCTCAGAGACCTGCTTCTGAGCCACTGGCTGATGTACTCTGGTTAACAGGTCCAAACTGCAGGGAACCTGATTTACCACTACAAAAGAAGGTCTTGTCATAGATTAGTAAATTTGCCCTTAAAAAATAAAGCAAACAAACCAGCCTTCTACCCTTCCAAACTCTGTGGATGTTGAGAAAGATGGAACCTCCTTTTTCAGTATCATACTTGTTAGGTAGATTAATAGAAGGCTTCCATTTCTTCTGCTGCTGAACCAGAAAGTTCCAGAGGCATGACATCCACATAACACTTCTAAATTTTGTACTAATATGGAACTTCCAAATCTGTTAAAGGCAGGAATGAATTAAAACAAACAGAGCAAAGTTGCACTGGTATGGATCTTTAGAGTTTTAACAATTCTTTGACCCTCCTAAGGCTTTTTCTTAGTACCACTGCAGAGGGTGGTGCCAAATGGTCAGACTGGACTTCCACCTGCAATTTTGTGTGCATGAAGGAGCAGTGGAGGAAGGTTGTATGCAATAGGGCCCGGTGTGAAAAATCAGATCAAAAGATAAGTAGAATGGTTTGGGTTGGAAGGGACTTTCAAAGGTCACCTAGTCCAACCCCCATGCAGTGCACCACACCAGTTGCTCAGAACCCCACCCAACATGAACCTGCATGTTTCCAGGGATGGGGCATCCAGCACATCTCCGGGCAATCTATGACAGTGTTTTGCCACCCTCAATCTAAAAAATTTCTTTCTTATATCTAGTCTGAATCTACCCTCTTTTATTTTAAAACCATTGCATCTTGTCCTGTTGCAACAGCCCTGATAAGAAGTTGTCTCCATCTTTCTTATAGGTTCCCTTCAAGTACTGAAAGACCACTGTAAGGTCTCCCCAGACCCTTCTCTTATCCAGGCTGAGCAACCCCAACTCTCTCAGTCTGTCTTCACAGGAGGGGTGCTCCAGCCCTCTGACCATGTTCAGGACCCTCCTCTGGACTCACTCCAACAGGTCCATGTCCTGCCTGTGCTGGGACCCCAGAGCTGGAAGCAGCACTGCAGGTGGGGTCTCACCAGAGCAGAGCAGAGGGGCAGAATCCCCTCCCTCCCCTGCTGCCCACACTGCTTTGGATGCAGCCCAGGATATGGTGGGATTTCTGGGCTCCCAGTGCTGGGTCATGTCCAGCCTCTCACCCACCAGCACCCCTGAGTGCTTCTCAGCAGGGCTGCTCTGGATCTGTTCATCCCCCAGCCTGGATTGGTAACAGCAACCCTGCACTTGATCTTGTTGAATCTCATGAAGTTCAAATGGGCTCAGTTCTGGTTTTTGTCCAGGTCCCTCTGGATGCCATCTCTTCCTTCAGGCACGTCAACAGCACCACACAGCTTGGCTCTGTCTGCAAATTTGCTGAGGGTGCACTTAATCCCACTGTCTCTGTCATGGTGAAGATAATAAACAGTACTGGTCCCAGCACAGTCATAAGCCCAAGCTCAAATTCCTTCCTGCCATGGTTCCTCAGGACTGATGCTTAACATCCCTTTAGACAGCACATCTGTTTTGTGCATGGCTGTGAACCTAGAGATCTTGCATTAGCAAGAGGCTTTGGAGAGTTTGTGCCATAGAAGGGCATGGTTTGGCATGTGTATGAGGGAATAGAGATGGACAGATGTTACTGTCGCTACTTCCTGGGCATGCAGTTCTTGTTGAAAGTGGCAGCTATGAGGTTCACCTCTGAGAAGAAAGGTGGAATGGGCCATGAACTTTGCCCTATCCACACGTACAGCTTGGGCCAAGCAAGATTTTGGAGCAACTGCTTCAGAAGTTCTGCTCATCCCTAGACTGGAGTGTTCTCCGCTATGGCACTGCAGCTCCTTACCATAGAAGTTCTCATTAAACTCCTCCAAGCTATATAAGGATATCTTAGGCATATAAGAATTTAAATATACAAATATTGTACAGTGGATAAGACCACCTACATCTTTAAAAAAAATCATGTTGAGGATTTTGCTATGACCTCACCCCATTTTTTCTATGTGAAAGAAAAATATTGTCTGACTTCCTTTGTAGCATATTCTATATCTTATTGACAAATCACTTATGACACTAATTTATTAGCATAGAAATATTACTCAACTCAAGACAGCCTGCTTTGATTTACTGCATCATAGTTTTTCATATGCCAAGGTCCTATCATCTCTGCTTGATCATTTAAAGTCCCTTGGCTTTTTGTTTTTTGGAGTTTTTTTGTGCAACAGAAGAGTTTTGCCCTGCGGCCCTGGCTGAAATCCTGAGTATTGAATGGATTTGCAGCTCAAAGGAAGATTCACTGAGCTGATGCTTTAGAAATACAGGATGTGTTTTTCAAAACCATTGTCTTACATTAGTTCCTTACCACAAAATCAATGGCAAAGTAGGGAAAAAAGGAGATATAAACACAGAAAAGTAAAATCTAACAACAGAGACAAGAATTCCATAGAGACATGAAGAACTGTAAGATTTAAAGTCTTTTTGCCAGCATCATTATATTACAAGAAAGATGGGTGGCCAATTTCATAATGGCAGGGAGGTTGGAACTGGATGATCTTTAAAGTCCCTTCCAGCCCAAGCCTTTCTATAATTCTATGATAAGTTGCCATTCCAGGTTTTTTCCTCTCTTCCATGGGTGTGTCCTCCTCCTCCTCAGCTTCATTTCACTATGTGCACAACAAAGTAAGCAAGCTCTGCACCACTAACATTCCAGACAACAAGAGCCCATTCAGAAAACATATTAAAGATATAAAACTGACACTAAAATTGCAACTTACACTCTGTCCCTCACATAAATTGATTCGGTATTTCAAAAAAGAAATCAAGGCCTCATTGACCTAAAACTTGTGGCTCAAATGAAATCCATGGAAAATCAATTGGCTCATGTTTAATTCAAGGATCTTTCCTGGAAAAATTAAAAAATACATCTAAACACATAACTGAAGATAACCAATTATTTTATCTTGTCTCCACTTCTCCTGAAACCAAGTAGGCCAAAAAAATTTCACTGGTACATGAAATGAGTTATCGAAATGCGATAAAAATAAAAAATTTGGACACATTTTCAAATCTTTCATGCATTCTCAGAGATTTTTATTTATATTTCAGGAAATGCTATTTTAGCCATAGCAATAAATTTAAACAACTGTTGTTTGTGTAAAGTGTACCTACCAGTCTCTCATCCAGACCAGATCATGCTATAATATAATTCCAAAGAGTATGGTCTTATTTTGTCTGGAAAGTAAACAATTCATCTGCTTACAAGGAAGCAAGTTTGCTTGTCAACATAGAAAACAAAAGCATGGTGATGTTACGTATCCCGCACAAAAAAGTAGCAAATGGTTTGAAATAAAAATAAATACATCAAAATAGTGTATATAAATTCAGGTAAATAAGCAAAAGCTGATTAGTGCACATTTAAGTTGTGTTACTGAACATAGCCTTCCCATGCAGAAACACGCCTTAAAGGCTGTGAGGAGTACACTTGCCCCTTTTTAATCTTCACACCACTCACCAGCACGGCTGATAACGCACTGAAATGCCCTAGTGTTTTCCCCTCCCTGTCCCTCTTCGACAGATATGAGAGCGCAGTGTTGATACCCAGCTGTGGCAAATTCTCATTTGGAAACAAAATCTCCAACAGGAACTTTGCACCCGAATATATCAAAAAGTCAACACAGCTCATTGTCACATACGCAGCGCATTAGGAAGCTTATTCTGTCCCGGGATTGCTGAGATACTTGGCAAGACAGACAGCCAGTCTCTCTGTCTCCCCGATGGCGTCTGCAGTGCTACAGATTTGTCATGCAATTCATTGAGCTGAACTGAGCACATAAATTTTCAGTTATGACTAAAAAGTTAGAAAATTCTCCACGGATGAAAATTACACGTCCATACTGATAGGCAGGCAGGGAGCACTTTGGGGAACGAGAGCAGGAACAAAAGATCAATCCCAGAGTGCAAGAGTGACTTAGAAGAAGGAAGAAGAAGCTAAAAGTAACACTGGCAAGATATAATTTCTATGTTTACTCTGGAAGATCCTTCTACATTCGTTCATTTTCCAGCCACAACATCATTAAATATTTAAATCACTCCCACTGCAGGTGGCAGTTTATTGAATTTGTTTTTTGACAATTGAGATCTCAGTAAACCAAAAGATCCTACCACAATCTCAATTCTGAATTTAAAACCAGCATCTCCAAAATAAACCACTGATCTCTACCCTCAGCTATGGCAAACGAGCACACAGATCCAGAGAGATGACACAGAACCTTCCACTTGACATGTGTTTTCATATGAAATCTCTTATCACACAGAAAGACCAAAAGAAACAATGTCCTTTCATAATAAAGGCTTCAACCTTGCTACCTTGCTTGAATATATTATACTTAACAGGTTGTAGGCAAATTTGATGATTTTACTATTTTTTTTTTTCTCTTAGGAAGGCATATTTTCAATCAGTATTTTACATGGCACAGGCCATGCTCTAGGACTGAAGTGCAAAAACCTGAGATTCTTGCCGGTGAAAGATTTAACCTGAATAGGAGGAAAAAAACATTGCTCTTTGAACAACTCTTTTGAAGAAGTTTGGCAGGCCTTACATTGCAAATATATGCAGACGCATAAAAATAACTTCATTTCTAATTCACTCTTTCGTTCTAATTTTGTAACAATGTGTGTCACTAGTCCAAGGTGTACTAGTTTCATTATTATCAACACATAAAGTAGTGAGGCACTGAAAGATCTCTTCTGCTTTTAACATTCACCCAGTATACCTTTGTATTTTACTTAAAATACAATTTTTTAAAAATTAGGTGAAGTTTTAGTTTACAAACTGTTTTACTGCATAAATATGACACCAAAAGATAGACGTCAATTTGCTTTAGAGAGCATTTTAAGTATCCATACAAGCACATTCTAGCTGATATAACACGACCTGCATTTGGAAGAAAAATGTGATGATGGAAAGTTTGCCTTAACTACCCTGGGAGAATAAAGTAGTAAAACTCTAGCTGCAGACATGCAGAAAAGAAAATTCTGAAGAGGAGAGCAAAACAAAAAAAACCACAAACAAACAAAAAAACGAACCAAAAAAAAACAGAAACAAAAATGCCAGCCCAAGGGCAGCTATGCCAATCCTATTTTGGACTGTTCTGGTTTGTTTTCCAGTATTGCAGCCAAAGGAAATCTCCCTGTATTTTCTTAAGCCTTACCTGAAGGGGTTCAAAAAAGGGACTGAGGAGTGTGTAAACTAAGAAGAAAAGAATTCACAGGCACATACCCTTAGTAGAAAGATATTAGTTACAGGATTAAAAAAAAAAAACCTATAAGCCATATTTGCATACATACACCTTTTCCTGGCCATTGTTTTTTCAAAGAAGGGCACATAGCAATAGGACTCATCTCTTGTAAGGGTCTCAGCACCTTGAATAAAATAACTTTTACTTACCTGTTGGGTCTCTCCCAATACTAAGATCCCAGTAGATCTCCAACCAAGCAGTAAGCACAGTCCTACTCTAGGATTTGATTCTTGGTTCAGGTGGGCAACAGATGGGATGATTCTCAAACTGTCTGCTGAGAAAGAAAATAATAAATTTGAGACAATAGCAAACACACAGAGACAAAAGTTTAAATTTAAAAAAAAAAAAAAAGAGTGAGTAAAAGAAAAGAAATTAAAAACAGAAAACAAGAATTGACCTGTGATTAATTTTCCTGATTAGTCTTGTATTTCTAACTTAAGCCAGGTGACACAGGCAGAAAAGGCTGTCATGAAAATGGGGGGAGGGGAAGGCAAGAGGGAGATACAGTCACCTATCTACTTTAGCAAAGCCAACAACCAGAAGAGTTGCTACCTTGCAAACCTGGTCCTGTTTTGCTTGATTTGGACTATGTACCTGAACTTCAGCCTGCTGCCCTAGCCCATGCAACCTTACTAACCATGGGTCTATAGGGAGTCTCCCCCTTCCTCCCATTATACCTTCCCCTCCAAATATATTATTATTAATATGTGTCAGTGCTAAGAAAAAAGAATGAAAGAAACCCACTGCACACAGTAGGTAATAGCCTGACCAGAGTCATCTTTTTGAACAAGGATCAAATCTGTAGCTACCACCCAGTAGAGCTGTACCACCTGAAGGACTTTTATCAGTGCAATAAGCAATGTACACATTTTACACCTGTTAATTTTATCATCTTCTCCCCACCTTTTGTATGTTTGCAGCAGCCTGAAGTGCTGGGGAGGGTAGTGGCTCCAGTCAGAGTTTCTTAGGAAACAAAGATTACAAGGCCAGCCTAGCAAAGAGAGGCCAGAGACCCGGATGGAAATTCAGCAGTGGGAGCAGCAGAAAATGTTACTCACCATCACTGCTATGTCAGAGATTTGCATCAGTGCAGGCCAAATGAGGTGACTATTGGTATGCTCTGCCAGTGTCACTACTTAAGACTAGTCTCAGTGACTTATCTGTTCACTGCGGTGGTTGCACAGAGCCAGCAAAGAGTAACAGAAAAAAAGCCCAATACTCGAGTTTCCACAGACCAGGACAGGAATGGAACATCACAGGTGCAGTTCCTCTTATTTCTACTTCTCAACATTCTGCCAGGAAGGTGTCAGACAATAGAACACGTTATTTTGGATCTTTGCACCTTGGCTGTCTTTTTTTTTCCCCCCTTTTTGAGCACTAAGTAGTTCATGCACCCATCTGAGCCCTTACAAGCCATGGTCTGGAGTGTTCACTGTAGGGTCTCTCTTAGTTTCTTAAATACATTTCTCAGAAGTGGGAGGTTGGACCTGAAATAATAACCAAAGTACAGGACTAACTCATCAGAGGAAGGCTCCTCTGGTGTTTGACAGACTCATGAATGTTGCAGGGAAGAAAAAAAATCATCATTTCTAAACACACAAATCTTCAGGTCCAAAACTCATGTTTTGGGCTACTACAGTCCTTCCCTGGGTCCTGGCTTTAATTGTGGCTCTCAATAATTAGATTTATTGAACCCAGACATATAGAAACTGTGATACAAAGGGGGCAGACCTCTGATGTCTGAGAAAGTTTTCAGAACATCCATGTTCTTTTCAGTGAAGTGAGATGACAGCAGTCTGCTCAGACCTGCAGCATGCTGTGGGCACTGAGCACTGATGACTTGGTTTACCACCCATGGTTTACCATCCTTTCCTTGATAAAGGATGTGGCAATAGATAGGAAACTTTTCTCTGTCTGTAATACCGCCACAGCATTGCCTGAGATATAAATTCCTCCAAGGGTGTTTGTACCAGCCTTTGCTCTCAGCCATCAGTCTCCATTCTCACTCAGGGTCTGTGCTTGGATACAGCAGCCTTTGATATGACCACAGCTAATCAAAAAAGCTGCACAGGTGGGGTTTGCAGCCCTTATGAATAAGAAAGTTGGAGTTAGCTTCGAAAAAGCCTCTGAAGGGGGAGAAAAAAGAGGATTTGAAAGCAGGATATCCAGACGCATTAAGTTCTCTTCACCCCCATGGTGCAGAACACTATTATCGTGACACAAAGGAAACACACGGACCTCCTTTTTTTAATTTTCTGTTCCTTTTTTAAAGAGTTCAGCTTCATCTCTTTGGATGTAGATAATCAGTTCTTTGACTTCATTTTTCCTCACTTAAGTAACCCTCAGGAGGAAGGAGAAGGCGAATGGGCGCTATTTCCCACGCACATCCTTTCACTGGCCCGCTCCTTCCGCGGGGTTCGGTGAGGTCGCTCCTTTATACAGAGCATTACTTTTTAACAGTCCAGTGGCTCCTTCCAGAATGTCCCTTCTTTAATGAAATCTGACACATCAGAAAAGAGGACAGGAAGTTTTATGTTGTTTGTACTTATAATCTTAAGCCAACTCCTGCTTGTCCCGAGCGTGTCAGAGAGCACGGCCGGCAGAGCCAGCGAGCCCTTAGACACTGAACTCTGAACTTGGGCTGGACCTTGCCCCGGTCAGCTCTGTGACAGGAAAGCAGGCAGACTTTGAACCCCGGGGCTTTGGGGCTGTGAGCAGAGAAACAGCTGCACTTTGCAACACGAACTTTGTACTTAGACACATGTACATTTAATCTCTATAAAAGAGCCTTTGTTTCATTACTTATTAACGTCTCCTCCTTGAGTAAAGTTCTTTGTTAACGTGGCTTTAAACATGGTGTGAGGGGTTTTTTCCCACCTTCCTATCCCCCCCCATAAAATAAAACTCACCACCCAACTTGATAGGATTATATTAACTATTAGAAAGCACCAAAACCAAAATCAACTTAGGCTTTATGTACCTTTTGAATACTGTGGATATTTGCTGTGTGCTCTCTTCTGAGTGACTTAATTGTAATAACCAGATCTAAATAAAGAAATCAGGCAATGTTTGAGGCCTGTCTTTGCAGAGACCATTCTTGAGATGATACCTACAGTAATTCAGGCTTCAGCAGCATTCAACCTTAATGGATTAATCAGATAAAACATGAAATAGTAAGAAAGTGTCAGCCCATCAACACTCAAAAGCCATAATTTATGGAAGTGTCAGGAGTTTTATAGTTGTACAGCTTTTTGCTCCTGGTTTTACTTGGGAGCAGTGTCAGTGCTTGGCTTCTGTGTATTTCATCATAACATATGCTAACATGCACAGCCCAGCAGATCTGTAGAGATATTTGTGCCCTTTCCTTCACTAATAAAAACTCTGATCAGGAACAAAAACCTGCCTAAACAAGGACCAAATGAAAACCCCAAAACAGTCCACATAATGCTTTAATCATTTCTGTAACAAAAGTAAAAGCTTAAGATGCACATATGCATTTACTTTAACAAAACTGAGTGACAGAAAATTACTGGAAGATCCTGGAAGTGCCCTATTAGGTCTGTGTTGTTAGAAAGGCAAAGGAAGGCTGAGAAAATGAAGATTTTCTGAACCATTATTCATCTGCAATTAGAATAAAACAAATTGTTGGAAGTATATTTTCCATGTCTTCAGATACCACAAATATTTGTTACAGCCTGTTTGAAAGAAATTAGCCACAAACAGAGAGAACACAGTCACACTTTTTTTTCCCATCACTACCAACTTTTCAACAAAAATTTCCTTCCAGGCCTCTCTGATAAGCTTTTTTCTCTTCCCTTTTGTTTTTTTTTCCCTTCCATATGAAGACACACCCCCCCACACCTGACCCAGTTTTCCTTCATTTTCATTAAAAGAAGGATACAAAAAAGGAAATTTTCAACTAGTCTAGCAAGTCAGGCAGGTAAAAAATAAATCAAGGAAAGAAGCAATTTCAAAGCACTCCCTTGCATGAAGCTGGGCTGGCAGGACTCGGAAGCGATCAGGTGAGGATGGTCAGCTCCAGCGGTTCCCTGCGAGAAGTCCACGACGTTTCTTATTTAGATCTATTTGTTTACCCCCCACCTTCAGGGCACTGCTTTGACAGCATCAGTGCTCATCTAATCCTAGAGTTTGATTTGCATTCCTTGCAGAGAGCAGACTGACAGAAAACGACAGAATTGCTTGTGTTGCTCCCATTTTGGGTATGAGTGCTGTTGCCCTCCTATGACTGCAAAGCAGCTGGCACAACTGCAAGAGTGTTACACCTTATTATTTTCCTTCGTATATCCAGAAAGCTGTGCCTTCTCCTCCTTGAGGTGTCCCCCCACCATGACAAAACATGCATTATGCATTCCTTGTCACCTCTGCCCTGGAACACGGCCCTCCCGTCACACGGGGCTACCATGATGATCATAAGATTTAGCTGTTGCTAAGAATAGACACGATCATTTGGAAGAGATCCTGCTTCACTTCTGGGTGCAGCCTCTAAATGGAGTTAAACAATAAAACCTTTAGGTTGGGTCCTGGGTAACACCTGCCTGCTCTTTCCATCAGCTCAAGGGTGCCAAGAGCTCCCTCCACGAGGGCAGGCGTGAGGACCTGCACCATTGGCTTAGCTGGGGACAGCTGCAGATGCACGCACGAACGAAGCCAAGCAAACCATAACATCCCTGTGAACAAAGCAGGCAAGCCTCTGGGGAACTGCAGTGCCTTTAATTAAAATAAATAAATAAAAATAAATAAGCTCGGAAAGAGTGCCGAGAAGAGCAACGAGAACGATTTAGCTCTGGAAAAAAAAGACTCCTTGCAGTGAGACACTGAACTAAGTGCATTTTGCTTCAAAGAGAAGATTATAATCTTTAAGGGACTAGACAAGAAGAAGATATTTCATAAGGCTCTAAATTAGTGGGCAGACACAACAGAATCCAATATTTGCAAGTTCAATCTGGAGATAAAAAGCATGTTTTAAGTATAATTAGCTACTGAGATGAATTGTCAAAAGATGCAGTAAATTCTCCATCACTAAGAAACTATTTTAATTATCGCATGCTTAGCTTAAACTAGATCCCAGAAGCCTCAGACAACACAAGCCCAATAATCTCTAAGTTTATCAGGCTTCTAGCACAAGACAGCCCCCAGTCTGGAAATTGTTCCTGTTGCTAATTCCAAATGAGATTATTTTTCCACAAGAAATTCAAGGTGGGAGAATAATGACAAGTGAATAATTAGTGCATACAATACCAAGTCACGTAGGCATTACTTATATAATAGTAGCATTCCTCAGCCCAGTGCTTCCAGGGGAAAAAAATAAAAAAGGTATTCCCTAATGTCTAATTCAGGTTAGAAAACCAAAACAACAACAACAACAACAAAACCCAACTAAAGAAAAAGGAATATCACTTTATATATAAAGTTTGAAATATACAGTATTGTGTATAGTTTTGTGATGGGCTTTTATCACATCCAGAATCCACCCCAGAGAATCACAGAATGGCCTGGGTTGGAAGGGATCTCAAAGCTGATTTCGTTCCAAGCCCATGCCATGGGCAGGGACACATTTCACTAGACCAGGTTGCTCAGGGTCACATCCTACCTGGCCTCGAACACTTCCAGGCATGGAGCACCCATAGCTTCTCTGGGAAACCTATTCCAGTGCCTCACTGCCCTCACAGTAAAGAATTTTTCCTATTATCTAATCTAAACCTGCTCTCTTTCAGTTTGAAGCCATTCCCCCTTGTCCTGTCACTACATGCTCTTGTAAATAGGAATATTTACAATATATATGTAAAAAGAGGAAAGGTTTCAGACTGGCACTATCAAGCACTCTACCAGTTCCCTCCTGGAACACCTCAGGATTGTTTTATACCCTAAACAAAAAAACCCACAGCTAGCAGAACACTGTTTCTCTTTTGGTCCTCTAGGAGTTTACATGGATAGCTGCTATTAACACTAATCAGAGTTAAGGGCAGAAATCCCCCATGGACAGCCATGTTGTCTGGGGATATGTCCATAATTAATATGTTCTAAGAGTCTAATTTTGAAACAAAGTAATCAGGCTTAAGATGAGTTATATTAGTCTTAAATCTCTGACTGCATATTTGCCTATATATATATATATATATATATACACACACACACTGGATCCAATGTCAGACCAATGTATAGTTTACAACTTCTGATGAAACAAGCTCTCTCTTAGCTGTGTTTGCAAGCATGAAACACGAATATACAAGAAGAGAAAAAACACAGTGGGGCTTGTTTTCTTTTAGTTTTTTACTCTTCTTTATAGCACACTGTTATTATAAATGTTAATGCTCATCATTGTTCTTTTTCACATCATAGTGCCCAGGCTGAGCAAAGCAAGCATAATCCTAACACTTCTGATGTTACAAACTAAAATTAACCATGCAGCACCATGGGAATATTTGTAATATGAAAGATGTGGAACAGGGACTTCGTGACAAGTACATGGAGGAGAGAAGAGGAAGCTAGATGGCTTGAACATGAGTGGTTTTGCAAGTAAGAGATGCTGTAATGGGACAAGAAATACAAAATAAAATTATGCCAACAGAATTTGGTTTCAGTATTATTTAGGATTTCTGTCACTGAAAGAGACATTTTCGAGTCTGTGGCTGCTGATGCTCCTGCACAATTGATGCCCAAGTCATACATAATGTATTATACAACACAGTATATTAACTCAGCTTCAAAGTGTTAATATGTCACGAAACTTAATTCAGATATCACAGATTATGCAAAGGAGATAGAGATGTGGAGACACACTCTTGTTTTTCAGAGGTGTCAGCCAGACAGCTTTGTGTCCCCCAGTCCAGGAGGACATAGCAGCAGCTCGCTCTAAATCTCTTTCACAGAATGAAGGCTGGATGTCACTTCAACCTGGTATTTTTGGCAAAAAAATCCTGTACTGAGGGCAAAACCACATTTAAAAAAAAAAAAAAAAAAAAAAAAAAAAAAAAAAAAAAAAAAAAAAAAAAAAAAAAAAAAAAAAAAAAAAAAAAAAAAAAAAAAAAAAAAAGCAGAAGCCTTTGAATACAAGACAATAGCCCAGGCTTTTGCAGCTACAGATTCATTTTATATTGCTGATCTGAAAATTGTGTAATATAAGCACAGAAGACTTTCTAATTTTCTTTATCTACAATAAAACAAAGTCCTAACTTTTGTGCTGTGTGGGTAAAGAATCCAGCTATACTCTCTGAATGTCTGTGAATAAATGGCAGCAATGGAGACCAACTGTTTCCTTGATCAGCAGCGGGAATAAAGATAGCAAACCTTTGGCCCCATGAGCTCAGTTGGGAATGGAGTTGCATGGAGACTTATCTAGTGTCTCTGTCAGCTGGGAATGAAGCCCACAACAATCCACAGTACTTAAAATGGAGGTAGAGACGTTCTCCCATTTCCACACACGCTGTTTTTGCAAGTCTCTCACTGCTCTTCCCTAAGCAATTCCATGCTTCATATAAGCTGCTACTAAAGAGACCGTAAACAACATCTACCAAAATTACACTGGAAGCAACAGAGGGAAAGCATCTACAGGAGCTTTTGCTCATGGTGTGAAGTTTTCCAAATACCCTGACACAGGTAGATCTGAGACTATCATATCTTTGTTTCATTAACTTGGTCCCTAATGCTCTTAAAACCAGGTTGGAAGAGATATGTCTAATTGTCTCTGTGTGTAAATCCATCTGGAGAAAAGGGAAAACAGAGGACAGTTTTTTGCCTATAGAGATAAAATAAGTAGATAATATTAAGTATTGAAATATTAAAATACTATGGACACATATTAAATATTTAATATAAAGTGCCCACTAGCATCTGTAATCTTATAGGGTGTTTAACCCCGGGTAAATCAGCCAAGGCTTTTATAGAATGTAATTAGAAAATACTCTTCTGAAAACAAAAACTACAAAAAAACCCTCCCTAAACAGCAACAACAGAAGAAAAACCAAACCAAACAAACAAAACGAAAACCCACCAAAACAAACAAACAAACCCAAAACCAGCAAACCAAACACAAAACCATCCTAACTCTTGCAACTTTGAGGAATCTACTTTTAGTAAATGAACTTGGTGGGTTTAAGCCTTCATGATTATCTAGGTTATGGCTTTCTTTGTATTGTTTGTACTAAACGAAGAGGAAAAAGGGATGCTTTCATTATTCAGACTTAATGAACACACAAAAACAGACTCAATTTAAACTAGCTAGACAATCTAGTGTATTTGGAGACAAAGAAAAATAAACTAGGAAAACAGATGAAGTCCAAGATTCCCTGGAATAAAAACCAGCTAGCAGGACTGATCACAGCCCTGTACACTAATTGAGGCAGGACATGTCCCTCCTCAGTGATCACTTTGGGGAATATGGGAAGAAACAAAACAATGCAAGAAGGTGCTGTCTACACGAGAGAGTCCCCACACATAGCAGAGAAATCTTGCTATCATGTAAAGATACTGAGAAATAACAAGGAGTTGTATTCTGTATCCTTTCACAATCTACTAAAATGGTTCCTTCTGCAAGATCATCTGATGCTACCAATCCTCCAAAATAACATTTCCTTGAACAAACTCAAGAAAACACCATTCCTGGCAGCTGACAGACAATTTGGGAGGCTGTTAAGCCATCCTATGACACATACAGACCACCAATGTAGAGTCAAACATTTTTTTAAATGACAAAACACTAAAATGCATCACCAGATCATATATTTCACCATCAGCTTCTCCCTCAGCTACTTCCAGGGGCATCCAGATCCAGCCTGCACTCACCAACTTAACTTCCATCTTGTTCCTTGCTGGCAGGAGCTCCAGATTCTGCTCATCTCTCCTTGGCCAAGTTAGAGCATCCTGATCTCTCTCAGGTGCTCCTCATGAGGGCTCACTTCCTACTTTCTCCTCTAATGGCAATCTTGCTCCAGAGCTTCTGCCAAATATGGCTGTGAAGGCTTAGTTTTCCCATCCCCTGTTTTCTGCAATTAAACTTAGGATATAATGGATGACTTAGGATATATAATTAAGGCTTAGGTTGTAATAAAAGGGACGCTCTTTTGTATAAATTCTCTGCCTTACTGTGGCTGCTTTAAATTTGTATTTCTATCATTGTCTAATTAGTATCTCTTCTGTCTTTAGGCTGGCTTTTCCTGTTTATAAGGCTGTGGTAAAACATGATAAATCATTTAACCTAGAAAAAGTGATCACACCAACAGCTTACTAAGGCTACAATTATCAGTTTCCTCTCAGTATTACCTAAAGAATAAAGATGACAACAATTCTAACAGAAAATAGGTATGAGAAAGGGGAAAGCACAACTTCTGGGGACTCACAGTAAATAAAACTATCTCTGTGAAGCTAATTAGTTCAGGTGTGGCAGCAGGCTGAGGAGTCTAGAAGGTGGTTCACCTGGAATCACTTCAGGGATTCACCCACTATCAAAAAACATGAACATATTTTCCCCATCTCTCATCCTTGTTTCAGCAAGCATTTCCAACATGCAGGGAAAGCAAAGGCACAGGATCCAACACAGCAGACTCACCAGGACCAAGAGCAATATATTAAAATATATATACACATAAGACAGAAGAGTGGTAATGAGGAAAACACAGGCATCATTTCCATCCAGTTCCTCTAGCCCATCCATGCTTTGTGACAGCTCTTCAGGTTCTGCACTCTCTGTTCTGGTTTAGTCTATGGAGTGCTTGGTTATATCTGCCTGTCAGCATGTTGCTATGTCCTTGCACTCGGAACACAAACCCAGGGAAAACTTCAGAAACTGCAAAAGCAATGTTGTGAAAAAAATCACCCATCAACTTTAAAATGGGGCACTGCAAAAGACTAATTCCTTCTTCACCCTTTGTTTCGGTCCCACAACTGTCGTGCTCAGCACACTCTTCAAAGAATTAAAGAGAATCACTGCCAAACACACACAGACTCTCTTTTTCCATCTGAAAAGCACACTTTTTTCAAAATCTGTCCTCTTCTGCACTAAAGTGTGTGAAGCTATCTACATCCTCAAATGGGCTTTAGCTTCCAGATAACCCAAACCTCTGACTTTATGATAAGTCAAAGTATGCATTAAGCACTGCTCAGTAAAACTAGTCACAATAGAGCTCTGATAGCTGTTCAAAATAGATTACACAACCAATCACCACTGACTTCATCTTTGGGAGATGGCTCTCAGTTCTTTGAGGCCGGTCCATGCAGTAAAGAACTAATACGCATCTTTGATTCTGCACCCCATCTTCTGCCAGCAAATCTACTTGGAAGTTACAGCTAACATTCCAAGTCCTGAGCAGCTTTAGTCTGTTTTAATTAATTAAAAAAGAAAAAAAAAAAAAAAAGGAAGGGAAAAAAAAGATATCTATGTGCCTTAGGGTGACATCCACCCTGATCCCACTGACAGCTTTCCTTATGGCTTTGAAATCTATTACCTTCTGCAAGAATAGGAACTTCGTGGCGACCTTCAAAAGGAAGCTCCTACCTTCAGCACAGGACCTGCAGTTGCTTTAGTGGCAGATCAAGGTCTCCACGTGGTACAGAACAGCAATTACCCCGTGAATATAACAAATATGCCAGAAAGCACATAGGAAGAAAAGTATATGCAAAGTCAGAAACAGCTGGTCAAAACTCATCCCAGAAACTCTTTTCTGAGCAACAGTTCCTGGGAGAGGAGAGGAGAGAATGAAAACAAGTCTGGCTGCACATCTTGCAGCTGCTGAAGTCTGAAGACACTTATACCAAACACAGTAATTTACTCAGATGGGCTGAGTTCTTCACTTTGTACAATGACTGGATGCACGAGGAATGGAAAATTCCTGCTAAGAATTCCTTCTCCTGGGTCAACTGGACCTAAAAGCGTTTAAGAGAAATTGGATGCCTGCTCTAAGGAAAGCCATTAGTGCAAAAGCACTGCCAAAATGTAGACTTAGGAAAGCTTCGACCCCATTTACAGTTGCTAGACCAGAATGCTGGACACGGACTGCTTTGCAAACCTGCCAGAAGAAGAATCGCCCCTTTAGCTATGAACAGACCCTAAACACCACACAGTCAACAAAACAGATGCCAAAACCATGCCAAAAATTTCCCAGAACTTCTTATTTTTCAGAAGAGGGAATGATTGAGATCAGGTCAAACCTGAGCATGTCTTCCATTCATTCAATATAAATACACTTACCTGTCAGACTTTCTGTCTGAGCTACAATACCAGTTGTGGGTTTGCACCTCGCAGTACATATCCGTGCAGTAAGGATGGGTGGATCACTATGGCAGCCTTCTCCCTCTGCCCATCATCCTTTCCAAAACACAGGAAATGGCTGTCAGGTCAGTTCTGAAAGTTGGTGAATAATTACGCAGACTAATTGTTAGCCTTTCATCTTAATAATTAGCATTTCAAAAGTATTTTATTAATCAGTCTTGTTACAGGTAGGGACCATTGTAAGCTTTGGATTTTTTTTTTTTTAATAATTTTAGAGTCTTTTCATTATTAAATCACCATTGAGGTTTTGCAGAGCTACTGTTATAGCTTGTAATAGCTTGACACCCTCCACCCCTCTTTCAATTTCAATTCACTATCTAGGTGAATCACTATCTAAAATTATCAGTATACTCTCCAGATATCACTATCTAGAATAATCAGGCTTTTAATGCTTAGCAGATACAGTAATAACATACCTAATTTTTAACTTTCATGATTGGGTTCCTCTGGGACAGAGTAGAAGGAAGATTGATGTATTATTAATATTATAAATAATTAAAATTAATGAAATGCACCAAAAGTGGAAAGTGTGAACCAAAGGAAGAACTAGCACACCAGTCTTAATGTAAACTATTGAATCTGTGTCTACACGATACCAGTCTGTACTCCTTTACATCCCTGCAAAGCATGCATAAAACCTTGCTAGAACAAAATGATATAATTTCCCACTCATTTTCCACACATGGAAGTATCTACAGAAGGTGCAAGGCAGGGGAGAGAGTGGTCAGTCAGTCGTGTTTTAATTTATAGCTATTTTTGCCTAAGCCCTGAATGGCCTGCCAATTATGAATAGTACCAGCTGGGCTGTCAGGAGAGCAGGCTAAGAAGGACACACAGAAAAAGAAAATTATCATAATGTAAAAATAAAGAACAGGAGAAAGGTTTGGAGCAGGGGAAACCTGACGGGGAGCCCAGCTCTGGTTTTAAAATGCCTTACTACAGTCCTGTCTTCCCCAACCACTCCAAATAAAAAAATTATTATGATCATCATCATTAACTGGACACAGGCCTGTAACACATCCCTGACTTCTCAGGGCATAATCCAGATAGCTACTATGTATAAAAACTAGGACTTTTCTGTGCTTAAATAAGTAGCAAAAATAAGAACTGCATATGATGATGAGGAGGAGAATCTTCTGAAGGGTCTTCCTTTCATAGTTCAAATAACTAATAAAAACTCACTAGTTTCTTTTTTTTAACACAATCATTTTACGTGAGTTTTAAATGAAATAAAAAAAAAATTAAGATTTTCAGGAACATGACAGCTCTTCTGTTTTAAGCTCTTTCCCCAATCTCTGTCACAGGAAGAATATAAAAAACAATTCCTCTAAACAAAACCTGATGAATGCCCACCAACAGAGTCGTGTCTTGAGCATCTATTTAGGGAACAAAGAATAAACACAGGCACTAAAGGAACAAAGATTTTATTCCTTTGCTACGAGGATATCAATGCTGGACCACGCTGGTGTATGTATAAAAATGTGTCATTTGGCAAAGCAGTAGTTTTGGAAGCTGATCTGCTTTTCATGACTGCTCTTCTCTGTGAAAAAATTAGGAGATTTACTCCATACTTTATTGTAATCTGCTTATTTGTGGATGCAGATCAGTTTAAAAAGAAGAAGTATATTTATACTCATGCACTTCACTGTATATCAGCATCATACAGACAAATTCTACAATATCCTTCCCTCTGCTCCTTTCCATAGCCTTGTAGGAGAGACAAGGCAGACAAGTCAGTACGAACCGCCAGCAGGCCATAACTCCTCTCCTACAGACAAGCGACAATAAATCACATTCACCAGCTAGGCAGGTAGCTCTTGTCCTTTAACACTGAAGGAAACATAAAGCTCCTTTCTCTGAGCACTGATTGTCCAGTTGATATTGGAGCTCTCGGAAGCAGCTCCTGAGCTGCAGAGATACTTAAAAACAAGGTAAACCAAAGCCTAAATGTGTCAGTCTTCTGCTATTTTATTAATCCTTGTTTTTCAAGAGAGCAATGAAAGAACAACCAGCTGCTGGAGTGGAATATTTATCACCATTTGTCCCTGCAAGTTTATAAGTTACTCCTGCTGTGCCAGGATTCAAGGTCCTTGGGGCTCTGACCACAGCACCCCCTGCTCAAGGGGGAGCCACTCAGGGCTGTGGGAATGCAGCACCAGGGATGAAGAGACATCACCCCTCCCCTGGGATAAGAAGGAAGAGAACAAGCCACAATACTATCAAATATGTCTACTGTGGGACTAAGAAGGAAAGGATTATTGCTTTTTGGGGGGGGGTTTTGCTCTCAAGCAGCTAACCTTTCTGTTTCAGCTTCCTCCATGTAAGCGTAACTCATTGATTAATTCTGACAATTACATAATGCTTTTGAAGTGCAAAGAGAGACCAAAGAGCATATCCAAAATCTGGGACAGCCGTAGCTCATCTGTTTCTTATGGTTCCCTAGCATAGGTTTTATTTCCAAGTGAGTCAGTCACATTTCAGTGAGTGTAACGGAGTTATTTTTGTAACCCTTCCAAAAACCCTTCGACTAAGACCCGATGATATACTGACCCCTTGGAGGGGGAAGGGATGACAGATATAATTTCATGAGGCGACACAGAAATGCTGAGACTATCTGTGGAATCTCTCCTTCAGTCACTTAGCAGAAATCAAGCACTCAGAAAACCACCTTACCTGGGGGGGGGGGCAGGGGGGGGGAAGGAGGGTGTCTTGTTTTATCTGCTGAAGATTATTTAACCCAGAATTGCTAAATAAAAAGCTTTTCATGTTGCAACTTGATCCCCAGGTTGAGGGATCTCCTTGTTGGCTTCACTAACTCAAGTGTAATCTCAGTGAAACAAGAAAACTGCAGTAAGGACACATGAAATGAGAAGTCTTGTTTGTTGTAGAAGTATCCTCATCTCACTTTCACACAGGCTCCCACCTCCTGTCGACCCAAAAGCTGACGAAATGAACATTTTGAGCATGTAAGCCAAAGTGTAGGCAGAAATTGGTGATGATCAGGGCATGTCAATAATGTCACACAGCTGGAACTCTGCCCGGTACATGGAGAACAGCTGTTCTCCCAGTGACTAATCACACAGGAGGAGGTAGATCATAAAATTCTCCTTTTTCAGAGAGGAGGACACTGCTTCTCCTGATGCCACCTCCAGTAATTAGTTTCTCCTCTCCCTTCCAGTTTCATGCTGTAACAGTCCAGCCACAATGTGTGCAGCGACACCTCAAACGTGCAAGTGTGAACTTCAAGCATGCCAGTGTTTCGCCTTCAACAAATTGTCTGACAGCAGTGCTGCACCCCAGATGTGGAGGGATTCAGTGATCAGTGAATTAACTTCAGAAATTTTGGAAAAAAAAAGAAAAAAGGCAATCTACTAATTTAAAGCAAAAAAGTAAAATATTCTTTCTACTCCTGTTCAGTTACAGATAGAATATACATCCAGCTCAAAGTTCACCCCTTTGTCCATTGAAATAATCACTTCAGTAAAGGACTCAAAAAAGCCTAGAGTGAAAGAGGTGGTAGATACATTAGAAATCAAGCCATAGGGTACATCAGTTTGGATATACCTCACCTTTGTACCACAAGTACTGTGAGGGAATAAAAAATGAAAAAATTCAGAATAAAATGCAGAGAATTGTTTTTATTTCATTTAAAAAAACTGAGTTTGCCCATCTAAATGTAATATTATTTCCCAGATGCTTAAAGATAATAGCAGGCAGGATAACATCCAGAAAGCAAAACAGAATATTGCTTTCATCATCTCAGAAGTGTTTGAAAGCCCAGCCCATGCCAGGACAAAATGGTTGGTGTTTGCCTCTAACCATTACAGTCATCCTATTTTTGAGGATCACAGTGATAAACAATTCCCTGAAGTATACTGTAATTCTGCAGCACTGATGAGCCCAATATCAATGCCTGTGTTAAGGGCAAGTTCAAAGACTCTTCAGTGTTTGCTTGATAAGCTTCTCAGAGAGGTCATTAACTAGGACAGTTCGTGTACTGCACTCTTCATGAACATTTTCTGTATTTTTTGTTTTTCTCATCACAATGCCCATTTTAGGGGAGCCTTCCCCAGCTGCCTAGGAACATCTGAAGGGAAAGGCACGCATGCAGCAGTAGTCAGTACTCACATACTGTAGACTGCATGTCCAAAGCATGTTTGTGGATAAGGACTGTTAGCACACATGAGACCAGGAAGGGTTTTAACTGGCTGAGGACAGGAATGAAGTGGAAAACATTTGCGAGGCTTAGGTCCAGTAGGAAAGTTATTCCAGGAAATGCTTAGGGTAGCTCCTGGTAATACTCATCTCCAGTACTCAAGCATTAGGAGTAAACAAAACAAGATGAGAACCTGGGTGGTACCTCATCCTCCAGAGTTAAATGCTGCCATTTAAATATCTAAAATCATGGATGTTTTAGTGGTGTTGTATTGGCCCTGCACATGGCAGGGTAGTGGAGGTGACCAGTCTCAGAGCCCTGGATGCAATGCTGCACAGAACACTCACCAGGACAGCTCTGATTGTCACAGTCAACTGGAGTTAACTGTTCTTCAGCCAACTCCTTCCAGCAAGCAATCCAGAGTCTGAAAGAGTTCCATAGGAGCCACTCACTGACACAGGAATGCTGCTCTGCCACACCAGCATTTTTCACTCACTGGAGAAGCAAGACAGAAGCAGCTTTTCTGTTGTGACCTACACCCTCTCAGTTGCCACCATCAGTGAACTATTACCAAAACCTACTCCAGCAAAAAGTTTCCACTGCATCCGTGCTAGAGGGACAACACTCGTCCCTCTAGCCCTGAGCAAGACAGGCCTGCCCAAGTGCCTCATGCAGACATAGCTCCACAGGTCTGAATTAATGGCAGCTTTGCAGTGCATCAGCTGCTGTCTCATGCAAGGCCCAAAGGCTCCAGCAAACATCTTTAAGCAGCTCTAAGACCCGGAAGCAACCAGGGCTGCCCGAGGCCATCATAAGAGTTGGACACGGACTATTCATCCTGACAAGTCTGAGAGTACCCGGCTGTCTCTGAAGGGTTGTTGGCTGTTCCCCAGCCCTGTAGAGCAGAGACAGCAGCGTGATCCAGAGGTGCCATGAGTCAGAATCACCAGGAGAAGCAGCTACCTGAGCGGGTGCTCTAAACACAAAAGACGAAAATTAAACCCTGAAAATTCTCAGTGCCAGTTTATCGGTTTTATAGCAGAAATTAATTCGGGCAGGATTAATGCAAGCTGACAAAAACAGCAGGATAGCATTAAGGAGATAGGAAGAAAAAGAAGGAGAAACCCCAGTCCTTCCAGCCACAGCTGGCAGGCAGCTCCCTCCTCCCCGGCAGTGGAAGGGTGAGAGAGGGGCTGTGGAGGTGGGAGAAGCCCATGACGGCTCTGAAGGGCCTCCTGCCACTGCCTATGCCTTGCTGTAGAAATTTCAGCTTTAGGAGTCCTATCAGGACACACACAGAGCTTCAGTCCCTGAGGAAGGACTTGGTATAACTCTCTTTTTCTTTTGTTCTTCAACAGCTGCTTTTAGGCTGCGTGCTCTTTCCCCAAGTCTAACTTCTGAGCAACCACAGGGAGCAAATGCAGCAGATCTCACATATTTTTCATCTCAGAAGATCCCACTTGGGTAATGTCACCAAGTGGCTTACATTTTGGCATGAAAGCTTTACCCTCCTAGCACTTGAGCACAGATGTATAGGTAGGTGCCCACCTGCAGCTGGGGAGACATGTAGGGGGTATATACATACATAAGGGGGAAGAAATTATTTATTGTGAGGGTGGTGAGGCACTGGAACAGGTTACCCAGAGAAGCTGTAGATGCCCCATCCCTGGAAATGTTGAAGATGGGGCCCTGAGCAACCTGGTGGTCTAGTGGAAGGTGTCCCTGCCCATGGGACTCTTAGCTTCTGAAAAGGGTCATCATCTTCCCCATGCATTGGCTTTTTGTTGTTTTGTTTTGTTTTGTTTTAAACTGATCTTTGCAGTGCCATCTCCACTTTAAAAAACCTGCTCAAGTGTATAAACAACCTATGGGTACTCCGGGCAATCTGTTTACCTAACTGATCATTTAGTACTCTAGGAGTTTAGGTTACATGTGGATATAAAACATAGTGTTGTCAGTCTCTCTCATTTATCCAAATATCCCCAGTTCTGTGAACCTCAGATGTTCCCTTACAGAAGGAGAAATGAAAACAAAGGGGGAAAAGGAGGACAAAGGAAAACCATTGTGTATACACACTTCTCTTTAGATTTCCCAACAGATGCTCCTCAGAGAGGGGCTGACCAAGCCTGAATACTGGAACAGCCAAGCATTCCTACATATGTATTTATTTATAATTATAGATCTCTACAAGTCATTAGAAAATACAGATCCAAAGGAACAAGAGATCTGCCCAGGAAGGCAGCATTATGGCCACAACTTCAGCTGTGGAATATTATTTAATTCACAAAATTTCAACTGTATGTATATTTTGAGGTTTCAAATGGAATAGTAAATTTCCCATTTCTAGAGTGATATCAGTGACAAAATTTTAACGTTTTGAAAAAAATACGTAGTCAAAACTGAAACACAGCAAATCAACTTCCCTGAATTTTACTGGTGGTTGGAAGAGAAGGATCAAGAGGGGACACAGCATTGTTTTTTATTTTTTCCCTAGCCTTTCAGCTAATGCTATAAAAGAAACATTTTTTGAAATCTCCACGACTCTTACACAATAGGGAAGAAAAAGAGCACAACGAAATCAATCACCCTCCAGCTGATACTATTGCAGAATAAAATCCATTCTGAGATATCCTAGAAGCAGGACAACACTTCTGAGTTGCAGCAAATCAAATCTGGCGATAAAAGGGCTGCTCTTGCTTCTTCCCTCCATGACAAGCGGAGGTACAGGTTATCTACTCCAGCAAACAGTCAAAGGAGCTTGGATTAAGCAAGTCAGTTTTTATTATCAGTCCACCTTCCTGAGGAGGCCACTTTACACAGCTGCCTGTAGAGGTGCTTCTATCCATTTGTCTATCTTGCAAAATAACTTCCAAGTTTTCCAGGTTTTGACAGAACAGTGACAGTCATAAAAATACTGTGCCTGATCCAGTTTTGGACATGGATGGATGGCAGGGCAGAGGAAAGATAATGCTTCTGCTGAGCAAAATTTGCCAGACGCAAGAAAATTCACATATTTAGCACAAACCTATAGGAAATCAGACTTCATAACCTTTACTCATCATGGCACTACTTTTTTTCCCTACACTGGTGAGATACCGAAAGATTACAAAACCCCAGGCAAGCAGAGAGACGCATTTGCAATGTATCAGTACTATCTTTTTTTAATATAAAATACCAAGTTTGGAATAGAAAAGTAACTGGGCTGATACAATGTTTTAACAAATCTGCAATGAAAACACATACACCTGATGAAATCAGAGAAGGGTCCAACAGCAAAATCTCTACTTGGATTTTATTCCTTCCAGGGACTCTAGGTATGTTTTTATCAGGGATTTGATAAAGAACAATCTTTGGCATCCATAGAGGATGTCAGAGGGAATGATTGTGGAATGTATGTCAAAATGATGACAGTAGTCACATCTCTGGCAGCTGTCACTTGTCATTTACCAACACCTTTGCTTATGCCTGTCCAAATTTTTATCCTGAGTGAAGATTTTGGTGCGTAAAATGGAAACCATGTCTCTTGTTAGGTCTTTAGCCTCCAGGTTAATGTTACTCTACTAGGTCTCCGAATATATTGTAAGTAGGAAAAAAAATGAGCAGAAGTAAATGCATTTTTAGTTTGCATTTCAACAAAAGAATCCCATTTCTCAACAAGATTGTGAATACTGGGCTACAAATTGTTACAGAAGGTCAGATTTCATTTTATTCCTCTGCAGGTTACTGGGTAAAGAAAAATATTTGATTTTTGTATTCTAACAATAATTGTATTTTGTCTGCTGGAAAAAAACCCAAGCTATTTTAGCTAAAGATGAGGTTATCTAACCACCCTTTATTTAGGGCAATCAGCCATCACAAAACAATTCCTGGGAGTAAACACCATAGTTAGAGACATGCAAACAAATGCTAGAATTAAAAATGATAGTACCACACATGAAAGAAAAAGAAATCAAAGGGATTACTACATGAAGCAAATCTGTATTATGCCTCCCACTGAGTCGTAATATTTTCCATGTACTCTGCTTTGGGGGGTTGATGTTTGTTTGTATGTTTTTGTTGTTTGGGTTTGGTTTTTTTTCTTAAGCAAAACCACATGTTCCAACAGGGTAAATCAGGTAAAAAAATTTTTTTATTTCATTCTGGAAAGGGCATACATTTCTGTGTCTACATCTCTTCCAGTATATCAGTGTAATAATTCTCTCAACACAGAGCTCAGGAAGACTTAATAGAATTTAATATTGAGCAAAAACAACCAACAAAAACAAGTGCCACACTCATTGAAGATTTTGCCCAATGGTTTAAATTCAGAAAAATTAAGCAAACCAGCAAGCAACATCAGTCACATAAAATCAAGTATAACTTTCCCATTAATTTCTGACAAGGTTGCCTTTATGCAAATAGTCAATCAAAGCCTTAGGCTTTGGGAATGGGCAATAATCTGCTACGGGCAATGAAGCTACACTGATCTGCACCAGTATTTGATTTGGCCAAACATTCAGAAGAGACAATTACTACTTAAAAACAGGAGGTCTCTTTGCTGGAAGGAAGGGACTCTGTTGAACAGTTACTAGCTGGGCAGCATGTCAGTTCTAAGTTTTATGCTGAATCAGCCTCAGGGAAGATTCAAATATACCCTTAATTAAATACTTTATTCTACCATCCTAAAAACATTAAGAGAGGAATTAATTACACAGGGACATATCTTGAACCCATTACCTGTTAGGGATGTCCTGTGTATCAAAAATTAAACCTCAATTCATAAAATAGCTTTAATATCACTAAAGCTTAGAGTCATTTCAGCTACTGGTAAAAGTTGTTTGTGGTTGTGTTTGGTTTTTTTTTTTTTTTAAAAAAAAAGGATTCTCTGAGAAATGTAAATGGATTTACTTTCTGAAAGACTAGTGTGAACCTACATGTAATCAATCAGCTCAGTTGCTACAAGTGCACTGTCAGAAGTGTAAGAGTAAATTTACTATGGAAAGGTACTGAGAAAAAAACGTGACACTGATGTGCAGAAACATCTCAAGTTCTTTTCCCCACGTTTGGTCTCCATCAATTAAAACCACAATTCATGAACAACATCAATAACCAAGTAACACTCCTGAAAATTCAGCAGTAAAGTGGAACACAAAGTGGATGCTGTAAAATGAAAGGCAGCAGAGTACAGAATCCCCCTGCAGCCAGGCATAGCAGCCCCATAAAAGCTACAGAGCACCAGAGACTGCACTGCTGTAATTCACTCGTCCCTCCCTTTCTTTTTATACTGCCCCAGACAAAGTGACACTGTAAGTTATAGAGCAGACAGAGCAGAGCCAGTGTTTGAGGTGTGGTAGCAGGTTCTTTACTAAGGTGATCCTGCTTTGCCTGATTTAACATTGCAGGGCCCCAGAGATGGGACCAATTTCAAAGGTATCCTAGATGAGATGAGACTATCCTTCAGCGTACCCTAACTTGTATCCATCCACCTCGAATATGAGGAACTGTAACCTAAATTGGTGTAAGCTGTGCATCAGGCATACGTGTGAGAAATGTGTGTTTCTGGGCATGGGATAACCTATTTTATTATATGTTCTTATTTTCTCCAGTTTCTTATTCCCACATCTGTCCTTCTTGGCCCTGTGTGTACAACAGCTGCATATATGGGGAAACCGATTTCAAACAAAGGAAAAGTATTCCTTGTTTTTCTCATAAATCACTCTTCAGATGGTATATAAGTCCAGAAATTCAGATCATTAGTCCAAAATATCAGTTATTTTTTTCATAACAAAACAAACCAGCATTATTTCCCCAGTGATATCCCCCCTATTATTTCCCTAGTGATATCCCCCCTCCACATAGAAAAGCAACTAGATAAGTGTGTTTATAAACCCAATTGTTTAGATCTACTTCTGTCTCAGGAATTAGTGTCCAGCCTTTTATACAGCTCATACAGGTTTATCGTGCCCTGTCATTACACCTGTATGGACTGGAAGGAAGCCGAAGAAACAATAAAAATTATGGTCTTTAAATAAAAGGAATGGAAATATGTTGTGCTTCATAGAGAGAATGGCAGGATCCATGTTCTTTCCCTGAAGAAGGATAAAGATATTGACCCCAGAGCAATTTCAGCCAGCATGATGCTGTTGCTTCTCAAAAGGCAATTCTCCAGCACAGAGAGTGAACATGACAGGAACATGTCACCATCAACACAGAAGAGCTGACAGAGCATCAGTTCCTCTGAATCCTAAGCCTGTGTATTCCTCATTTCTAAACACTAAAGCCTTCATTCCAGCCGCATTACTGCTCACCTTTAAGGAATTATGCAGCAAGGTTTTAATGATAAAGCATAGTACGCACACTCTACATCTGCCATATAATTAATAATTCTGTAACAGAAACCAAATAATGTATAGCTCATATTTTCTTACTTAGCTTTTCCATATTTATACAACAAAGTGAAGATACTGCTAAAGTCTTACACAAGAAGTTCCTCCTGTTCATTACACGTACACGAGATAGTTAAGAAAGAACGAAGACTGTGAAATTAAAACCAGTAAACCCTGTGCCAAATGCTACGGATTCCATAAGTTTAACACCCTTTCCATAATCTTGCATAAAAATCACAGTGCAGCTTCACACCCAATTCATTAATTGCCCCTTTTTCATTAAACACCAGGCAGCCTGCAGGCCTTTTGTTTGTTTGTTTTTAATTCAAAGGCTGATGGGGCATCTGAGGTGGTTTGATAACAGCCCTGTGCGTTATGTAATTTTTTCATTTGACACAGTTTGACTATTTTTTTTTTTTTTGAGGGGATGAGTGGTGTTCTTCAAGTTTACATGTAATAAAACATGGCCAGTACTCCTTAGACAAATAAAGCCAAGTATTTGTTTTTAAAAGACAGTACTGACCAGAGTACTTTCTGCATAAAGTGACTCCTGCATATGGTAACAGAGAAGCAACAGCACAGTATGGATGTACATGCCTGACATGCAGATTTTCAAACTGAGTGCATACATTAGAAAGCCATGTACAATGAGCATCAGTGTGAGTATCACAGTCTGTCTGAAGAGTACAATTTTAGGCAGCCCCTCTAAGTGCATGCTCAGTATAATGCTTTTCTAATCCTGCTGTAACTTTACACTGTGCTTTACTATAAAACACTGCATTGGTGGCCTCTAATTTCCCAAGATGCTAAAAACTGTTTGCAGACAGGTCTGCTGGTTCCATTCAAACAAACAAACAAGAAAACAAAATAAAATGCCAAACAGTTCACATCTTCTGGTAACATCAAGACAGACCCATAGGAGGTCCTAATTAATGCCAAATACCAATGGCTTTTACACAGCACAAATTTCCAAAGGCAACCACAAAAGCAAATGAATCACATTAAAATAAATAAGTAAGCAAGTAAGTAAGTAAATAAATAAATAAATAAATAAGCCAACTCCAAAACTTTCTTGGCAGTGGCACTGCAGATGGGCTGGACAGGAGAAAAGGAGAGAGGTTTCTGATCTGCCATTTGCCTAACCTTCGTTCCCTCTTGCCAGCCTACATCTTTGCCTTTCAGTTTGCCTACTGCAACATTTTTCAGCTGCTTAAGGAGAAACTTCCCTCCCCAAATAGCACAAACCAACAGTAGCTGGGACATTCTGGGAACCAGCAGCTGGGGAGATCAGCGTTGGCGAGCTGAGCTGAAATGCTGAGGCATCTCTCATCACAACTGCACAGAGCCAGATTCCAGGGCTGTTAATCAAGCACAACTCAATGGGAGCTTTGCCCAATTAAGTAACCGAGTTTGGCTCATTCTAGAGAAGGATTGTACCACAACAGCAGAAGCCCTTCAGTAGGTAAGCCTGAGGTTAACACTCTCCTTTAACTGTACTGGTAAACTCCCTTCCTATATCTTCTCCTCTAGAGTCCCTCTGAAGAGAAGACTTTAAAGGCAGACTCTGAGGTGATGCCAAGAAAAGCAGGGATGCAGTCAAAAGGAACAGGAGGCATCTGTTTTTTAGCTCTCCTTGTCTCAGTTTTACCACCTGCCCCACTTGCACCATGAAAATCCCCATTCTCTCCAGATAATTAGAAAACAACAACATTTATGTCCACACTGAAGCATAACTCTGGTGTACCCAAGTATATTCCTCCAAACCCCCGTATACCCTCCCAGTCACATGCAGCTTGGATCAGTTTGTGTTTCCCCTACTGAGATCTTTCTCTTTCCCTCCGAGGAGGCTCTCACTGAGATAAGCTGATCTGCTGAAGGGCTGATGTGTCTGCCTTTGCTAAAATCCAGTCCATAACTCTCTGCAGGATACAGAAACTTAGTTAAGGGAGGGAAGAATTTGCTTACTGAAGAAATTAAAATATTAAAAAAAAAAAAAATTTGAAAAAATAATAATGAATCCTGCTAAGTGGCTGAGGTGTTCAGACAGCATTCCAAACTCCACAGAACATCACGAGAAAGTATCCCAGTCGGGAAAGTGCACACTTCAGAAAGAAGTGCTAGCCATACCATACTTGCACCAATTTGGATATTTGATTATTGAAAAGATTATTTTCTCTCAAGAACCTGAAGATCTGATCCTGCAAGACAAGAGGGAAGGAGGTATAAGAATTAGGCCAGGCTCAGTGTCACGGCTTAGGAATGGTATTCACCAAGTGGTATAGAATAGCCTCAAGGTCCTGGCCATGCCCTTCCTGGCTTCTGCAAAAATTAACCCTGATCAGAGCCAGGACACTCAATGAGAAGGAAAGTCAATAGTTCTCACCAAAATAAATTTTTTCTCGAGTTGTCTACCACTAGTCAATGAGGAGTTGAGACCTCCAAACCTTTATGATGAACTTCACTTTGCAGCAAAAGTTATTTAAAATGGGCTTCCAATACCAGTTTTGTAATAACATCTGATTGCAGAAGGATTCTCAAGCTCCGTATTATTCGTATTATTGAGAGAAAATGTTTCTTCTCCCCTCTCCCCTTAACTAAGAAAGCTGAACAGCTAGATATACATTTAAATCTCTTTTCTATTTGCACTGATTTTCAGAAAGGAGTGCTGTGATGATTTACATGTACACATTGCTAGTGGTCCCACTGAAACCGGCGAGATTAGTCTCGGAGTACAGAATTAAGCATGTGCATAAATCTTTGCGGGATCTCAGCCAAAGAGAGACTGTTTTATATTGGGAAACAATAAAGAGGCGCAGGCTTGTGGTGAGTCGGTGAGCCAAACCCTGTCCTCAGAAACACAAGTTAATTTCTCTCTGGGGGCGTGGAGTGGAAACACCACCCCCCCCCCCCGCTGCAGCACACCCAGCCATGGGAAGAGAGGCAGAGGGAAGGGGAGAAGCCCTGTGCCCCTCCACCTGCAGAGAGGAGACTTACAGCTCAGGAAGAAGCTCACCAGTGGGAAGACATGGAGGCACGCTGGTGTAATTAAGATGCATTTCTGGCTTAACTTTCCAAAACATAATCCCCTTATGGTCTCTCCTTCTTGGTCTTCCATGGTTCTCATTGCTATGGGGGTCACATAACAGGAGTGTATCTAGATAGGTTTGAGAAGCACGTGCAACTTTTTATAAAGAATAATGGATAGCCTACATTATTCATAACATAACTGATTTCATTTGCATTATGCTTCACTTTCCAGATTTTTAAACAAGGACATCCTAATAGGACTGTACAGGTACATTTCTTCAGCAATTCATGCTCTACACTAGAATTAGATGTGTTCCACCAAAACCATTATTAAAATTAGCACTACACATTGTTAGATTGTAGCCTAAAATGTGGTGGTTAAAATATTGTCTACAACACTTACATCTTCTATTTCTCTAACACAGAGAATAGATATAAAATTTTAAATTAATGACAAGGACAAAAAAAATTCTCAGGAAAACAAGAAGCAACACAGATTTAAAGGCTCTTTTTAATGTAATGTTTGATGGCTGCTAAATGAAATAAAATAAAATAAATAAAATAAAAAGATGCCTCTAAATTACCTCAAACCATCTGTGAAACAGTAAATGGAAATGAAAAAAACCCAAACAAACTAAATAGAATAGACAGGACAATGGAGAATGGCTTGGACTGGATAACAGTTGATTCTCTCCCTTCAAATTCATAACCATGTTTTTCTTCCCCAGAGATATTCTTCATGTGCAGTCCCTTCACAACATTTCCTTTAGAAAAAAAAAGCCTTGCACATAAACACACTTCCATTTGTCACTGTCTGCACTGGGAAGCAACTAATTCAGGTAACTAAATCTGTTTTAGAGACTATCACTGATAATCCACAGAGAAGAAAACACTGATTATAATCTTGAACCAAAATCTGATGTGATCTTTTGCCTTTTCATTGAAGAAAAACCCCACCACAATCCCCCCCAAAACCCAAATCAAACAACCCACCATGGTAATTGCAGATCCTCACATAAAGAGACAGCAGAGCTGACTAGATTTTTCATTCTGGATACCTGAAAAATCCTTTCTCTTCCCAGTATTAGTGTGGAATTTTCCTTGAGAAACAAAGCAGAAGGGAGTGTTCTTACTAGGCATTCTCACTCGCCCTTGTTGTCTTTCAAGAACTGCTGCTTTAAGACTGCCAAGTTGGTTTTTTTGTGGGTTTTAGTTGGAATTATTTTTTTTTTTATTTTTCTGCCTTCACAAGACAATATTAGACGTTGATTAAACCCAGTGCAGTCAACTGTAAATGGCCCATCAACATCTCCATCACAGAATCAAGCCCTGAGACCCGTTTTGTAGTGCTGAAGAAGAGAGGCTCCCTTAAAATCATCCAAGCAAAAAAAAAAAAAAAACCAAAAAAACGGGCATTCATGAAATGTTATTGTCCAAGATAGAATAGTAGAGGCCGAGGAGAACAAACAATATAAATAGAGAACACGTTTTTCCTTGCCTGCTTCACAATAGCTAGGATTCTTTAAAAAAAAGAATAGGTAGAAAGATAAGACATGCATGCCTGATACTGAAGAAAAGACTGTTTGTACCCAGCAGACTGGATAAATTGTTCTAGAACAGTTCAGCCATGTCAAAAAATGACCCTTCCAAGCTGCCAAGGTCAGTCAGACCCGTAGCCTGTGTTAGTCAAAAAGGTCATCACCACTTGCATATTTCAAATATATTCACCTGTTTTCTCCTAGGACTTCACAAACTTCGTACAGACCAGTCGAGTAGAGGGTTTTAGGTGTGGAATGGTATGGTCAGCACGTGTTTTATTGATGGATCATGAGCTGTAGGCAATATCTAGTCTAGTGCTAAAGACTATCAGAAAGCCTCTATGCTGCTGCTGCAGCCCCCAGTTCCGGGCAGAAGCAGAAGGGTGATAGATACACCAATAAAACGAGAGGCTTGACCCCTAAACTCCTTATTCTTGGTTAAAATTTCACTTAATTCCTAGTGTTCAAGACAACATTTGTTTTCATCTCACCCTGATCTCTGGAAGACCCCCTAATGTATAACAGAGCATGGAAAAATTTATATAAGCTTATTCCCGTGGATATTCATTGTACAGGTGCATCCTGAAAAGTAGTTTACTTGAACAGGAAAAACAACAACAATGCATTAAGATGTAAATTAAATGCATGATTGTAGTTAGTCTTCCACTCAAGCAATTCCCATTGTTATTTTGACTTACTGATCATCAGAGGAATGCTGGAAAGCAGCAGCTTTTAAATATCTGCTAATCAATCACATTATTTCTCTAACTCCATACTTTTGTTTAAAAATAATGATTTCAGGGGAAATTTTGGGGAAAATTTATGGCTAAAATTATCTGATCCTTGCATTGAAACTGTGATAGAGCTCGTTGTGGCAAAAAATTAGATAAATTGTTTTGTGGTCCTTATCTGTGTGTATAAAGACTTAATAAATAAATAAATAAAGGAAAGTTGAAACATCTAGCGGGAGTTACTTCATGGATTCTCCTTCTTTCCGAATTAATAAGCTACTTTTTTGAGACAGTTGCCTTGCAGAGCACATAAGGAAGAGAAGGCTCAACTGGAATACCATTCAGCTGTACCATGACTCCCAACATTATTTTATAACAACTCTGGCAAAGAGTCCCAATTCTTATAGAAGCGTTGCCTGCAAACAGTAAGGTTTCTATCCCTGGGGTTGTCTTGTTTTACTAAAGGAGACCTACATGAAGTTGTGCCCACACTTCCACTGCATACACCAGCTGAGCAGGATTCCTGTCCAGAACAGAGGAAAACCCAGGGCAGGCAGTGGAATTATCTTATTTTAAACTAGCAATAGCTTTGTCCCATGATGTCTGGTCAACAGATATGCATCATTGCTAATGGGCTGTCCGGCCTCATCTGTCCACGGTTGAAAGATGAAAGTGTAAAACAAACTCCTCCGGGTTTTAGGGCCAGAAAAGACTAAAGTTCAATTCATTTTCATGTGGGTTTTTCCAGTGTTTTCAGAACCTGAATACTGAGAAGGTTTCCCCAGAACCCTTTTAAGAAACTTCCTGCGGAAGCTTTTTTCCCCACCAAATGAATTCAGTGACCACCCCTACATACTTTACAAAAACCCAAACGAGTAAATAAATCAAGAACCCTGGAAATCACAGATCTCTTTTTCATTCCACAGTTTGTCAGCAGTTAATGGCATTGCAGTGGCTTAAGTAAGAAGGTAACAGCATATCCCATACTCAGTAGAGAAGGAAAGGGAATGGTGAGGGAGGGAAAAGAGTCTTCTATTCAGTGAGCAACAACAATGGTAGAAATCAAAGTGACATTAAATAAAAATGTGCTGGGAACCTGAAATATTTGCAAAAAATTGCAGAGCCCAAGTACTCTTCTGCTGAATCCGGGGTTTCTGATTTTCCAGATTTTCTATTGACTGCACCTGTGAATGATTACTCGCTGAGAAAGTTTTGTGTATACTACTAGAACTAAAGGGATTGTCCTGTGCACTTACTGTCCTACCTCAAGAGTGGTCTGGTAGAGCTCAAGACTTGAACAAGCGGTGCTGAGACTCACTCTACATTTCCCAGGGCCCTTTCATCAGATACACGCTGAAAGCACCTTCCTGTGCTGCTGGAGCACAATGCTGCAGAGGGGGCTGAACATCCCGCGCCTGTATTCTTGTGCTCCGTGCACACAGTTCCTGTTAGCTTGAACAATGACTTCCAGCTTGAAGCTTCAGAGCCAGCCTCTGGCACTTTCTGCTTCCAAGCCAGGACGCCCAGTTCTCTGCATCACTGAGCTGCAAGAGCCAGCTCAGCTAGCACAGGCAGTGTCCCATTTCGGAGATCATTTCAGTGCCACCCTTCCCACCTCCTCTCCTCCCAACAACATCTGTGGGCACACAGCTGTGAGTGGCCCTCACTGAGCACACACTAAGGCAGACAAGGCAAAAGAGGTCTGTTTTAGCTGGCAAACAACTGGAGGGACTGAGAGGAGGCTGAGAGGCTGGCAGCCTGGGGAAGAAAAGGCTGCCAGATGATCCAGTGTCCACCTGCCTGTACCAACAGAGCAGTGATCGAGGAGAGGGAGCCACACTCTCACATCAGTGTAGGGCAGGATGAGACACTATGGCTGAAAGCTGAAAAAAGAGAGATTCAGACTGGGTGTAAGGAGCAACCTGTTGTCCATGAGGGTGAGCAGGCAGGCCGTGGAGGAAGGTATCCAGAAAGGCTGTGAAGGCTCCACTGCTGGAGACTTTCAAGTGCTGCCTGGACAAACACTTAAGCAACATGGTCTGGTCTCACAGGTGACCCTACTTTGAGGTGGAGGTTGCACTACAGACCTCTTGACATCTATTTCAACCTAAATCCCTGTATGGGCCTTTTAAAAAGAGTGAGTGAATTCAAGCATTTGGTTTATATAAAGACCTGCCTTCTCCCTGGTGCATCAGAGATGTGATTTTAGGACAAAGCAGATACTTTCTTCTTCAAAGTACTCCCACTCCTGTGCTTTGTAAAGGTGAAGGCTTAGGTGCCCCTGGGCTCTCTGCGTGGGAGCAGACTGGGAGCTTTCAGAAGATCAGGTCATGCCATTTTGAAACATGGGGAAGCTCAGGCTGCTGTCAGATGCATGGTGACCTCGCTGTAGCTCAGTGCAAGATCTGCTTCTTGTAATTGCCAGGCAGTTATGTCAATTGTTGCTGACAAAACAGAACCTATACCTGCAGCTTTAGAGGCTTAATTTTTTAATGGAGAGATTCTCAGCAAACACTTGCCTTGTAATGCAATAAAAATGCATTTTAAGACACCTTTGAAATACCAGTATTTAATAACGGCCTTCGTACTAAAGGTACTTGCAGATGCCTACATACCATTTCAATTAAGATATAAACAGACATAAAACTATTTAAGCAGAAAATACAACGTATTTTTGAACAGCTCGTAATTTAAGATCATAAAACTGAGAGTGACTGTAGGGCTCACAGCTGTCACTGGTTTGAATTCAAATAACTGTTAACAGAGTTGACTGTCTCAATTCAGTAAGTCTCATGCTATTTCTCACCTACCTTATGGACCCATTGCACACCATCTCCTTGCCACGATTTTCCACAGAATCATAGAATGGTTTGGGTTGGAAGGGGACCTTAAGGATCGTCTAGTTCTGATCCACCTTGCTATGGGCAGGAACACCTTCATCCTAGAAACAAAAAACCCAGAGGCTCTAAAAGGCAAAGTGGTTTCAGGACCACATCAAGGCTGAAGCAAAACCAAAATATTGTCAAGGGAGAACTTGAATTAATTTTTTGTCTACTTTATTTATTCAGTAGATGAATACAGGTTTCCATTTTCCTGAGAGATGGACTCTGAATACAAACATGTTCTTTGGTAAACCCCAAAATAAGAGAAGGGACTTTCCATAACTCAGGGCAGAAAATCATAATCTTTTATATTTAAGACTTTGAAAGCTTTCTTTACAAACAGTTTTCTTTTAAAGCCTCACATCAGTGTCATTAGTGGTCAATAACAACTATTACCATTTGTGACTCTTCACTCCTGTATACATCACAGAATATGCTGAGTTGGATGGGACCTACCAGGACCATCAAATCCAACGCCTGGCCCTACACTAGACACCCAAAGAATCATACCATGGGCCTGAGAGCATCGTCCAAACACTTATTGTACTCTATCAGGCTTGGTGCTGTGACCACTTCCCTGGGGAGCCTGTTCCAGTCCCCAAATACTCCCTGGGTGAAGAACCTTTTCCTGATATCCAACCCAAACCTCCCCTGACACAACTTCAGGCCATTCCCTGAGGTCCTGTCACTGGTCACCAGAGAGCAGAGATCAGTCCCAGCCCCTTTTCTTCCCCTCACAAGGAAATTGTAGGTTGTGATGAGGTGTCCCTTCAGTCTCCACTTCTCCAGGCTGAACACACCAAGAGCCCTCACCCCCTCCTCACACGGCTTCCCCTCAGGGCCCTTCACCATCCTTGTGGCCCTCCTTTGGATGATCTCTAAGACCTTAATGTCTTTTTCGTATTGTGGTGCCCAAAACTGCATGAACACACTTTGGAGGAGGACAAGGGCGAAGCTATCCCAAACAAGCACAGAACATGACCACCAGTTCCCCTTAGGGGACGCATTAGTCACTTCTCCAAACCCAAACAAAGTATCCCAGCACACCCAGCGCATTCAGGATGGTTGCAGGCGGGGGTGCTGCCTATCCACACCCACTGGGTGGTCACAGCACCTGCCATCTGACCTTGCCCAGCAGTGAGGGGGCACTCTGGGGTGCAGCTGGGTTTGTCTCCCTGGCTGGAGGTGGTGGGTGCTGCCTGTCTGGTACCCACACGCTGCTGCTGGGCTCTGTGCCAGCTCCACGAAACTCAATCAGATAAACCCCAAATATGCACCTGGGGATCACAGAGAGCAGCACACTACGCAACCCAGTTAGGTATAACACGTAAGGGAGCCCAATACCTTTGAGGATGAGAAAATTACCGCTCATTATGCTAAGTAATGCCTTATATCAGCATGTAAATAACTTTTCTTTGTAAGCAATCACCAAAGCATTCTCAACAGAAAATTAATATATCTGATTTGTTTATGTATTCATATAATTTAGGGCAGAAAGATTTTTAAACTGAAACTAGATATGAAAGTGTGTCACTGAAATTTTTCTGTGTGTTTATATCCATATATATTTATGCTTATAAAGATGCACACGCACACACAATTACATGTTCTGTCTCTGATCCAGATAAGATGTTAAATACATAGTCCTGTGCTTGCTGCATGTTACAAGAGATTTTACTCATATCCCTGTTTCTGACAGCCATAGTTTTGGTGGAAAATTGAAAGTTAATTTTGGGGTTTTTTTTCCCTTTTGTCTCTTTCCTTATTGGCAGTGCCTCCAAGGCATACTAAAGTATGCTGAAAGTGACCTTCAGTTTACTCATATCATCCTGACACGAGTGATTTAGCCTCCATACTTGTAGGAGTAAACACAAGGAACACCCACTGACTGACAAATATTTCATCAGAATTCAGCCACACATTTGTTCCCGGGTGTAGAGGGGAGGGTGTGTTGGATGATGACCTCATTTAGTAAGGCGTCATTATTTAAGTTCACCACCAGTATATGTACGCCGCTATTACCTTCTGCCCTCCTAACCCGTATCTTCTTGTCTTCCTTTAAAGGTTGCTATATTTTGTGGCCTATTCCACGTGCAGCTGCCACGCACCAATGTTGCAGCGCTGTCACTTCCAAGACAGACACAGATCTTTAACCAAAAGTGATAAGGACGAGAATTTTCCCATTTCTCAAAACTACTCCCAGAGCAAGCAGACAAGCCGATTTTGAATGCTTCAACATACAGAAGTCAGGCAAATGGTGTAGGGAAGAGCACAACTATGCATCTGGCTCTGCTGGGGTTTGTATTTTCCAGGACCAGTAGTTGTACCACTGCTCACAACGGCCAAAACCTCTGGGCCATGAAATCCATGTGGAGGAATCTGTGCACTCACAGCTACCTAGAAGTCTTGTGCTGGACTGGAGCCTGGAGCACAGCTGAAACAATTGTAAATATATTAATTAGTTGTGACTTGCAGATTTCAAGGTCTGTACAGTGAGGCAATGGTGGTAGCTTAACAGATACAACACAAGGGTGAAAGGTAACAGAGGTGAAAAAACAATGATGGATATTAGAGCTTTAGACATTGGCTAGAGGAAATAAGTCTTAAGAAAGGGAAACAAAAATCTGGGATGTAGCAGTAAGCTGAGTCAAACAGGCTCTTGAAGACATAGGACAACTTTTTCTGAAAGAGAGTGTTCTGGGTCTTACAAGACAGAAGTCTCAGGAGTATCAAAAAAGGTGACTTTAGCAATCCCATATCACACAGATAGGGGCTAGAAAACCATGTGAAAAACTGGAAGACTATTGTAGCAGTCACAATATAGGCCATGAGGTTGCATCTACAGAAGGAAGAACATATGCACCGGCAGTGGTTTTAGTATAGTATGGAAAAAATAACGTGTATATAAAAAATAATGAAAGAAAACACCTCAGAGCCACCACATTCAGGAGAAGCCTAAGAGAAGCTCTCAAACAGCAACCAAATGAAAACTCAGCTTTGACTGCAGATGACATCCCCACAAACATCTATCTGGAATGTTAGTATAACCATAAGTGCACACACACATGGGTACTCCTGGGCACAGTGCTGCTCCAGCACTCACCTGGATGGCACCAAAATTACTGTTTTTTTGAAAGTACTGTGCCCACAAGAGAATGGGCAATAGGTAATTCCTCCATTTGGTTTGGTGATTTAGTGTGCTGCTTACAGCTGCACTCCATACTGCAGTGCTGTGCTGCAGCTTCATGCATTACCTCCTCTGCTGACTCCACAGCAGAGCAGCTGGAACTGCCTGTTCACTCCTGGCTTAGCAAGAGTGCCCCAGGTGACTCCTTGGACACGGAGTCAAAGCAAAAAAGAAGTTTACAGACTTGGCCCACTCTTTGTTTAAGTCTATCTCCCCTTTGCTAAGAGGATCTATCTCCCATCTTCCAGTGAAAGCTTTGATAGAGGGTGCAGAATTTATGCCTCTTTCAAAAACACCTTGTCATGTAGCAGCTTTTTATCACATACAATGGAAAAGAAAAATCACCTAAGTTCATGTGAACCTCTCTTTCTGACTCATGTTTACCCACTCCCAAGCCTTTGCATGCTGTTGTGAATCTTGACAAGCTATTCTCATTTTCACATCAGATCTATGTTTTGACTCAACACTAGCAGAAGAAAAGGTTAAAGAACATTGACCTGGATACTCAGTCATTTAAAGGAGATTTCTCATTGAATTTTAGGGGGGAGGGGTTAGGCATTGGCCATTTAAAATAAAATGAAAATTAAAAAATATTCTCCAAACAGCAGGAGCAATTGGTGACCAGTTACAACAATACTGATACAAGAAGAATCAGACAGCTTTGATTTACACCTAGTGTAGCACACTTTAAATGGGGATGTACCATACAAGGAAGAACTTTTCATTGCAATATGCAATGACAATTTTATCATTCAACAATATTACATGTGGGTTTTCCCCCTTATCATCAAGGAAAAAAGACCACTTTTTGAAAAACAGTACTAGAGCCATCTCATCTAGCATGGTGAGAACAGGATTCGAGACCTGGCCATGCAGATACAGCAATTAGGAACAGGAGGCAACTTCATGAAATTAAATGAGATTGCACAACAGCTTGAAGTATTTGAAGGACCCAAGGCTAAATCAGCTCATCCCTAGAAAACCTGAACTCAATGGTTGCAAAACTCTCTGTTACTATTTAGACATCAATGTTTAGAAAGCAAGAAGAAGTTCTGAGAACAAAATCAGCAGTTATGTAGATGCCATGTCAGAGAGTATAAACATATACTTCAAACATGCTGCAAGTGTTTTAGGTCAACCAAAGTATCAGAAAGTGAGGAGGACTTCAGCCTATGGAGGTGCTTTCCCAAATCAGGTCACAGAGTGTGCACACAGAGAGACGCTCAGTGTTTTGATACGCAGCTGCTCTGGGAACACCTCTGTCCTTGTGTCAGCTCCCCATCGACACAGAAAGATCTCCTACAGTAACAGGGCCTTTCAGGAGAAGGAATGAAGTTGGAGTTTGGGGATTTGTTTGTTTGTTTTTAAAACTCAAGCCTAGTCTAGGCTTGTGTACTTGAACTAGAATTGAGTTTCTATAAATCCAGTCAGGGATCAAAACCAGAGGCTGTAACTAATCTGTGTAATTTAACTTGCAGCTTTAGTTTTGAATATTATACTCCTACAACAAATACTTGTTTGCAGAAATTGTTTAGCAAATCATACTATGTAGCACATAAATCAAACCGAAGTGGAAGCAAAACTAATGAAGGACTAATAGCCAGCAAATTAGTCACTGAGCTCTATCCACTGCCTTCTCTCCAATACAACATCTGAATAATGGTGATACTTTTTTCCCCTTCCTTTTGTTTTTTCTTTTTAATTTTAAGGGAGAGGTTTGCTTGATAAATCATCATCTCACGAGTTAAAACCTCTTTAATTGCATTTTATACACACTTTATGGATACATATATAGACAACATAAGCACACACAAACGCACACTCTATTTTCACCTCCATTTTGAAGACATCATCCACAAATTCTTATTCTGTAAGTGCTTTAATTTCTGAATGATTTCTTCTCCTTTCTATGACACCTGCCACACTCCTGCAGGGTTTATGTAAAGGGCCAATACAACAGCAAAAGCTATAATTTGGAATATTTTGACAGATATATAACAGTCAAATCCAACTTAACTGGATGCAAAAAAAATCATATCGACTCCCTTAGGAATTACTTTGAAAAATTTAGATTGAAATGTGAAAGAGTAGAATAAATTATATTTAAGAGCTCATCTAATACATTTAAAAAAAATAGCTAACTTTATTGAAAAGTCATATTTACAGCTCATGTAATAGATTAAAAATTTCAACCATCCCTATTAATGCTTTTATTCCTTCTACACAGTTTTTCCTATTTCTTCCATATTTCTTCCATTTGCTTTACTCATTGTTTCTGTGCTTCTTTTCTTTCTTGCTGAACTAACTCTACATCCCTCCATACATTAAATATTGCCCCTCTTAAAAGCCTTCTCTTCTTGCTTCCCTCTTTCTTTTGAACTATTTTTGGCCCATTTGCCTGGGCTCCATCTCCTCTTGTCTCTCTCAGGTCAGGGAACACCCTGCATGGGATGGTTCTCAGGCTCCTCTCCCAGCCCTGTGGCACCACAGGGCAGGTGATCTCTGCAGGGTGCCCTGGCCATGCTCCTGCCAGCACACCAGGCTGCCTTTTGGGACAGAAGCACCAGTGGTACACACACCGGTTTCCTTCCACACATGGGCAGGGAAGGAGCCCTGCTATTGACCCGAACAAGCGGAGGAGCACCGAGCATAGTAAGGACTTATTCTTCTAGTCCTTGCCCCGTCATAGCTCTGGTTTAGTTTTGTCTTCACAGACCTGTTCTGCACCTCATGAGCTGTCTGACAAAAAGGCACAAGCTCCAGCAGCGGCTTTAAGCTGCAAGCCCTCTGTTATTACATGATCCTGCAGGAACACAAGGAGCATCCTTCCCTGGGCTCTTGGACAGGGACTTGTCTCTCCCATAATCTGGCACACATCTCATAGTGGAAATTTCAGGAACTTATGGGGCATGCTCAGAAAGAAGGGCTGGGTTGTGCCCACATCTGAGCTCCAAGACCACAAACACAACCGGTGCTGATACACCATCTGCACTTTGGAGGGACAGAGAGACACCAACAGTGGCACTTTCCCACTGGGCTGAATGCTTGTGGAGGCTTGCTAGTTTACAAAAAGTTGCCTGGAACTGGGCTGAGGAGGTAAAACCCTCTGCTTCAGGTTGAGAGGAATTCCATAGGCTATTCCTTATCTGTGGCCCTCCCACTAAAAGCTCTCGTACACTCGGAAATGGGAACATGGTGCTGTTTGCCAGACTGGCTTTGCAGGCAAGAGCCTCCAGTGGCAGTTTCCACACACATGTGCACAAACTGGAGTGCTCTAAGCCAGAGGACCGTCCCCATGCTCAGACTCAGTAAAAGCCCTCTTAGTTTGTCTATTTATGGTATGTCCAAGTCACCTATCACCATGGCAGCTAAGCAGAGAGGAGAAAATGCTGCAGACCAGAGCAGATCACACAGTAGTGCTTGTAAGACATAACCACAAGACTGTATGTCACATCCTCCCCTGGCTGCTTCCATGACCCATTTATGATTTCTACCTGAAAGCTGTACAGTATGGAAAAGTTTTATTAACATACCCTAACAACACTCTTCAAAGATCTCACACTAGCAATACAGGAAAACCAGAACATAAAAGCAGGCCAGAAAACGGCAAAACAATATTTAAACTGAAATAGAAAAACAAATCTCATTGAAATTAACATTGTAAAATACACTGCAGTGAGCCAGTCTAAGAGGAATGCATTCAGCTCACAGAGGGCCTCAAGCAACTTCAAAGGGGGAAAAATAACATATTTAAAGTGTATACAGAAGCAGCTCAGGTTTGTCATCAGCATGGAAAACTGAAGAACGGGAAACCCCAGGATGGATGGCATCAGAGCTGGGGCTGTCCTGAGCAGGTGCAGGTCACCACGGCGGTTTGTGACCTGGGGCTGCGGCTCTCAGCCTTCCTGTGCCTTGCTAAGCCTCACAAACCCTCTCCCCACAGCCAGTGTGCTCCCCTCACACTGCTGGCTGCCAGCTCTGGGTTTTAAAGCAGGAGGCAGTGCAGCAAGTGGCTTTCTGAGGGGTGGCTGTGCTGCTGCTGCCACAATCTGCTGCCTTCAGCAGGGTGCATCAGTTTTAGTGCTTTCGTTCAGGTTAACAAATCTCCCAACCACCCACACTTAGCGCATATTTTTTCACACTGTGGGGCGGTCTCAGAATAAGGGAGCTGGCCTTGTTTTAGACACAGTTTAACTGGAAGATGCATTCCAGAGGCTCACCCTGGGTGCTCCAGCTACTAGCAGCAGTTCAGGCTGGGAACCCTCACAGCATACCCAGTGTGTCACTGGCTCCTTGGCATTCCCATTTGTACAGATCCACTCCTACTGCACTGCACTGCTTGCCTCAGTCCAGAGTCTGGAGTCCCCAGCAAATATATTTTAAGCGAAATAACATCATGGACATTGCTTGTGCTTCACCCCTGAGGCAGTTAGAGGAGAACTCAGTCTCTTCTCACATCCAACAGTGCCATTACTAGGAGAATTTCATCCACAATCAAAACCAGAGGTCAGAAGGCAGGTGCATCTCAGCAGGGAGAGAAATACCCTGCTTCAGGCTCCCTCCAGTTTATTGACTGACAGTTGTGTGCTTCTCCCTCCTTTTATATGCATCGACATTCCCATCAACAGAATGGTTACCATTATTTAATATTTTCTTTGGCCATTTCCCACAGAGAACGCACGATCTGACATCCAGACATTTTGGTAAGGTACAGAACTGCAGTGACTCATTTCTGTAAAAATGAGCACCTGTGAGCAAAGAGGTCAGTGCTCATTTGTGAACAAACAAGTCAGAAAATGCTCTGATTTGCCTTCTTGGAGATCTCATGAAAGGACCAAAGTCTAAAATTATAATGCGGCTTTCTTTTTGGCAGGACTGACTTTTTCCCCATGCAGCAGCTAAAGAAACTGATCTCTGTTGATCTCACATTCCTATAACATTTGGGAAGGACACAGCACATGGACCCCAAGGGGCCAAAGATCCTGGGCAGTTCCTACAGTCTGTGGCACCCAAGTTTCCTAAGCAGATCCATCAGACTGACCCTCTCTGCCCCAAGTAACAACAGGTCTTCAGATACAAACAGAAGATATCCTAACCCTGATCAACCCCTGTTTCTGACTCTCTTACTAGGAAAAGGGATTAACTGGTGGGATAATCAGACATTGTTTACTCTTCTGTAGCCCATGCAGAAAAAGATTAAGGCTAAACCCCCCCCATGGCAGGGGGGTTGGAACTAGATGATCTTCAAGGTCTCTTCCAAGCTAAACCATTCTGTGATTCTGTGAGGGCTTTAGTAAGTGAGAACCTAAAGTTAGTAAGCCTATACTGAAGCACTTAAATGTCCTGATTTCTTTTTTCTTTTTTTAAACCACTGACCTCCCTGTTGCTCCCAGAGGCTTGACCGTTGCTCTGTGAATGCATATCCTCTGATAATCCAACCTTTATGTCCTGAGCCAAGATTAAAAGTGTTATTGGAGTAAGAAAATTATCCTAAGGAAGAATTAAAAGTTTGGAAAGAGTTAAGAATAGACAATAGCATTCCTGTATTACCACGTGAGTCAAAACTCCAAGCGAAGCAAAAGAGCAAGGAGAAGGAACAGTGAAATATTAAATGCAGTTGCTTCTTCTATTTGCAGTTTAATAATTCAAGACCTATATTTATTTATTCATACTAATTGACCGATGAAGTTATGCTGTGGAATAGCTGAAGAGAAACTAATTGCTGTCTCATTTTATTTTAATAGTATATTAAAACGCAGGCTAGACAGGAGACCTCTTCTCAACTTGTGCTGATGTTATCTGCCCTGAGACACTGGCAACTATCCAGGGACTTGCCTACACTGATATTTAGGGCTAACCTTAGGAGGCAGATTAGGTGATTGTGCCTTTGGCTATAATGGACCACAAATGTGAAGCTCATTTCTTTTTGAGATCAATCTTTCCTCCTTTCCATTTTTTTTTTCCCCACTTAATTTCTGTTATCATTTGCTCAGCTTGTGCAAAGGGGCCTTCAAGCAGATGTAAATGAATTTTGCAAAACCCACACAGGACCCCTTAATACTATTGGAGTAATTGGGGCTTAACTGCAGTGAATCCTGAAGCACACTATCTAAATAAAGGCATTCCCAAGCATTTCTACAGCCTCATAATTAACACTCCCACGTGCAAAATGACACAAAAAATGTTCGATATGCATTTTGCCATGGTCTCCTTTGTCAGTTCCCGATCCTTTAGTGTTTTCCCTACACAGTTTCCATGCTCTGCTGTTAACTATATTGATGGCACTATCCTTGGTGTGGAGAGACCTTTTTGCTCTCCCTCTCTGCCCTCAGGTCTGGGACCCCACAACGCACCCTTCCTCTTTCCCATCCCTGCCCAGTTCCCACACACTCCCAGCCTCTTTCACTGGCAGGAAGGCTGCTGCCATGGATAATGATGGAGACAACAAGCACAGCAGCTCTCCTGCTTGGCTGCTCACCCGGGGTAGAGAGCTGCCCTCCCCATGGACATCACCCCTCGCTGCTGCAGCATGATGGTGAGCAGGGTGGCAGGCAAAAGGACAGAGCCACTGTCACTGCACCACGGACCTTGGCAGAGGAACCAACAAACCAAACCAAAAATTTATCAGCGTTCCAGTCTGTCATCTCAGTTACATTCGTAGTTGCATTGTTACGGATAGTCCATCCAAAATGCTAAAGAACAGCACACACGAGGCACCATCGGCAGCATGTGGCAGGACATGGGAGTCCCATGTATTCAGAGCCCAGCATCTAGCCTGGTTCATCCCACATAGCCAGGCAACAAGCCACTGAACTGCAGCCCTGGCAATTTACATGCCCTTTGCATAGATACAAATAAGCTCAGAAGGTGAAAGGCAACAGAAGAGCAGGTCCTTTGACTGCAGATCCTTTCATCTTGGAGTTTGCTAAGGACAGATACAAAGGCAGCTTACAATCCTAGTTGTGCACATTCCTCCTTTGAAGATCTACCCCTCTCCCAGCCCAGACTTTGCCATTTAGCGCTCTCATTACCTCGTAAGGTCTGCTCCTCCCTTCAGCATTTCATCCCTCTGCAGAGCAACAAGCCCTTTCCCTCCCTTCCCAGGAATCTTAATTAAGTTTTTTTTCTGTGTGTTTGTTTCCCCCCACACACTCCTTCAGACATACCAACACCTTCACTTAGGTTTGCTGCAATCCTTTCAAAGTTATATTTAACTGCATTTTTATTTTGCAAAGGTCA
>NW_020955369.1:2562489-2587444 GCF_003031625.1 Empidonax traillii | reverse complement strand
GCCATTTAGCGCTCTCATTACCTCGTAAGGTCTGCTCCTCCCTTCAGCATTTCATCCCTCTGCAGAGCAACAAGCCCTTTCCCTCCCTTCCCAGGAATCTTAATTAAGTTTTTTTTCTGTGTGTTTGTTTCCCCCCACACACTCCTTCAGACATACCAACACCTTCACTTAGGTTTGCTGCAATCCTTTTAAAGTTATATTTAATTGCATTTTTATTTTGCAAAGGTCACAAGCTGACCTTCCTACCAAACACAAGACGTGTTGCACTTTGAGCGTTCGTATCGTCGGCGCAACGTAATGTGCAGAGCTACACCTGTACTTCTATTTCAGACAGAAATGGCACTGAAACTTTTGAACTGTGCTGATTCCACACTTCACAATAATCTGGCAACGACTTTCATTCCTCAGTATGTATTCACACAGTGCCAAGTCTTCCTATCGTCTTCCCAGCCCTAATACTTCGTCATCTGGGCCAAAAAGGCTTCCCTGATTCTTCATCATCATTTGAGTTCCTTCAAGCCAACTGATCCACATCAGTCCAAAAGACCACTTCACTAAGACTGCATCTCATAATGTAAAGATGTGAGGACTTCTTGCTGTTTGAGGTCCAGACAGTACTTGAGGGAGGATAGATGGATGTACACAGGTTAAGCATGTTCCATGGCTCTGAATCTGAGCTTGCCTGCTCAGCAGCAAACAGGCAGAACAAGTGCAGGACAGCCTGTACTCCTGCATGTAAACTTGCTTTTTACACGTATCTTATCACTCTTTTTTTTATTTTTTTACGCATGTCTTGTTACTTTTCTGTTTTGACCTCGGGGAACCTCATCAACCCTCCCCAGGGACTGGCTCTGATGAAAGCGGAGAGTTGTCACCTCTGCCTCCAGGGCCCTGTGGTATTCCCCCCTCTGATACCAGCAATGAGGTGAAGAGTCTGGAAATTCATCCAGGAGACAAATATTAACCTAAAATCCCTCCTAACCTTCACCTTCTGCTTGAAATCTTAGCAACAACTCTCCCCCAGAGCCCCAAATGGCCACTGAGTTGGGCTGGAGAGGTGGCTGTGGAACAGCTCTGTGCCCTCCCCCTGCATTGTGCCCAGTTGTCCCACACTGCAGCTGACAAATGAGACCTTGACTCCCCAGTCCCTCTAAAATCAGCCAACAAAAAGAAGTTATTAGGGGTATATTTGCTCACAGAAAGCAGATTACAAATTACCCACATTCAGCTCTTGGAAACAAGATTATTTGTGACATAACAGATTGTCACCATTGTAATCCAGAGCCTGTAAACACTTGTTAGTTGTCCACAGGCAAACACAAATCTGTGCCAGTGTAGCTGTTTTTAGGTAGAGGTGATCACGAAATACCAGATGCTAACATATGGACCCTTTTCTGTGCCACTAATACTGTTCCCTGAATGCTTTCCATGCTAACCTTAACCTAAATGTTGTCTGCACCTTCAATGGCCCCAGGACTGCAACTTCGGGGAATTCTTTAATAAACCAAAATCATGCACTGTAAGGGGACGTTTTAGAGGGAAAAATTAATTCTAAAATAACGTTAAGTAGAAAAGCTGATTAACCTGGCCTTAGTTCTGAGAACTTGTTGACCATATTGTTAAATTGTTTTTAAAAAATAATAGTTAAAGTCAGAAATCAACATTTTATGACTCTGGCACATGAGGCATCTTCAAACAGCTCCTCTGGCAGCTCATTCCCAAAAGCAAATGTCAAGGGCTGACTGACCAGTGACAGGACTCCAGGAAACAGGTGGAGCTGAGTTATGGGAAGTTTAGGCTGGATATCAGGTTTTTTCACCCAGAGGGTGGTTGAGCACTGGAACAGGCTCCTTAGAGAAGGGATCACAGCACCAAGCCTGAGAGAGTACAAGAAGCATTTGGACAACGCTCTCAGGGACATGGCGGGATTCTTGGAGCTGTCCTGTGCAGGGCCAGTAGCTGGACTCGATGGTCCTGGTGAGTCCCTTCCAGTTTAGGATTTTCTATGATTCAGTGATTCCAGGGTGGCATATCAGGATTGTGATAAATTGCAAAATCTCACATCAAGAGCAAATCTCTGCAGAGCACCCAACTTTCCAAGTTATCATGTGAAGTTGAACGTGAAGCCCCTGCAGGGGAAGTCTGGATGCAGGGACACCATGGACACCATGCCATCAGGACCTAAGCAACAGTTTCACTGCCAGGGTTTTGGATTGGCAGCTGTGCAAACATAGACATTTTCCCTTAAAGAAGACTAGTGAGAACCAAGGCAACGAGGGACTCTGCATGGCAACACAACAAAAACATGAAGGGGATAATCATATTTGTTCAGTAAAACAGATATTACTAATTTATTAAAATAATGAGGTAGGAATCAAAGGCTGCTTAGCCAAGGCTTTGGTACTCGTTACGAAAACAGCACAGCAGCAACACTGTTGAAGGCATTTTCTCCTCTCTCCGTGCCCTCACCCATGCACTGCCCGTCTCTTGAGAGAAGAATATTCCAACAAGCTGATAAATGAAGAGCTCATTTCACAGAACCACACTTGGGCCCACTGCTCTAAGTCTGAGAACAGTAGCACTCACGTTTTCATTATTCAGGCTTTGTGGAAACTTTTCCATGACACCTGGAGGATGTAGGAACACGAGAATTATGTTTTTAAGTCATGATTTAGTCACAGTGAAACACATGGCATATGAATTTGCAGCAGTAACGGGCCATGAGTAAAAGTCTCCAGTATAAGCCCCTTAAAAGGCTGGATAAATTCCTTCAGTGTCAGAGACTCTGATACTGAGTTATCTTCAAAAATGCTGTGAGCAGAGTGGAGGGTCAGAGGAGGTAACTCCAAAGCAAGAGTAAATACGTATTCTGCTGTAACAACTGCTAGCTAGCTAGACAATGCAATGCACTTAGTCTCTCCTAAGAAATTTCTCACTTACTTCCTTGTTTTAGAACATTTGTAAACCTGAAGAAGCTGAAGTAACCCATCCTAGGGAACATTAAAATACTTTAACCGCTTACAAGATTTTTGGATAATGCACATATATGTCAGCGATTACTTTGGATCTCATATCACCCCCAGCTCAAGAACAGTTCAAAACTGGTAGATGCACACTCCTTATTTTTCAGAGCACACAACAAACTGATCCCCCCCCTGGAACCACCTCGGCGATGAATACATTTCTCAGCTACCTGAAGGTTTTCCTGCCCCTGAGTTCACTCTTTCTTGGCCTCATCCCTGGTGCAGCAGATGCCAGGAGCCCCACGGGGTGGTGTGGTGTCAGAGGGGGGCCGTGACACGAGGCTGCCCCTCTCTGCGGTGGCAGCCGGGTGGCCATACCTGTGCAGCTGAACCAGGGCAGGACCTTTCTGCTGCTGCCCAAGGATTCCCCTCTGCTGGGAGGTTTCTCCCAGGGCCAGGTTGGCTGGCAGCAGCAGGAAACAGTCCCAACGTGCTGTGAAACTAGGGCCGTAATATGTTAATGTGAAGACTTTTTCCAAGTAATCTTTACCATCTGTTGTCTCACACTGATGTTAGTATTAATAATTTATAGGCCTTCTCCTAAGGCTGAGGAGGAAGCAGAATGCTAAGCTCTAAGACAGAGACAGTAGCAACTTTTTTTTTTTTTTAAATGAGATTGATGTTGCTCTGTGCGATGGCCTCGCCCAGGGAATATATGGTGCTGTTCAGCTTTCTGCTGCTGTTGCTTTTGCAAGCCTTTTATTGAAAATAGCAGTGGCAAGATATTATTTTAGTCCAGTTCCTCTGTTGCTTCTTTCCTTCTAAAATAAGGCACGCAGGCTATCTGGTACATAAGCAAAGTGCACCTAAAGGTCAGAGGCAAAGCATAAGCTGACAATATAAGTCGTATTATAGGATGCAGTTACTGCCAGGCAAGAGCAGGCAGGGTTTCTTCTGCTGCTATCCGAGGCACTGTTAGGCTGAAGGAGCACAGTTGTGCTACCAGTTTAAGCCAGCAGAATCTCCTTGCTATATTTAACCTTGATTTCCTCAGAGACCAAATATGCAAATGACAAAATGTGATGCACGGCAAACACTGCTTTCATGAGGGAGAGCTAAGTTATGGTCCCAAACAATCAAATCAGGCTTTCCTACTCACAAGGCTTCACTTTAATCCCTTATTAACAGGATTAATAGCAGACTTACAGTTCATACCATCTTACTCCCCTTTTACACAAACCAATCTAGCTGCTCTCACAGAGGGACAGGTGGATTAATAGTCTTAGTCAAAAACTGTGGTGATAATGCAGAAAATCAGCCAAAGAGAGGGATTTCAGGGCGAAAATGGACAGTTGGAAGATTGCTATCAAAGCCGTGCAGTGACTTCACCTGCAGATAGAAATGTGAAAAGCGTGGGAGACCCTTCTGCTTCTAAATTGAAAAACAAAACAAACCCCCTGAAAGATAAACAAGTACAGTAAAGGAATAACTCTCTCTATTAATAAATGCTTACCAGAGGATAAACAAGTAAAGGAATAAAGAACCTGTGAAGCTCAAAAATGTGGAGGCATCTGCCGAAACATAACTCCACTAAGAAATGCAAAGCTCTGACAGACTGTTATACAATCTTTGATTTCTTTTAATAACAGTTGAAGGTCAGATGCCTCATCTCTTCCTGGAAATCCTAAAAAGACTGGGTGGCTCCTCAAGTTAGAAAGGAACTGCCACATCGTATGTTGTGCAACACTGAGCTATTGACTAAGGTATATTATATTACCTCCAACAGCTGACTCAGACCCAGTTGTTATAGAAGGCTTTCGCACTCGGGCAAGCAGCACGGAGCAGTCACACGCCAGCAGGCGCGGGGCCGCCGGACCCCGAGCGGGATGGGGATGGGGATGGGGCTGGGAAGGTCGGGGGGGTCAAGCTGATTACCTCCGCCAGCCCCTCCCCAGCCCTCCGCAGCTCAGGGCTCAGCTGGGTTACCCGAGTTCACACCGAGCTATTGACATTCAGCTGCATTGCTTACTCATTACCGGATCAGCAGGGGACTGTCTGGGGCGGAAAAGTTAACCCTTCCCCTGCCCGGGATATCACGGGCGGGAGGGGGCATAAAAAAGTCCGTAATAAAGGAGTAGGAACCCCAGGCTGGTGGGGAGCCCCGGGGTGGGAATGCTGCTGAGGCAGCCTTGCTCCCCAGAAAGCGGGTGGTGGAGATAAGAGGAAAGAAGGGAGGGCTCTGCTCTGGGTGAGAATTCACTCTAAAAAGGCAGGAGAAATGATACCTGCATCCAGTTCTCACAACACCAGTTACTCACTGACTCCTGTGTGGGATGCACGCTGGGAGGTAAAGCACATTTCTCACCATGACCCAACCCAGGTGCCACTCCATTAAGATGCCCCTGCCCATGCTTTGACTCTCAGTTTTACAAACGTTCATGAAATTATTGCAGATCTTATAATGGCACTTTTTTCTTAATGACTCAGACCTTCACTGTTCAGACCCCACCTGCAGTATTGTGTCCAGCTCTGGGCTCTCAACATGAGCAGCATGTGGACCTGTGGGAGCGAGTCCTGAGGAGCCCAAAAGATGATCAGAGAGCTGGAGAACCTCTCCTATGAACACAGGCTGAGAGAGTTGGGCTTGTTTATCTTGGAGAAGAAAAGGTGTCGGGGAGACCTCAGAGCCCCTTTCAATATTTAAAGGGGGACTACAAGAGAGCTGGAGAGACACTTCTTACAAGGGCATGTAGTGACAAGGGTTAATAGGTTTAAACTGAAAAAGGGCAGGTTTAGATTTGGTATTAGTAAGAAATTTTTTACTGTGAGGGTGGTGAGGCACTGGCACAGGTTGCCAGTTAAGTTGTGGATGTCCCATCCCTGGAGGAGCTCAAGGCCAGGCTGGATGGAGCTTTGAGCAACCTGATCTAGTGGAAGGAGTCCCTGACCACGGCAGGGAGTTTGAAACTAGATGATGTGTAAGGTCCCTTCCAACCCAAAACCATTCTGTGATTCTATGTGAAAACCTTAGCACATTTTTAGGATAAGTTCCAGTGCTTGTGTCTTCACATTTTAGGGCCCATAATCAAGATTAAGTAGAAAAAGTCTCCAAAAAGGTGAGGGAGGGAATTACTGTTGGTGCCTCATGGTCCTGTTAGGCAGTACTATGATTTCCTGGCAATGGCATACCAATTTATGTCTTCTGAAGTTAAAAGTCATCTAATATATCATCACAGTCCATTGAGAGATATTAAGTTTGTTTTATTTGGTACTTTAAAATAAAATAAAAAATATTTCTGCAGTATAATGAAAAGTGCAATTCTCCCTTTTCCATCAAGTCAAACACTCCTCTGTAAAGAGAACTGTATCATTCTATCACAGGGAAGAACAGATGGCGAATAGCAGGTATGCGAAATGTTCATACTACTCTTCTTTATTTCCCCTTCCACTGTAATTATATTGCATGCCAGGCTCCAAATGAAGCATTGAATTCAGACACCAGAATTTGGTGGAGATGAATTTTGCAAAGCTTTAAACATTAGTTCAATTTTGTGACATTTTGAGTGTAATTTATACACATCTCAAAACGTGCCAGATACTTAGAGGTACATCAGAAGAGGCAAAGGTCTTATCACAGCTTATAATCATAAATGAAATTTTCAAATAAACAATGAAATATAAGTTAAAAGGCAGCAAGGTTTGCTTGCATCTGGCTAATGCCTCCATTAATCTTTATTAGTAATTTCTAATACTGAGAGCAAGGAAGGCAGGATTTATAGCTCTTTTCAAAGAAGAGCCAACAAAAATTAGTTGGATTGGGCCAGTGGATTAGTACCAAGAACAGGGAAAGAAAAGACAGGACAGGATCTTTGAAAATGGCAAATGAAGGGATTCTGCAGATGAAGTGTACTAGAAGGAGATACAAAAAGACATTGAGATGTGCATGTCCATAAAGGCAAGAGGAAAAAAATTTAATAGGAAGGTCAGCAAAAGAACTTGGAGAAGAATGGGATTTGATCCAAGTGGAAAGTAAGATAGAAATCAGCTTAGGTAAAATATTAGGAGCCAAAAGAAAATGTATCACTTATCTATAACTATAGAAGTGCTGGCATATTTGTTTGTTGGAGATAGTGGAGAAAATATGATTGTGTAAATTGTAAGACTAAATGACAGTGGAAAAAGTTGGATGAGAAACAGTAAGTCAAAGAAAGAGGATACACTTACAAGCTTAACAAGCATCAAGGAAGAGAAGAAACTTTAATTAAAGTGCTTGAGTTTCACAGTTTGTTGGCGTGTGGTTTTCCCTCTGCAGAGGGATATTGAGGAAGTTCAGCTGGCGAAGTAAAGGCAAGCTGTGAGCAAAGCAGGGCGGAAATGAAGAAGTTAAATTGCTGAGTTTGTAAAGAGTAGTTGAAGATGTGGAAGTGTGTCATGACATGGGAATGGAGGAAAACAAGAAGCATATGGCATTTCTGAAAGCTGCAGAACAGGTGGCTTTCAGGAAGGGAGGGTGTGCAGTCACCCTAAAACGGAAGGGAGGATGAGCTTGCTGGTGACTTTCCTGGTAATGCTGTAAGCCATTTCTACGGACAAGAGGGAACAAAAAGCAGAATTTGCAGTGAGAAAGAGAATTATTAGGGCCAGAAGAATTGAGATTGTGGTTTTCTTTAATTTTTTTTTTTTTTTTTTTTTTAATGTTTAAGACATATGGAGGCAAAGAAAGGAAACATATGGAGTGGCACTTGAAAATGGGGCTGGGGTCAAGGGATATGGTAGGGGAAACAATAACATGTTTCAGAAGCAGAGAAGAGTGGTTGAAGATGTCTCATTGTTTCTTCATGCTCCTCCATCTGCCAATATCCATCTGTTGGCTTTTAGTTGTATGCTCAAATGTCAACTCCAGTAACTGTTTAATGTAAAATGGATAATCGTGTCTGTCTCTCTTTCTCACTGATTTTTGGAAGGATATAAAGACCATCTCTTCCGCACAGCATTGGAAGGATGGGGAGGACCCACCTTTTCTCTGCAGCCTAGAGCTTAGTGATTAGAGGATGCTGTTCTGGGAAGCAGAAAAGGTCAGATGTGAATCCATAAACCTGAGAAGGCCCCTGAACTTGTGAAGGGGGGACCCTGAAGCCCACTGAAGTGCTTAACTACTGCCTCATTCTATAAAAGGGAATGATATCATTACCAAATCCTAAACGAAAGGTGTAACAGGAGAATGTGCACTGGGGAAGTTATTCCCTACCTCCCTGCAGCCTGCTGCTTGGTGCCAAGGACATCCAGGAGGTGAGATGCTGAAGATACCTGCTCTGGGTGTCTCTCTGAATCTCCTCTTTCCTTGGTGCCCTGATTGCTTTGAAGCAAACCCTGAGGTATCAAAGTGCTCTTGTAGATGACGGCTTATGAATCCAGCTGGGAAAACACCACTGGCAGTTTGTCTCGTGCCTTGGCCGTAGGTCACCTTTTGCATTGCAGAGGTGGCTGATGAACATGTGTGCTGGCTAGCTGAGGGAAAGGAGCACCTTTTTCTGCTACCAGAGAGACAGGTAGGGGACCAGAGCGTGCGAAGGATGGCAATGTGTAACACAACCCCATCGTGATCCACCGGAACTATTTGCCTCCCTCATATGCTGCAGGAGCAAGGAAGGTGCCCTGTTGCTGGTGCCTTGGGTTTTCTCCGGGAGGCAGGCACTTGCACACCCTCAGGGGTCATTACATCGTGGCAGAGTAAGTGATGTGCCCCTGTGTCACCATCTGCTGGCAGTGACCCACCGGGAATATCCACCCCACCAGGCGTTTTCCCTCTTGGCAAAACGCAGCGGTCAAAGCCCGGCTGCTTCCCTGTGCAGCAGCACAGAGCTGAGTCAGTCTTTCCCGGGTCACCGGGAATCAGTCCATGCCTGCTGCATCCCCAGTCCGCAGTGGCCTATCTGTAATTATGATTTTCACTGCTCTGTTCATGATATTAGTATTTTTCTTGCTCTAGCCAAGACTCCTGCTCTTCGTTCATGCATGAGCCTGACATGCTATACAATTACAGTGGAGTCAGGGCCTGATCTGTACTATAATTATAACTGAGTCAGTTACAACAGGCTTGTCTCCTGACTTGCTTCCAAAACAGTCCTATATTTTTTAAAGCGAGTGGGATTTTAGGTGTATTCTTTAACCATGCTAATGCACTACTCTTGTCTTGGATTTAAACTGGGTTCGTTTCTGATAAAGCAACCCTTTTTTTAGCATAAGCAGGAATTGGTCCAAACTGGCTGTTCATTTGCATTCACTGTCAGCTTCAAGCACCCTTTCTGAATGTCAGATATTTCCCGCTTGCATTCCCTCCCCACTTTGTGTGTTTGCAACTTCCTGGCATCCTTATCATATAGTAATGAATCACGCTGGAGTGAAGATGTCGAACTGAGATACAGAGTGGGACTAGTTTGGCCAGTCCTTGGTAATCAGGCCTCTTAACAGGGAAATGCATTTAAATAGGTCAATGAATCTTACATGTCTGTGCATCAGGAATTATCAGCACCACAGACCTTGCAGTCAGGGGAGGTATTCTCTTTCAAGCAAAAGTTCATTGATGCACTAGAGCAGCAAACATTTAATTTACATTTACATTTAAAATGGTGGTTTACCTTCATGGGTTGTTGGGGTTCTTTCAAACTGCAATAAAAGATTCTTTATTTTCTACTTTTTTTCTTAGTATGAAAAAGAATATATTTTAAATCAACTCTACAATGCTGTTAGAGCTAGAAAGGTGATAACGTAATCTCCCATCTCCTAAAATACAGCTGTAATTCGTAGTCTTTATTTTTGCCTTGTGCCTTTTTTGGGCGATGGCAGTACTGTGAAACGCTGCATTACAAAGCTAATCAATTTACGAATGGAAAGCTTTTCCCTCTCTCCATTCTTTTAGCTCTGCTAGAGGTTATGTCTGCTAAGGCACTTTCTAGAAGCCCCCAGAGAAGCCAGGAACATCCAGCAGCAGAGTCTCAACCTGGGAGATTAACATTCTGTATCAATCAATACAGCCTGTACCCAGGAGAGCAGGGAAGGGACAACTTGAGGCAGGAGGGGTAGAGAGGTGTGGCGAGGTGTGATGGCAGAGGGCCTGCCTGGGATAGGAGTGTCCCTCTGTGCTGCTGGGATGGGTGCCTTGGGAGCACCTGCTGTGGGGATGCATTCCACGCTGGTGAAAGGAGATCTCCCGGTGGCACAGCCACACCACCTCCCTCAGTGACCTGTCTCCCTCGGGGACATTACTGACAGGGACCAATACACCCTTTTGTTGTCACCACCGTGCCCGTGCCGTGGGGTTTGTGACCCAAGCTGGGTGACTGGTTTCTGGTTTCTTGTCTCTCTCAGCTGATGGGGCCACGGCAGAGTTTTGCAGCCAATGCCTGCATTTGCTCTGGAGTTTAGAAAATGCACTGGTGGGAGCCACAAGGATCTATTTCTGACTTTCAGCCCAGCTACCCAACTGTTAGTTCAGGATGGACTAATATGAGAGTATTTAAAATATTATGCTCTGGTTCGCATTTCTAGGCATCTAAGTATCATAATAAATGCACAAGTGTTGTGCTGTTACATCACTTTACCTTTTTTGCCAACTCCACTTCTTCTGTATTTCTTTTTGGGCAAGAGCTCTGGAATTAACAACGTTTGAAAGATAAAGTCGAGCTTTTTGTCCTTACTTTGCATTCAGTCCAGTACAACTCTTGCAGAAGAGATTCAGGGTAAGCCTTCAGAATAAGTCTAATTAAAGTCCAGTCCTGTATTTAAATTCTAAAGGTCAAGTTTGCTGTGAAGCATGTGCCACTTAACATACCTCTCTGACATTACTTAACTGTACCTGTCCTGCAGAGCATCTGTCTGAGGCTGTGTATATCTAAAAAACAAACAAAGTATTTTCCTGGAATAAGTGCTTTAAAACTGGACTAAGATAAGACTATTCTTATGACTTCACCAGTAAAAGCAGGAGAGCTGTAACCTGCCCATGGAATTAGGTATGTATATGTTCAAATGTTTATAATACACAAATTATCAGAATATGGCACTATTTCCCCTGGTGCCATATTCCATTCTTTAGCATGCAGGAGTGTATAAAACAGTTCTTACCTTGTGCTCCACTGAATGCTCTTAAGTGGTGTGTCAAAATGAACTCAAACCCCAAACCTATTGTCATTAGGCTCAGATCTGTTACATGTTGTTTGCCCCTCTCTCAGGAAATGTTTAAACTAAAAAACAGAAAGGACTGAAAATCTTCAGTTCAGAATGTTACTGCTGCTGAACCCAAAATAAGGTGGTGGACACTGATCTTAGCAAGATTATTGCTGTCTGCTGGCCAGTCCTACCACCCTTTATTTACAGGATGCTCAGCTTCCAAATAAATGTGGTACAGCTTTGCACCCTGGGGCCCCTCACACGGGACATTTCAGGGTGCAGATGCAGAGCTCTCCTCCAACCTGCCTTTAGCAGCTCCAGGGAAAGCTGGCTGTGTGTACACAGGGGTGTCTGCTCATCCTCCTGATCTGTGCTGTTGTTTTCTCGTAGTCACCCCTCTACCTGCCAGGCTTCTCGTGTCTCTGCTGGATAACTGGATAGTATTCACTTGTCCTTCCTGTGTATACAACATTTTGCATAATGGGATCCTAATCCATAAAAGGAACTGCAGTAAAGCAAATAACACCACCACTACCAAAAAAAAAAATTACAATCCTTTAATGGTGAGAGGCTCGTTGAAGTTGATATATAAGGGAAATACTTGTGTTGGTGTTTACAGAGCACCTTGTGTAGTGTGGAGCTACAAGAGGCCATAGGCTGGCTCCAGGAGCTTGCCATCTCTGCCACAGAGATTTCTTCCTGTGAAGCTCTGGTTTAGTGTCTTTCAAAACAATGCAGCCCCAAAACTAAGCTAGGTAAGTACATCACCCTCCCTGGGTGCTGTGGCTCACACGAGGGGCTTCCTGCAGCAGCCCTTTGGAAACCCTGTCGTCGCTGCTGACGTGGTTCCTCGCCCCAGCCAGTCATGTCAGGACCACAGTAATGTTTCTTAGGCTTGCCCAGGGTACCTATTTAAATTATAGATCTGGAATACGGCTGGCTCCCCTCCAAATCTCTGATCTAGGAGCTGTTTTTAATGATAAATTACATATGTTTAATAGCTCAGCTATTTTGTTTGGTTCCTTCAGAACTTTGAGATGAATAGGCTCCAGTCTCAGTGATTTATTGCAATTTAATTTGTCAAGTTGTTTCAGCACTTTTTCTTACGCTCCTCTGACAGCAGTTCACCTTCACAAACCAAAGATAGGTATTTTCCTTTTCTCCTCGAAGTGAAGACCCACACAGAAACTACTTGGCAACCTCTGTGAGTTCTTTCTCCTCTTTGACCTCTTTTTCTCTTGCTCAGCTGATTAAATTTAGGGATTTTCCTGTGAACATTCAATGCTCAAATCCTTTATCACCACAATTGTATCGTGCAATCTTTCATAAGCTGATTGATCACCAGTTTAATAGTAGGTACAATTTTTGCTTGAATTTTTCTGGAAACTCTCTGCTCTACATTTTCTTTTGATTTCCCATTTACTCGTAACTGTTCTCTTTCCTCAATCATTGTCCATATCTGTTACATTTGAAATAATCTTTCCTGAACATGGATGGTCAGGTGCCCAGAATTCCAAGTGTGTCTGCCCACTCCCATCTAGGATTGGGTGCATTTCTGTCTTTCATGATTGTGTTATACAAGGGCTTTGTATTTATGCAGCAAGTATAGCTGTATCAAAGTCTGTAGGGTATTCAGCTGGTTTCCACTTGAAAGTTCCCAATTTATAAGAGATTTCTGCTACTTGTCCCTGAGCATGTCACCTTGCAGTTGGCATAATTGAATTTAATCCAATTTATATTGCTCCATTTGTCATTTATTTCTTTCCATGTGATATCCTAATAGTCCTCTGTATTAACTGTGCCTCAACATTAACATTGTGATCAGCAAATTTCATTTGTGCATTCCTACCTGTGTGCCAAGATCCTTAAAGAATGATTGGTAGGTTTCAAGACCTTTCCTTTCTCCATTCTCCTGCATCCTCATACTTTTGACACCCTTTAGGAAGGTCTTTAACCATATCTACAATATAGCCACTAACATGGGCTTTATTTAACTTCTTCTGTGGTAACATATGGAATTCATTGTTAAAATCTAGATATATTAATTCTATCATAATCTCCCTTAAGTATCTGTAAATATATGTTTATTTTTACACTCATGCCCATCTACTACCTGGAAAAAAAAAAACACCCGCCTTACATTACTGAGGTAATAATAAATGCATCTATTTCTTCAGTACCATCAGGAACTCTTTAGATTTATTTTTAAGAAGTCTCAAATGGTGGGTTGCTCCCTGTGCTTGATTTTTCTTCAGCATGTGGGGTTTTTCCAAGCTATATGTGTTTTTAAGGTAAAAGACTCAGTCTCTGCAGAGCTGTTCAGGCCAAAAGATCCCTGTGAGAGCTTTATGTTGGTGTGCAAAGAGAAAATGTGTACCCTGTTGGTTTAGGCAGTCACTGTTTCCTCCTCCGTTTCCTAATTCTTCTGTTTTATGGTTCTGGGACAAGGTGGCTTTGGTGTGATTGTAATTGAGTTTTCTTAAGCATCCTCCAGGTTTAATTCCATTGCACGTTGATCCCTACACTTTCATGAAGAAAAAAAAACATGTTTTAACCCCACGCCCCAAGCATACCATAATTTTGGGGAACACTTTCCCTAGAAGGACACCAGGCTTGCAGAGCACCACCACCGGAAAGTCTCTGGGGCCCTGCAGGAGAGACTGCACATAAACAAAAACAGTCCCAACCCCTTGCAAGGTTGGCAGACTTTTAATTGCAACATAGTGGAGATGAATCAGTGGGGTGTCATTGCCTTGGGGGAACCTTTTGGGTGACTAAATCTATGTCAGATGAGGTGACAACAGGCAATAGGTGTGAAATGCCCTGGCAGTTGGGAGACAATTCCCAAAGGAGTAGATGAACTAAATGGGTCACTGAATGAAGGGTGGTGGGCTGAAGGGGAAACAGAGGGCAAGGGATGGTCTGCAGACCTTTTCCTGAGAATGAGATGAACCATGACAGATACATCCCTGGTGCCTGACACTCACTTCCTGAATAAACTTCCTGTATAGCTTGTTTGCTTTAAACTGGAGACTGTGGAGATCTCTTGATAAGTGATCTTCAAAACAAATTTTTAGGAAGCCACCCCCATATCTTTAATAATAAAGATTCTATTCTTTGCAACCTTTTTGAAAATGTATCTTCAAATCTTATTGTACATTCAAAGCATTCAAAGATTTTGGTTTGGTTTGCTATCTTTTTTTCTTTCTTTCTTTCTTTATTTATTTTTATTTTTATTTCATTGCACAGAACCATGAGTCAGGTAAGAAGACCTGGGTAACTTGAGGAGAAATGCAAAATGTTGATCTGTTGTTAAAAAGCATTCATTAGAACAGTATAGAAAACCAGCAATTGGGTCAACTCTGAACACTATGTTGTGCAAATAACACTCTGAGGTCAAAGTATTTTGACCTCCCTTCATGTAATGATCATGGTCACAGAGCAAATGCCTGTCTTAGGTCTAGAAAACCATCATTCTTTGAGACAAGCATCACTGAATGTCCTCCCTGTGTGATGTGGGACTGGAAGTATGTTGTAATGGTCACATGCCTGAGGCCTTCAAGGGAAACTTCAGAAGGTTACAAAGGTACCTTCTGCGGAGAGGAGGTGCACACTGTGTGTTTTTCCCATCTATCAGGAAGCAGGAGGCACTGCAGAACAACAGGCATGAGATCTGTGGTAAGGCAGGAGGTCCTTATCCCTTTTTTTCCAGTTCTCACTTGTGACACCTCAGAGCAGCCTATCAATGTTCAGATTTCTTTCTTTCTTTCCCGTGCTATGGCCATTGGGTGCATACATAGCCTACCCTGGCCTGAGATGTAGATTTTTTCTATTGCCATTCTGGATGCTGAACCAAAACAGTAATGAGTGAGAAACTGATGATAAAACATTTCGTTTGCCTGCCCATAATGGGTAGGTATACCACAATACAGCAGAGGTGCCACAGAATGTCACCTTTCTGGTCCCTCCACTGTGCCATAACCTCTGCCCAGACTGTCAGGCGTGTGAATAGATCCGATCAGAAAACTCCAAACATTTGAAGAACAGCCCCTGGCTCGTGAGGACCTGAAACAGTAAAGGTGCTGTGGTGATGTGCCGTGGGAATGCATCAAATAGCCCTGGCTCACAGGAGGCTGGAGGCAGCTCTGTGTGTCCTCTCTACAGGATGGGGGAGAAGATCGTCTGCTCCGAGGGTTGGTGGATGCGCAGGAAGCTTGGGGTGGCTGCAGTGGCTGCTCTGGAATGGGCAAGGGGGATCACTGCTCCTCATTTTACCTCCTTAGGGCACCAAGATGGCCAGGAAAAGGAGAGGCAGAATGTTGGGTGTGCTTTGCAACGTGGGAGCTGCTTCCCTGACTCCTGCTGGGGAATGTGTCTTTATTTTGTGTATTGCAGTGCTGTGCTCTCCCTGACCTCCAAACAGGGGACGTCTTGCTTCAAGCAGAGAGCTGCTATTCCTTGCATCCGGGCAGAATTTGGGAAGGGAAAAGCTCTTTGTCTCACAAGTTGTTGTCCAAACACCACAGGGGAGCTTTTCTGAGTGGGAAAGGCAGACAGAATAAATGAGCCACCACCAGCACTAGTGTATAGACACCCATGGTCACCTCTTACATAAACCTCTCCATGACAAACCCTTTCTTATGATTTTGCCAGGCAGTGTTTATATTCCAGCCTTGGAAAATAAATCTTGTGTCATGAAATAGGAAATAGTTTAACACTTTACCCGTGCTATCATAATGAATTAATTTGATATTCATGGGAATACCACATGTGCTTTCCTAGGTGTCCTACTACCATTTCACTTTCACTAATGGGCACTTGAGTCGTACTGATTTTTCCCCAAAGCCACATAATGATCTATAATATTCCTGAATAATTGCACTTTAAGTGGAAGCTAACAGGGTTGACTACTCCCAGAAATATGTCAAAATATTTTTACTGTTTTAAGTAGGAATTTGAATATTAACAGGACCTGTCAATACATTTAAACATGTGGAAAAGTTTTACAAAACAATGTTCAGGAATGTTTTTTGAAGGTTAAAAAGTCCTCAAATGTTTTTTCCTGAATAATTTTTTGAGCCATCTGCAGAATGCCAGCATTACTAAATTGTATTAGAGAAAAAATGAAAAAGAAATGCATGTATAAGCTCATGTGGTACAAAAATGTAATTATTTAATAGTAGCTAAAACAACTTCACAGCCTCATTTATGCTATTGCTTGAAAATAAATGTTGGTTCCAGGTATTCTAAAACCAGGGTGGTAAATGCAATTTGTGAGGGAAAAAAAAAAAAATCAGCCTCCTTTCTAAATGGACAAACTTTGCTGCCTTTCTCATGAATTTGAAATTCTAGGTATTGCTAGAGAGCTTTGTATCCGCAGGGTAGTTCTATTTTGAGGCTTGAGTGAGATATTATTCCCCAGGATGGACCCCAGAGCCATGGGGGCAGATGTCCTCCCCAGAGCAGCGAGCAGGGGATTCAGGATCACCTCAGGACCACGCATGAAGCACCAGCTCTGCAAACATCCACTGCATCAGCTCTGCCCAGGATCTCCTCAAAAACCCCGTTTGCTTGCACCTTTGGCTTGGCTGCACGTGGAAGTGGGTATCCCTGGTGCATGCAGGGTGGGCTCCACAGGGCATGTCTACCGTGTTACACCTGCTTTTGGGTGCAGTCAAAACAGGGAGCAGAGGGGAGAGGTGGATGGAAATGATCTGCTGTGAGGCAAATCGCAGCAGGCACGACGAGCCCTGAGGGGCAGGAGCTCTGCTTCATCTGTGCAGCTTTTGCATACTGTCCACCACAGAGTCACCAGGGAGAGCACAGAGAAGTTGCTGCAGCTGTGTCCTTGAGTGACCCCCAATTGTCAGGTCAGACCTTGAATGCGAATGAGCCGAGAGCCACCCTGTCATGCTCACGTTAATGAAAAGGAGGAGGTCCAGGAATAGGACTGGGTAGGAGAAGTGGAGCAGGACATCTGTGTCCTCAGGAGGATCCTGTGGTTCCAGAAGGAACCACTGAAGTACGTAAGACTTCTTTAATTAAAGGATTTACCTGCAGTCTCAGAATGGAAATGACGTGCTTTGTTGTGCCTAATTGGGAGGTTGCTCTCCAGAGCCACGGCACCTACTCCTGAACGCGCAGGGAGATTTCTACGTGCAGAGCTCACCACAAACCGAACTGTCGTGGCAGCCCCGTGCGCAGCAGTACCTTAGAAGCGTCTAATTTTTATCTGATTAAGAACTGTAAGAAATGAGGGCATAAGCCTTGCTCATGCATTATTGAAATGTCTGCAGTGATGCTGACGGGGTGGCAAAGCGTGCCTGCCGATGCCGGAGGAATGGAGGCTCCTATGGTGAGACTCAGGAAGCCCGGGAGACTGGCGGGTGCATCAGCTGAGGGGGTGAGGAGGCTCTGGGCGCTGCCGAGCTCTCTCGCAGGTGGAGGATGTGGAGCAGAAGCGTCATCACAAAACGCGCTGTTATCCCGTGAGGTTCGTCCTGATCAAAAGGGAAACGCTGCAGGAGACAGACAGTTATTTGTGTGCTTCCCTCTGCTCTTCGTTAGTGTTGAATTTGGGCTAGCAGCAGCTCTCCTCTGCTGCAAGACTCTTCCTGGTATCACCTCCCTTCTGAATCGCAGCAATTAAAAATGTGAGCATCCAGTCCGCCCCATTTGACAAATCCACATCTCCTTCCTCTCCTCCAGGCCTCCCCACTTCAAAATACGTTTACTCTTCAGAAGGCTAATTAACCCTTTCCTGCTTATAGTTCTTTTTTTGAGGAATCTCGAAATTTGGGTCATCAGTAGTTATCAGTGAAAAGCATTTTCAGGTGGAAGTTCCCTTCCAGCTCTAATTAAAAGTCCATGCTGGTAACAGACCTTTGCAGGTGCATTCAGAGAGAGTCCCATAAATGGTGGGTGTAATGGTGCAGTATAACATATGTGCCCCTGAAAAATCAGAAAGATAAGAGTTGGAATCTGTGCTGGATTTTGCCAGGGTTTTTAGATGTGTGCCTCTTTCTCCAGCAGAGGCCGTGGGGCGGGCTGGACACACCACGGCTCCTGCTGTGCAAATTAAAGTCTGGCAGATTAAGGTGCCATAAGTGGTAATTTCAGTTAATATGCTGGGTTATGAACTCTGGTGGTGGAGGTACAGACAGGCTGCCTGTTCTTCTGTGCTGACTCGTGACGGTGGCAGTGGCCTCTGGGACAGGGACAGGCTGAGCAACTGGCAGTGATAACCTTTTCAGCCACCCCTGTTCTGTCTCATGGGGACTGAGAGTCCCAATCTGTTCTGCATCACTTGGTGAAGTAAAACAAAATTGTTAATGAAACAACTGCCCTTTTGCAGTATCTCTGTGAAACATCCTTGAGTGATGGAGGACCTTGACGAGAAGTTCTGTTAAACAAAATAAATTCAATTCAGGGCAATTAAGGAATCTGTTCTTGCATTTTTAAGGTCTCAAAAAATTTGTTAATGTTCTAGGTTGCACATAGGCTGGTAAATTCTGTTCTTCCCTATACTGCTTGTGCCTCTGAATCAAAGGGCCACTGAAGACTCAGTAGGCCCAAGCAATACATTTCAAATCTATATGCCCCTATTCCTGTATGCATCAATTTAAAAACTGAGTTTAAACTGAAGACATTAATGCTGTGTAATCAGGGTTCTTAAAACCAAAAGAGCTCAAGACACATTGCAAATTTCAATTTTCCACCTAATCAGTGCACTTCTTTCAGTTTTACAAACAAGCATTTTTCAACTCTACTCTTTTAAATGACCCCCCTGATATTATTCTTTTATCAGTCAACTATAAACGTAAGCCAAGATGCATTAAATTATATAGAGAGAATATTAAGCAAATTTAAATGAAAGTCCAAGTAGAACATATGCAATTTCTATTTTAAATTAATGATAGTGTTATACATTTTCCTATTAAGCTACATTTGCAAAGTTAGCTTGAAGAAACAGCATTAAGTATCTCACCAGAGCAATTCAACGCTCAGTTGACAAAACAGACAAGTGTAGTACTTCCCATTTAACAGCATCTATAAAGAAATTACTAAATTATTTGCCACTATGAATCAACAGTTTTATTGAGTGGAAATGTCCCAGTTGAGACCAGTGCCTTGATAATAATATTAAAGAGAAATACCTAAAGTATGTCAACAGTCAGAATTAACAGTTGGGGTGGAAATATGGGGTTGTATTTACTTGTGGGGTTTTTATCAAGTCAGTAACTGAGAAATACTCTGTGTGAGTCTGGAACAAGGCACAGCTGTCATCATGAGCTCTGAAACCCAGCTTTTCTGGTCTCTGATCCATTTCCTGGCACATGTCAAAAAAAAAACAAAAAACAACAAAACCAAACCCAGGGAGTTGCTTTTTGTTATATTCTCTTTAAACCAAGGAAACACACCTCGGTTGCAAGCCTTTCTCTGAATCATTCCTCCCCCCTCGCCTGCAGATGTCTGAGCGGCAGCTGGGAATCCCCAAAGACAGGAGTGTTCATGGGAGTCTGCTTCTTTGACATTTAGGGTAGACGAACAGCTCCAAGGATCTGGAACAAATAGATCCAAAAGCTGGGACTGGGCATAATGTTGAAAAATGGCTTCACTATGGGCTATGCTGCCTATTTTTACATGTAGCATGGGAGTAAGAACTGGATTAGGAGGCTGGGCGGGGGGGGGGGGGGGGTTGAATGGATTACAAACAAAAAGCATTAAGCTAATCATAGGAGTGATGCTCCTTAAGGGCAAGGATGAACTAATGGCTGGATTTTCCTTTGTCCCTGTAGAGCAACCATGGAGCAGTAAACCAGTCAAAACAGTAGCTGCTTCCAAGCCAGGTCTGCTACATTACTCATTTCTATAAGTTTTATAAATATAGGTGTTGCTTAACACGGATTGCTTGCACGATCTTGGATGTACTCATAGAAAGGGAATTCAAGGTCAGCAGTCCCTGAAGGCTGTCAAACTATTTACAAGTTTGCTATTTATAAGGACTAGTCTGGGAGTCCTAGAAGCAATAAGTTCTTAGGCAGGCGGTTTAATTTCTGCACGACACAGAAGAGCTGCTGTTTCTGTATCGGTGCCTAGATGCCATTGCAGTCCTCTCAAATTATCTTCAAAAATCGCTTTAAAAAATCTCTTAATTTTGTTATCTAGATTCTAGTGGTGTCAGGCTCGCTCCTGTAAGCTCCATATAACCTGAAGAACGAAGAAAGCAAAGAATTATCAGTACAGCCACTATTCTTTGCAAGTTCCATAGTGGTTTAAGGAATGGCAAGAGTTAATCAGAAGTTTAATGATTGTTAATATAGAATATTAATCGATTGACCTTGGGAGTACAGCATGCTATAAAATAGCAGGCTGGAGGATTCGTTGCATTGCTACAGAACATTCTCTGAAGAAAAAAATTCTCTTTTCTAAGGAAAGTGAAAACTAGGGCATACTGGTTTCTGCAGACCAGAAAAAGCACACTGCTTGCTCTCCTATTAGGCTTTGGAACACTCAAGTGAGGTGGAAAATGTAGAGAAAAATTTGTGACTGAACTGCAAACATCGCAGACTCAGAGGAATGGGTGTACTGAATTCAGATAAGCCTCCCATGAAGAGAGAGACTAGTTGTTCCTTCCTCAGTAATGTTACCCACGAATATGTACATACTGTGCCTTTTGTTCTTTTTGGTAAGTGGATGGTACATCCTAGAAGGGCATCACTCATTCTGGGAAGTGAATCTTTACAAATCATCTCATCTGGCTGTAGTACCCAAATGAAAGCACTGTTCAGTGCTCTTGATCTAATACCATACAGTACGCTCTTACCATATTTGTAAAACAAAACCCCAAGCCCCACAATCCCTCCCTCCTCTCCACCCCCCCCCCCCCCCCCAAAATATAAAAAAACCTCAAAGAGGCATCAGGACTTGCAGATTACTTTATCTGTTCAAAGTTTCACGAAAGGATATTTTCCTAAAGCGCTTCTGCAACACCCTGTGCTTCTTTCAAGATGACAGTTTGCATCATCCTAAGGCAGCAGGGAGAGGGTAAACAGAAAGGGGAATGTGATACAAATGCTGGCAAAAATCAGGGGAAGCAAGGTGGGAGCAATATCGCTCAAGCTGTCGGATCTGTGAGCAAGCCTCGTGAACCAGCTGAGTTATGGCAAACTCCTGCTATGAGGGAATTGCAGTAACTGAGCCTTGCACTCAAACATTTATAAGGGTGTCCTGGGATAAATAAAGGTGCAGCCTCTGTAAACTCTGCTGTGAAAACAAACACCTTTGAACCAAACCTGTTACAAGGCTCTATAAAGCATGGGCATAGCTGATGTTAATTATAAGATTTGTGTCTTGGTTTTCTGTCTTGAGAGCAGCAGTCGGAGTCCTCTTGGCTGGCAAGGAGTTAAATGCGTGGCCCTGGCCCGAGCTGCTGCATAAGGCAGGGCTGGCGCTACTGCAGTATCCCTGTTGGCATAGGGAGTGCTCTCAGTTCAGGGTCTCCACTGGAATATACAACAAAATAGTAAAACCTCTTTGATTCCTAGGCAAAGCCTCTGCCATCTGGGGCCAGACCTTCTTAAAACCGTGGTTATATTTTGTCAGGTAAAAGACATTCAGCTTATTTTAAGATCATACCCCATGCACTCAGACACAGCCATGTGTCACGTTGAGCTTTGTTTAGAAGCCTGGTCTGGATTATAGAGGCATTTCGGAAATCATGTGCTTATCAGAAGTTTGAATCAGACTTGCTGTCTATAGCCAAACTCAATAATCAGACTCTTGAACCATGTAATGGGTTAGCAAAAGAGCAGGGGACACACAGGGAGACAATGATTTAGCAGAATTTCACTCGGCATTCAAGCATGCTACCATGCCTGAAAATAAGGGATACATTATTAATTAGTTAATGTTTGCAAAGTATTTTGACTCTGGAATGTGCCAAGTCTTCTTCTTCATTAATTTTCAGTAAATATATGACTAAGCAGTATATGTAATAAGGACACGAAATGTGGTAAGTATACAAAAGACCTGAAAATACACAAAATGTAAAAAAGAAAGATGCTATTAACAGGGGGGGGAGGGGGGGTAAAGTGTTCAAACCAGAGGAGTAAATATTGTGATGATGCAGCTGGTTATATATTAACTCAGCACTAATGTAGGGACATGCCCGATGGCAGTGACGATCAGTTGAGACAGCCAACGTCCTCCAAGACCTGTAAAGCTGACCTCTATCACCTTTTCCCTTCCAGTGCTAAATTTGGCACAGCCCATACTCAGCAGACCGTCTCTTACCTTCTGGGGCTGCCTAACGCCTGCTTTAGGAGTTGCATGTGCTCCTGCAGCTTTAATAATGTCTGGAAAACCACTTCTGGATGGCGGTCACAACCCCTGACTAGCTGCGGGGAGGTGCGCTCACACCAGGGCCCGGCAGCACAAGCTGCTGCACGCTCTTCCCCTCCCTGGTCGTTCTCACATCCCCATCTGTTCCTTTCCAGTCTCTCAAGTGGGAAATAAACTGAGTTAGAGTCAAACTGTCAAACTCATAATATTCGAGTGGGTTGAATGTCACACCAGCAGAATTCATGCAATCCATATTTCATTCAGCGCAATAAATATGCAGTCTCGCACAGATCTTAGAAATCAATTATGGTGTTTTTTTTCAGGAAGGTTTGAAGAAACAGTAGGGGCACTTCAGCAAAATGATTTCTCGCCTTCTTTTCCATGAAGTAACTTTTTTAGTATTATGATTGCAAGGTCTTGCTTCCTGAAAACAAGCTCGTAAGTGCGTGCCCCGGCCATCTGCTCCTGCCCTTAAGTCAAAGTCAGGGTCCTCAGTTTACAACATCATACTTGGAAGTTTATGACGTTACAAATACAGGATTGACACTTTAGTTGACAGCTAGCCAATAGGATCAAATGAATTAAGCAACAAGCCGTGTCCTTGAAATCTTTGGCTGTAAAGACGAAGACCAAGTGGGAGCCTTTCTAACTGGAAGGAGCGAGCACTGCCCTCACAGGTGGTTAGCGTATCAGAAATTTGTCATAAGCTCTCTAAAAATAACTAGGAACGATCTTGTTGCTTTCTAACATACTTTCAGTGTTTTTCTAAAATATATTTTCTCTTCACATGTCAACTGTTCTGCACATTTAATTATATACATGCATGATAGTTTTGACCTAGGCTAAGAGACCAAACAATAAATCAACTTCTAGAGCCAGACAGAGCTGGTGTAAGTTGACTTTACATTTATGCAGTCAAGGGACCTATGCCAGATTTCTCCCAGCTAAAGATATGGCCCACATGATGTACTTCACATGCTGCAGGAGTATTCACAGGTGGAAGTATTGCAAATGGTGGGAAAACACCTATTGACCCCATTGTGCAAAGTATGCAAAGTATAGCCTGTGTGTATCAGTGTGGCAGGTATTTAATTAGAGTAGTTTAAGGCCCTTCAAAAATGTGCAAGAAGTCCCTCAACCCCAAGAAATCAGCAAATCCTTGTTGACTTTTTACTGGTTAAAGGTCTAGATATGGGTCTGGGTCCCAACAGTCTTAACTCCATCCAAGAGAAATTGTGCCCCTGCAGCTGCCCCCGTTGACTTTTTAAAACTACAGAATTTTTCACTGTGTTTTAATGAACCAGCAGACAATTTGGAAAAAAAAAAAATAGCATTCAGCAACTCGAGGGTGTTGTACAGATGCCAGGAATCTCCCTGGACAGCATCACCTACAGAACAGGGGGGCACCGTTGCTCTTTGCACTGCAAGTGCAAACCCAACATCAGCTGGAGGCCAATTTCAGGAACAGACCTTGAAAAGTTACAGGTTAGGAAGTAAGAGATTTTTCTGAGGGATTTTAAGCAAAGATGCTGGATCATTCCTTGTTTGAAACTGCTTTTAAGCTACTGTCAACATGTTTTCCCTTGCAGAGCTAGGTCTGTTAAGAAGAAGCATTATCCTAATGTGACTATAGGTCAAAAGCAAAAGAATTATAAGGCAGAGAACAATTTTATTTATCTCTCTAGTATGAATTACTCCCCTCTGTTAATATTATTTTAAGGGGCAGAATTATTAGTTTTATAGGAGAAAAACACCTTTTTAGAATAGAATTAATTGCCAAAAAAAACTTCATAGAAAAAGGAACAGCCTTAAGTTATGACCCCTAACTCTAAAAGACAGAAAGTCTGCTTTGGTTTTGGACAGAACTTTAATAGAATTTTTTTTTTTTTTTGGTGGATAACTTAGAAATAACATTTTATTTTGATCAGAAAAAAAATATTAATTCAAACAAAAATTTAATGAGTCAAATGCCTATAGCTATTTCTGGCATATACAGATTTGCTTTTATGGAAAAAATGCAAACCGATGCTAAATGGTAGGTCCCTGGTCCCACATCATTTTGAAGTTTTGTTTGATGGCTTTGACATAAAGTCAAGCTACAATGCTAGAGACAGGGACCAGAGGAGGCCAGGAATTTGGTTTTAACTGTGGCTCCAGTAAAATTTAATTGTGAATCACTTACTGAAAAAGGGAAAAAGGTTCTGTTGCAGGAGTGTAAGAGAGAATTTTCTTCTCTCCAGGTCTGATGAAGCTACTTTTAGTGGGCAGGCACTGTACTGGGCTCATCAGCACAGAATTACTGCTGTTCTCTCTCTGCTCTGGAGTGTCAGTAATGGGTTTGTATGTGGGAGGGTGTTTTTTAAACAGAAAGGGTAATATTTGGAAAAGTGAAATGGGAACTTAATCCTCCTTGCAAAAATGTCCTAAGTTCTTTGTTCCTTGAAATTAAATTCCAAGTCACTTCTGAAATTAAAGCTGTGAGT